>NW_004567111.1:36233410-36278674 GCF_000260355.1 Condylura cristata
TAAAAAAAAAAGAAAAAAAATGTATAAAGAACTCTTTTGATTTGATGATAAAAGATGATGAAAATAGTCAAGTTTTAAAATAGGCAAATGAGCTTAGAAGACAATTACAAAAGTAAATGTAAAAATGGTCAATACACACATGAAAAGATGCTAAGAAAAAGAAAAAAAAAAGAAAAAGACAGAAAGAAACCTGCAAATGCCTGCCTCAGGAGCCCTTTCCTGACCGCCTGTGTTAGCTGCACCACAGAACAGATCAAGTGGTTTCCCTGCTCCCTCAGTGCATTTTCTGAGTCTCACCTCTTTCCCCTGGGCCCCATACCCTGAGTCTTCCACTTCTGATTCATTGCAGCCCGTGCCCACCACCCCTCCACCCTGCAGTGGGGATGGGAAACTGGTCCTAGCAGCGGGAGGCCAGGCCAGGAACAGGTGCTAGCTTCTCCCAGTGCTGTGTCCCACTTCCACTGCTAACCGCTCCCTGGCCTCTCTCAACCAAACCCCCCTTTTCAAGTCTCACCCCTCAGACCTACTTACGTTCCCCAACATCCTGCAGAATGACTCTATAGACTTCTCTCGTTGTACCTCGGGAGAAGATAGTCCTCGTCTACCTCTGTACAGTCTCCCAAAAATTTAAGCTGACATCTCTTGTTTAGTAGCATCACCCCTTCTGTAATTGTAGAGCCGCACTCTCTATTTCTTTATACTTTTTTTTTTGGGATTCCTTGCTGCGCACTTAGTTATGTTTCTAGAGTAAGAAAATACAAATATTTGTGTTCTGTATGTTAGAACCAGAAGTGTCAACTTTTAGTTATATACACTTTTATGTATTCTAATTTAGTATGTTTATTCAGAGAACACTGTGTGTTACCTCAAATCAACTCTACCTACCTAACAACTATTTTCAGGAGGATGTTGCCAAAATCACTTTAATTCTCTGTTATTTTCTAGGGAGTTCAGACAACTGAACTCCTTCCTACAATCATCTTTGTTTGTTTCTTTCTTTTTTTTTCTTGCATGGACTATTACCTAGACTCCAGAAATGTGGCCAATAATTGATGAGGCAAATGTCTCATCAATTTCTCAGTATGGAGGAAGATAGACAGGAAGGAGTTTTATAAAAAGAAACAGATATCAAAATAAATAAATAAATAAATAAATAAAAACAAAATACTAAGATTGACCAAATAATTATTTTAAGAAAAAAAGGGTTATTAAAATATGACTTTAAGGAAAGTTGAATCAAAAATCACATATTTGAAAGGCAGTTGAGTAGTTTCTATCACTACATGACAAATGCGAAATTCCAGTGAGCCATTCATTCAACAACATGTATACACGGACCCCACATTCACACAGAAGACACCATTATCTAGCAAAAAAAAAAAATCTATATAAAATATTCTCATAATTTCCCAGATTCCTTCCATTTATGTACTTGGTTTTTACTGCTTTAAAATGTATTTATTTTTGGTTTAAGAATGGATGCACACATGTATTTACTAATTCATATAATGTATGTATTGCATGTAGGTTTCTTCATTTTTATCTCCCAAATTTTAGTCAGTTTGTTAGTTTTCCTTTTAATATATTACTTGAATGTATTTTTATTGAGTATATTTCTTACACTTTTGTCTACCTGAAAGAATGTATTTCTTTCTATACTGTACCATACTCAAGTATGGGCTGATAACTGCTTCTCATGTAGCTCTGACCTTGATAAAATGGAAGATTTTCTACTTGGATTGACCTTATTTTAGATCCTGACTCTTCCACCTACTCAAAGGGAAGCTGAACACCATATTCTCCACTTTGCAGGTTGTTATAAAGATTAAACCATATAACACATATAAAGAAATTGACTAGTGCAGGTGTCCAATTAATAAAACCATGAAAATCAGAACATGAGAAGAAATTGAAACCTTAAACTCTGTAAGAGTACATTTTTCCTGAGTGAATAATTTTCACGTCTGTTTTTAGGCATAGCCTCAGTGACAACTTGGTCAATTAGAAACAGCTTGTCAGACATTGAAGAGTGATGGGAAAAGCCCTTACAGAAAATTAGGCAAAGCAATTAGAAAGTGGGTTGGTGGAAGACTGGAAAACATTAAGGAAATCAGTTGAACAGTTTCTTAAGCTTTTTGAGACACCATTTACTTAACTATAAAATTAGGGGGGTGGTTGGAGTTCCTCCACATGTTCAGGTTGAAGAGTCCTGTGGTTAGTTTTGGAACATGCACGCCTTGTCTTCTGCCCTCTCCTCGCCCATTCAAGGCATAGTTTTATTTTGTTTGCCTGGAATATTACAAGGTAATTTGCCTTCAGGTCCTTCCCACTCTCCTCTTCCCACTCTCCCCACTGCTTATTGACATAATTTGGGAAGGATGGATGAGTTGATCTACAACTTCCCATTATGCAAGATGTTTCTGGAAGTTTGACAACTTCAGCTAAATGTTTTAGTTAAGAGGGAAAAAGGAAAATACGATACACTGGAAATTTTATTTATTGATCCTTCACCCCTTAGCAGCATAAAACTATTAGAATGGGAGACAAATCTACCATAGTTTCAACAGACATTTTAAGTATAGTTTAGCCTCTCATTATGTGGTACCATCAATATCTTGGGTAGCTGATCACCAACACACTGGCTGAATTGTCACCAATTCAGTAGATTTGATTTGGTTATGAAGATAGCAGTTTACTGGGGCACATCTGGCAATTTTGGCAAGCAATGAATGAAATGAATCAACCATGTGGTGATTGGAATGGCTGCTCAGTGATCAGTGGGACCTGGATGGAAAATTACTGTGTGAGGAATGAATGTTTAGGCTGTGGGACTGTACCATACTATCAAAATAAAACTCAAACAGACATTTATGATGAGGGATCTTAATGCTACAATTAAAAATAAATATAAATAATTTAAAATGATTATTAAAATTATTTCTAAAATACTTTCACTTTTCTAACAGTGTACCAACATTTACTGTGTGTGTGTGTGTGTGTGGTAACAATGCTTTACAACAGCATTTACTTTTATGTGATAAGAAGAAACTCTAAATGTTGCTGGGAATGAAAGGATATATTGTAAAAAAGAAACCAATGAACCTACAAGGAAAAAAAAATCTAGGAGCCAAGTGTCCTGTCAGTAAATTTCCAATAAAACTTCAAATAGTTTTTGTTTTCTCATTTGTAAAATTAATTGTCCCCAAGGAGCTTATGGTTTAACTGATTATAGTTTTAAAAAGTGGGGATTTCATTTAGTGCCTTCTTCCTAGAAAAATCATTCTTAACTTATCTACATCGCAGAGACACAGTTGAATGAATATTTTTGTGTTCTTTAATTAATTAGAAAAGAGGAAGTCCTTCCCTCATCTTCATCTCAGGAAGTCTGTGAAATCTTATTGCAGTATTTTCCTTTTGTTCTTGTTCTGTCTCTTTCCTCTCAAAGCTATCAAGCCTTTGAAGGGCTCTGATTATTTGTTTTCCCCTTCAATATGCTACACCCCCAAAATACTTTTTCTTTTTCTCAAAATTGAAAAAAAAAAAAAACCCACAAACTCTGTAGTGTACACAGAATGTGTTTTTTAGTTACACCATGGCCAACTATCCTGGTTTGTGCAGCTGATGGTTACCATCATGTAGGAATTTACAATGTAAAACTGGCCTGTCCCTACCAGAGACAGTAGGTCACCTTGATTGGTCACTTGAGAAAAGAGCCGGATATGGCAATGGAAATCTGCATCAGAAAGCTGCAATTTAATCCTCCTATTAGAAGAAACTGCTTTCCTTGCTAAACAGCTGTAGAAAGCAATCAAACACCAGACAGATGAATGAATTTGATGACCTTTATATTTTCTTATAGCAGTGGTTCTCATTCTGACTTCTTGCTAGAATCATCTGATTAGCTTTTAAAAAATGGTACTATTCCCTGATTTAATTGCTCAGCAGGTAAATACCAGTCATCACCATAGATGTTTGAAATTGCCTGGCTGAGTGTAATGTTAGCCAGGGCTGAGCAATAGTACTTCATTTACATACATTCTGAGATTCAAACCAAAGGTCTAGCAAGAACCACTCAAGGCAAACATAAACCTACTTCTTGAGTTCTGATTTTCTAAATGTTACATGCAAGTTTTCACTTCACATTTAAAACAAAAGAAAACCCTCAAACTGACTTTAAATTTATTCACCTATGGGTCACGACCTAAGTTTTTTCCTTGGCATGTTTTTATTTTAACACCGATCACCACCATCTACGGACATATTTTCTTGCATAAGAAACTATAGTAGACACAGAGGGGCCACACAGATTTAAAAGTCAAGGTCTCTGCCTTTAGGGAGCTCACAGTAGAATACATGGCTGAAGTCTACATGATCAAGGCAAAGACCTCAAGGGGAGTGCAAAGAGGAAGTGGCTTGGTCTTGTATGGCTAAAAAATCTGAACTGAGCAGGCAGGATTTAAAGGTCTTGAGGACTAAGTAGAATTTCAGTAAGAGGACTAGCAAAAGCACTCCAACCAAGGAGAAAGTGGTCTGAGGTGATTATGAAGCAAAAAGACTTAAATTTAAGTGTATATACAAACAATAAGATTCATATTCAAAGCAACATAAACTGTGTCTGGAAAGGTGCATAGCTCTAAAAGGCAGGTTGCTAAGTAAAGGGACATAATTAGCTCAATCACTTTTGGGGGAGATAACCACTCATGACATTTAAAGAAGCATTAGACTGGCAGATGAAACAGGTAATTTAGTATAAGCATAAAGATAAGCTTGGCTTAAATTTGAGAACAAACCACTGAATTGCAATAGCACAAATCCTTTCTTTATCTGATACTGGGCCCACTGGAGAGACCCAATCACTCAGACACCAAGGCAAACACTGACTAGATCGCTGCCAAATCGTGGGGTGTGCCTAGTCTATTTGATGGAATGATAATTTAATGTTGAAGGAATGCTTTTAGAACACAAATTAGCCAAAAGTTATCTTAAATGTCATGCTATGTGATTATCAATTACTGATATTCCATTATAGTTGATCCTTGAACAACATGAATTTGAGGAGCCTGGGTCCACTTACCTGTAAATAGGTGACATAACTTTATCTTATTGGTACAGTGAGGAACTATAAATGTATTTTCTCTTCCTTATGATTTTATTAATGAACTTCTCTCTAGCAGTACATAATAAATATCACATACAAAATATGTGTTAACTACTTATGTTATTGATAGGACTTTCAGTTCAAATCAAGTGATTAGTGGCTAAGTTTTGGGGGAGTCAAAGTTGTGGATTTTTGAAAAGCATGGATTTTTGACTGTGTGGAGGTCAGTACCCCTAACCCCTATTCAGTTCAAGTGTGAACTGTACTTGCGTTATGCAACAGTCTTTTGTCTGGATTTCAGAATTTAAAAAAAAAAACATCATTTCATTTGTCTTTGCCTCCTAAGATAGTTAACTTCATATTTATTCCAATATCTGGTCTTCATGCAAAATATTAACTAAATGCCAGTGAATGATCTGGGTATGCATCATCTCTGGAAGTCAGTTGGCAAAATTAACATTTAGAAGTAGGCACCACTGGTTATTTCACACATTATTAACTTATATTACAATTCAAATAAGCTTACAGCTGGCAAAAAAAAATCTCTTCTGTAAAGTGATCTCAAACATAATAGGCTTAATCAGAGATAAATTAAATTAGGCAGCCATGCATACTACAGCATATTAATTCTGAGTAGTTATTAAATACATTTTCTGTTATCAGTGGTGTGAACAACATTATAAGCAAACAAATTCTTCAAGAGGGTTGCAAATAAAGTTTATGTTTGGGATGCTATGTGCCTGACATTTTCCCATGTCTTCTTATAATGTTAAATAATCTTTTCTGCTAATAAATAATGGTGATAGGTTAAGTCTCCATAGATGAGTCAACTTTACTCCCAGGCAATTAAGCAAAAGACAAAACTGTCAGTGTGGTTATGGATTTTTCCAAAAGGAACTTTTCTGTGGTAATTTTAAAAAGAAGGCATTAGTGAGGCAGAGTGGGAGCAAAAATGTCCAAGATATATGACGATAAATCATTTTTTTATGTTACAATAGATACATATATTCTTTTTTTTTGGGGGGGGGGTTACTTGTGCTGACTGAATATTCAAAGAAGTAAGTCATTAGGTGGAATGCTATTTAGCAAATAAAATCCTACCAGTCTCTCTTTCCTTAAATGGCAGTAGTCTGGGCCATCAAACTAGCACTCCCTGGTAGTTTTCTACAATCTATGAGATGTTGCTATTCTAAAAGAAAATAGAGGATACTTGTTAGCTTATATATATATTTGTCTATGGGGGGACTGAGATCACACACATACTCACATGCTCACACACACACTCACTTTACCTTCCTTGATATATTTGTATCATATCACCTTATTCTTTTCATTAACCAGGCCCTTTAATTTCTGTATCCTGAGGCAATCCAAGTTGTTCCACCCCCAAGTCTGAGAGACACATTTGACATTTTTTGTACTTTGCACATTTAAAGCTCAATTTAAGGTGACAAGAACATTAGGTTGCCCAGTGAGCAAAATGTGAAACTAATCACTATCTGTTCTTAGCTGTGGGTACAATAATTGGCAAATTAAAGTGCCTGAGAATAGCTGGGCCACCTGCATCAAAAGGCATCACCTTAGAATAGCTAATGAAGACAAATGGACACAGCTAGCTTTACTGACAGCTCTGTCAAACACCCACGGACTGAAAAGGCAACATTACAGTACCTATTTAACTTACTGTAAGATACATACCATGGAGTATTATTTAAAGGAATAAAATCCAACTATCCCCAGTATTTTGTAGATATATACTGTTCGAATTAAGATTATTAAAAAGATAAATGCTTTTCTTTCTAAATTGGAAAAATGGAATATACTTGCTTATTAGAATGTTGAATTTGTAACTGTATAACAACTAGTTTCAAATAAGTATAAATGCTACAAAAAAGGGAACTAACTTGTCTTTTCACCCATCTGTCCACTTAGTCAACATTTACTCAACAGCTACTGTGTGCCAGGCACTGTGCTTGAGTCTCCGCATGGAGAATGAATGGAATCTCTTTCAGGAGTTTGTTCACTACTGGTAGAAAGACGTATAAATACAGTCAACTAGGAGGCACTAGTTGTCGAAATATTTTCAGAATACCTCTCTCCCCTTAAAAATTTCAGAGAGGAGATGGCTCAAGTTGCATTCCAGGATAATATAAAGAGGATATAAAATGAAGAGTTTTTGAGGCTGAACAGCTTGAGAGAACTTTTTCTGAGCTGAAAGAACAGCTTGTGCAAAATCAACAACAAGGTCATGGTCTGCCTGAAGAAAAGAAATTGCTTTCAGAATAAATGAAGGAAATAAATACAGGGGCCAAGAGGTCAACAGATGATGAAGATAAAAGCAAGGCAGTGGTAAGAATTTGAAGGGTTCTAGAAGATATGTCAAAGAGTTTGGATTTAACTCTGTTGGGCAGTAGTTTGCAAGATACATGTCACATAACCCTGGGTCCCAAAAAATGCAGAGGGACAGGCTAGGTGATCAGGACTTTGGGTCCTGTGACCTGACCTCACCCTAACAATGTGGCTAAGGTCTGTTTTACAATAATTCTTCTTAACATTAACACAACTTTTTACTTTTAAATGGTGTTAGACTTACAGAAAAGGTGTAAAAATAATGCAGAGTCCCACAAGCCCTCCATCTGGTTTCTTCTAATACTCCTAATATTCTTCTTAAATATCCATGGCACATTTGTCACAACCCAAAACCCAACATTGATGCATCAGTGTTAACTGAAGTCCAGGCTTCCATATTTAGTCAGTTTTTCCACTAATGTGCTCTCTGGTCCAGAAACTAATCCAAATCACATTGCACTTAATCATCAAGTTTCTGTTTTCTTTTGATGTGTGACAGTTTCTCAGTTTTTCCTTGTTACTTATGACCTTGAATGTCTTAAGAAGTATTAGCCAGATATTTTATACAATGTCCCTCACTTTGGGTTTGTCTGATGTTTCTGTTCACAACTAGACTGGGTTTATGAGTTTGGGGCAGATTATCACAGAAGTGAGGTAGACTTTTCATCATCATATAGCAAGAGCATATTATATAGCAGTAAATCTTACTACTTACAACACCAACTTTGACCACTTGACTAAGGTCGCATTTACCGTGTTTCCCTCACTATAGTTATCATTTTTCCTCTTTATGTATTCTCTGATTTAAAAGTTAGTCACTGAATCCAGGTCACATTTAAGGGTGAGGTAAGCCTCACTTCAGAGGGATATGTCTACTTATATCACTTATATCACTTTATCTTTGCAGAAATTCTTCTGCAAAGATGATTCCATTTATTTATATATGCAATTACATATTTACATTACAAATACACTTGTATGTATTTATTTTACAGTATGGGTTATAATCCTAAACCATGTTGTATAATTTTCTGCTCAAAGAATTCCAGCTTTGATCAATGGGATCTTTTCTCATGTTAGCTTTTATATCCCTTTGGAAAGTCCTATCTTCCCTTTCATTTTTCCTTTTTTTTTTTTTTTTAGAGACTTTTACTACTTAAGGTCATAGCAGATGTTCAGGAACATATTGTATTTTTATGCCCCATCTTTAGAACCAGCCATTCTCCAGAACCCTAGTTCCTTTTATTGGGAGGAAGACATTAGAAACCAAGGTCTGAGCACTGGTGTGCTAGCTGCTACTGAGTTGTCACTGTCCCAGCAGAAAGAGCTACAAATTCTACGTATATTTTTAAACCCAGGTATGTACACACAGCTATAAATGTTCATGTACGTGCTCATCTATGTAAATATTAAGCTACCTGAATTGATAGTGACACGTCTAACACTAATGCAGCACTGAAAGGTCCCTTTAAGCCTTTTTCCTCGCTTATCTGCAAAGGCACTGATAAGAAGAAACCTAGTTTTCACCATTCATTTACATATTTGCTCAATTCCAGCACTAGAGCTTTCTTTTTTTGAAAGCAGACTTCTATTATTTTAAAATAATTGAAAAAAATGCTTCAAAACACATATAAATAGGGGAAGGTCATTAAATTACTTACTGTAGAAAAACAGCATGATTGTATTTTTAAAAAACTTTTTCTGAGATTGAATAAGAAAGTGATTGAAGGGGCTGAGCCTTGAAGTAAAGATAAAGGGAAGAGGCGATGCTGTGATGGCCACAGAGGACACTAAGGACCTGAAATTGAAATAAAGCAGCAGTTACAGAAATAGAGAAGGGGTCAATTTGATCAACATCAAATTGATATTTTAGAAGATTAATACAGAATTTAAGTGATTGATGTGGAAAGTGGCTGACAAAAGTTGGAGATGAATGTGGATTAATAAGGGCGAAATTTGTTTATCTGAGTTAGAAAATATATTGGGAAGAAAGGATTTGGGAAGAGTGTAATTGAGCTGTAGGTATTATAAATGAAATATCCACGTGGACATGCTTCAAAGACCTTCTGAAATGTGGTTCTGGATTTCAAGAGAGCTGTCTAAGCTGCAACAGTGAATTTCAGGGTCTTAAGCTTAAAAAGGAAGATGAAAAATCTTGGGATTGGCAAAAATGCCAAAGTGTATTAAGAACAATAACTAGACTATACAGGACAATAGCCTATTCAATATTAATATTTAGAGATACACACTGAATCTAATACATTGCATATAAAGTGAAAAGTTTTGAGTTAGACATTATACAGTGCTATATATATACATATATATATGTATATATATATATATATATATATATTTTATCTAGTATTATGATTGTAATTTGTTCTGATTTTACTGAATCATTTCATGGTTCTGGACATTCAGAAAGACTATAATTTCTACTATGCCTTGCATTTAGTTATAAGCACAAAACTAATTCTAGCAAAAGGAATGTGAATAGAGGTAACACTTGCCACATATGGCTGGAGTCCTGTGGGATACTCTAGTTCACTGTCTATTTCATTGATAACATGTATAAAATAAAGTGGGAGATTCGAGAAGTAAAAAACAAAGAAAAACTACATGATAGATCAATAAAGAAAAAAGAACTTAAAAAAAATTAACCATTAAAAATCCATCCATGCTAGAATACTAGCTAGTAAGGAAGAAAACTTCTCCAATCTCATTTAAAAACATCTAAAAAATCTGAAAATATCTAAAAAATATTTTTAATTTTCTTAGGTCTATATCTAAAAGTCAAATACTAGGGTCGAGTGATAATTCTATGATCAACTTTGAAGAAATGGCAAACTGTTTTCCAAATTGGCTGCAACCCTTCCTACAAAAATTATGGGGTTCCAGCTTTGTCACATCTCGGGCAACACTTATTAATATCTGTTTTTTTTTTCTTTTATGACAGTTATCCAAGTATATGTGAAGTAGAATGCCTCTGAGGTTTTGCTTTGCATTTTCTAATGACTAAGGATGTTGAGGACCTTTTCATGTGATTATTGGTTAATTGCATGTTCATGGCGAAATGACTAATCAAATCTTTCCCCCATTTCTGAATTGAGTTATTTGTCTTTTTATCATTGAGTTGTAAGGGCTCTTAATCTATTATAGATTCTAGACTCTTAACATATACTTTCTCCCATCACAAAGGACTGTTCTAGATATTTATAACATCATTCATAATAGTCAGAACCTAGAATAAGAATAGGCATTGTCAATAAAAGAAAGGGTAAAACAAAAACTGTGTATATTCACACAGTAGAATATCATTTACCAAGAATGAGAAATGGACTACTGAAACACTCAAGAACATATTAATTTCAAAAACATATAATGTGAAAGAATAATACAAACATGTAAGCATGTACAATTCTATTTATGTGACTTTATAGTACTAGAATTGATTCACTGTGGGGAATAGATTATGGTTGGGAATTTGCTGGAAAGGAGTTTGAGGAAACTATCTGGGGTGATGCAGATTTGGGTGGCAGAACTATGCAATCTGTTGGAGCTAGTAAAAAAAGAACCCTGAACTGTGCATTTTTATATATGTGCATATACATATTTTATATAGTGATTTTACTTAAAAATCATAAAAACTCAGAATCTTTAAATTCTTATAATGAAACATATTGACAAGGAATTTGGAGAGGAATTGTAGCAATGTCTATGACTTACTTTGAAGTATTCAAATGTACTCAAAATAAGACCAACTCAAGGTGAACCTAGAGATGAAATGATGCGCAGTGGTAGGTATGTAAGTACTCGCTGTCATGTTTTTTTTAAAGTTTCTGTATGGCTAGATATTTTCATAATAAAAGTATTGAAAAAGGAAACAAATCCTTACCGTGGAATCTCTCATAGTAAATAACAAATGAGAAAAATTAAAAATTTAGAAGAGGAGAAAGCAATCCCAGTTTTATAAATTACTAGTATCTGAACTTAAAGTCTTTTATGTCTAGACCCTCCCTGGTGGCACAATGGGTTAGGACTCAGGGCTGCTAGCTGGCTGCAGCTGCTTCAGTGCTAGTTCGATCCCTGGCCCCGGAGGTGATCCACACGGTGAGGCAGACCTCTCCTGACCTACCCGCTGCTCTCCTCAGCATTGTACTTTCGCAGTCTGCCTGTCCTGCTCCCCACTTGGTCTCTGGTGAATCTTCTCACCACCCCTGCACCTCTGGCTTGTGCCCCAGTCCTGTATGCATAAATAAATAAATCTTTAAAAAAATTATTTTATGTCTAGATTTCCTTATTATAATATTCAATTAATACTGCCACACAGAAATATTGCTAATAAATGTGAAGAACAGTTCTGTTTTAAATGAGCACACCGGCAATGTTTTAGCTACTTTGGACCACAAAAATAAAATGTTTTAGACACAGAAAAGAAGATCAATGTCTGAACATTTTGCTATAATCATAATTTTCTTCAAAATCCTAATTCGTTGTGATTTTTTTTTCTATGTGTGAATATCATGTTAGGATCCCTAAGTAAAAGAGCTAGTAGAAAGGAAATAGTGTAATTTTTTAAACCCATAAAGCATATTTTTAGAAATGGTATTTCCTTGACTTTCATTCCAGGAAAATGCTCACACACGGCACGGAACTCGCTGGGCCCAGAAAGGAAAGCTTGCCAGATGCCACAGTAATAAATAGAGCAGGGCCTTGGAGAGAGACACAAAGCTCAAACATGGAAAGTTTCATCGCCAGCACCCTCTCCTTATGGTATTTAGTCCATGGAAGACATGGGATTTTTGTACATTCACCTCCATACACAACCATTTATTTATTTTCTTATTTACCTATACTAAACAGACATTTAAATCATAGCCTACTACAGGCAAAGTCTATGTATGTCCTTCAGGACTGAGCAATATGAAGCTGGGTAAAATATTTTAAGTAAAAATACATTCTAAGAGCATTATAATGACAGATTAGGACTATTTACATCCTACCAACTCCCCTTTTTAATATTCATTTTAAAATGCAATTCAGTATTTGCAATCAATAGAGTAAAAAGTAAGCAACAGCATTCTTTTTTTTCATAAATGACAGGAAATCTCAGAGAGCAAAGAAGGCAGCAGAGTTTCTTATGGGTCATCTCTTTGCTGAGAAGTAGATACATAAAAATTCATTTTCATAAACTGTGTCCATATTTATATCGATTATATTGATATGAATACTTTAAAAACAAGTGAAATTTCTTAACATGATTTTTTTACCTTCAATTTAGTAATGTTTCTGATAAAACAACAACAACAACAACAAAAAAAACAACTATGCCCTAGGATGTTGAAAACTGCTTCATCCTTTATGATTATGGTTCTTTGGTTCTTTGGGTTATCACATATGTGTGTGTGTGTGTGATAATTCTAGGAAATTGTGATTAATAGCTTTTTTACCCAGGATTGAAAATCAACAAATAAATTCTCTTTAAAAAAAGCACATTCCTTTCCCTTAACTAATCCTTATTTTGGGATGATACATTTTCTACTAAATTTTAAGATGGATTTTTTTCTTGTTTTTTGTTTTAATTTTATTTTTACATTATTCTTAATTTTGTGCATTTTAAAATCTCAGTTGTAATCCCTATGGGTGAAGGATGGATTTCTAACAGTGGTGGCATTGTTCAGTAAATAGCAGCCCTTTGTGTATGTGAACAATTTCAAATGAATGGAATTGGTCTTAAACATTTTAACTGGAAAACTTTTGCCTACAGTATATATTTGAATGTTGTCCATAATTTTTAGGAAATAATTTAGAAAAATATCTTTTTCATAAAAATGTTTTTCTCATGTGTCTATTTAAAAAGAAATTCCATCTCTCAACTGCAACACACACACACACACAAACAGAAGCTGAAGAAACACTGGCTACATGCCAAATTCTGAGATCACAGGCCAGCAATCACCTCTCTTCACCCTTATCTCTTCTTCCCACTTATCTCTCCCCAACCTGGTGCAGGGGTGTCTGTATTCCAGAACCTCTTCCTTGAGGAGAAACACAGCTATGAGTCAGGAGTCCTGCACATTAAAAGCTCATTATTCTTCTCTTTGAGTGAAAGCATACTCTTAAGGGGAAATAAATGTTATATGTAAATGAAAATACTTAGTCATGTGGAAACCATCTTTTTGGGTTTTACCACCAATGAACCTGTAGTCTTGAAACATCCTTTCAATTTAAATAGAAAGAATCTGTCACAGAAGTATACCAGGAGACCTATGTTCAAATAGTTCACCAATGACTAGGTGAATTCATTATTTTCTACATTAATATTAGTTGGTACAATGGTAAAAGGTTAAGACTTGTCTGTTTCTACCCAGTGTACATCATATTAGAGTAAAATTATGAGGGGGAAATCATGGATTCATGAAATAGGACAGGATTTTTTGTTTCTGTTGAGGTTTTTATTAGTCATAAGCTTATTATTACTGTATTTACTTGAGAATACATAACTGTCCTTGAAATTAAACATAGTTCTTACAAGTGTGTTCTCTCTCTAGTTCACCTAAATTAGGGAGGTTTCCCTATTTAATTTTGTCTATTTCACAAGCATCCTTGAGCTCCTCTGTCCTTAATTATTTATGTATCTATCTTAAATATTAAGAGCACACTTGAAACTTGCAATTTTTCTAAGTTCCCAACATTTATTAGCTTTGTTTTCTGCCCAGACCTGTTGACCTAATTTTGTCTTCAACACTTTTGGGAATAATGTATTGCTTATCTCTAAATTTTGCTATGCAAAATTAGCACTAAAGGATTCAACAGCAGGTTTCAATGGCTCAAAATGAAATTTGTTAATTCTCTAATCTGAACTAAAAGCCATACTTATTTAGTTTTCTCCATTCTGTTTCAAATGTTAACAAATAATTTCTCAAATTATAGTTGAAATATTTGTTAGTCAACAACATGAGCAATAGTCACTCTGCCAAGTCATCGGTGGCCTAATTGTTTCCTCTCCCACCCACCCGACATTTTATGAACCCTGATATCAAAGAAATGGAAAAGAAAATGTAGAAGAGTGATAGTAGGCCTATTACTGGACATACATTCTCATTTTTCTGCAGTTTTTTGGCTGGTGCAAGAACTCAGCTGTTCCATGCAGCTCCTGAGAAACTGGGCAGAGAATCTGCAGATCTTGTGATAAGTTGAGGTGAGTCCTGATGCAACAACTTGGAGGCAGGTAGATGAATGGAGCAGCTACCAATTTTCCTAAGTAAAACCACCAGGAATAAAGACTGTATACTTTGCTGGTATTCCACCACACTTATTAACAAATTCACCAAACGGAAATCCAATGCCATCCACAGATCTAGCATGATGGATACTGATAAAAATCATAATTTAGTGTTAGAAAAGAGCACAGTCATCTCATACTAGGAGTGTTAGTGATTCCAGAACAAATTCTACTTGAAAAACAAATAAGAGCTAAGAGTGAAATCATTTCCCTAAAGATTCCACACATGCATGGCAGGCCAAGTGGTGTGGAGAGCCCAATGCTCAGCTTTCCATCAGGTGCGCAAGCACAGACAGAAACCCTGACAAAGTTTCTGAGGACTTATGCTCAGTTCCAAAACGTCTGATTAAAACCAAACCTGGAACAAATCTTAGCTTAGCAGAACTCCCTCAAGGGCAACAAAAATAAAAATGAATGGGGTGGGGCTTCAAAATAAAGATGAAGAGGGGGATCCTACAAACTTGACTTTCAGGGAAGACCCAAACATTTCTTGCAAGGAAAACCAAAGGAAGTTCTCAGTACTTCTTAATCTCTTTACATGGAAATTATGTTTGGCAAGTGGAGAGATCATTTACAAACTACTAATTTCCAGTATCTTAAAGGGAATAAATAATTAAACTGGTCTCCGGAAAAGCTGTCAGTTCAGAAATGATTGCTTTTACTCTTCAATCTTTCTGAGTTGCATGTTTCCAATGGTGTCAACTGGCTCAGCCCACAATTATATCAAAAATATATATGATCAAAAAAGCTCTAATCTTTAAAACAAGAAAATAATTGGAGAATAATCCCAACTCTAAGTTATACAGTTTTTAAAATTTTAAGGGAATAGACACTTCTTTAAGAGCACTTAACATCCTGGGAACCCCACAGAAATTTTAATTTTAATAAAACTGATACTGTCCATTAATTCTGATCATTAATTTGTCTTTAGACTGAGCTCAGCCTTCAGTTACAGGAGATAGAAAATGGTGAAGTTAAGTGTGAAAGTGAAAGATGATTACTAGAACAACAAGCCTCAAGGTCAAAAAGCTACTTCGCCTCTACAGATATTTATAACTGTAACCTCTAGAAATAGTTATTACTTTGTTTATCCATTCAACCAACCAATGAAGATTTATTTAGCACATTTTAGGCAAAACACTCAGAAAACAACCCCAAATTCTTCTTGAAAATACAAATAAATATACATTTGGGGTATTTTTAGTAACTTCCAGTTTTTGAAGGTACCAGATATTAAGTAAATATTTACCTTTAGATCTTGAAATCTTTAACATTATAACAATAACCTTGCACTTTTTTTTTTTTTTTAAATTATGAAACCAAGGGACTCAGGACTTTCCTCTCAGTCCAAATGAAGAGGAAAGGTCTCTGAAGCCAATGGCTCTCTGAAATGATGAACAATAGACTGTGCAAAGTATAAAGAAATCTCTCTCCTGCACACCAGGTGAATCTCAGGGGCTACAAATCAAGTCTTCCCTTCTCCTTTATTTCCTTTTAACTGTTGACACTATTTCCTTTGTCTATTCTCAACCATTTAGTTACAGTGATACTTGATTGAGATTGAAATGGTAAAATCACCTTAAAAATTGCTCATAAGGGCCCTCCCTGGTGGCGCAGCGGGTTAAAGCACTGCACTGAGAAACTAAAGCCATTTCCGCATGAGTTCGATCCCCACCTGCCCCAGAGGTGACCATATGGCGTGTCAGACCTCTCCTGACCCGCCCGCTGCTCCCCTCAGCAGTGTACTTTGTCGATCAGCCTGTTCTGCTTCCCGCTCTGTCTCTGGTGAATCCTCTCACCCTCCGCATCTCTGGCCTGTACCCCAGTTCTGTATGAGTAAATAAATAAATCTTTAAAAAAAAAATTGCTCATAGGAAAAATCAGTAGGAAATAACCAAAGCACAGAGAACAGCAACACCAAAAGAAAGTAGAGAATTTTGTTGAGAAGAAGGACCGGGTTTTTTAATCATAGGAATTAAAGAACGAGTGTTACCCACGTACCTATTCCATGATAGGTGGCACCGAGCAGCACCACACAGTAAACCTGAGTGTACCGTGAATAGTGAGGTGGATGCAGGAGGTAGTTAATTACAGATATCAAGGAAGGAAGATTCTTTCTAACTGGTAAAAAGGACATCCCGAGCAAATATGGTAGTGCCAAGATTTTAAAATATGAGGGTATGTGGACACACTTTATTTTTTTAGTATAAAATTCACTTTATAATAAACTGAACACATATTTTTTTTTTTTGTAAAGGAGAGAGATATATTGACTTTAATAATCTAAGGTTTTTTTTTTTTTTTTTTTTTTTTTTTTAAGATTTATCTATTTGTGCATACAGAACTGGGGTACAAGCCAGAGGTGTAGAGGCGGAGTGGGGAGCAGGACAGGTAGATAGGTGGAGCAGCGGGCAGGTCAGGAGAGGTCTGCTGAGCCATGTGGGTCACCTCCCAGGCTGGGAATTGAACTCACACTGAGGCTAGCTTGCAGTGCTTCATCCCAACCCATTGCACCACCAGGGAGGGCCCATAAATACATACTTTTATGTATGGCATTTTTTAAAAGAAGGCATTCTCCTATAGTTCATTTCAGAGCTCCATTGGTTTCAGATACCTTTCCTCTTCAATTGGACTGAGAGAAAAGTTCCTGAGTTTCTTGGTTTCATAATAACTTTTTAAAAAGTGCATGGTTTTTGGTATGTTAAAGATTTCAAGATCTAAAGTTAAAAAGAAGATGCTGTTCCTTGATGTCCAATTTTCTTACTTCTGAGCTAGGAACACACATGGATAATTATTGTCCATGCTTAGCAAGAGCAACAATGTAGATATAATATAGAAGAAAAGGCTGTTCTTGGTGTATGATAGGCCAGTGGCACTTTGTGGCAAATGGATGGTCATTTCTGGGTGGAAATGAATTGCTGTATATCATAATACTGAACCCTCTGGGCTTACCATGTACATGGTAATACTGACTCCTCTAGATTTAAGTGAGTATTTCACCTTACATGTTGTCTATGGAGGCTGCTTTTTTCTTCCTTAAATGTGTGAATTTAAGATTTGGCGGAGACCATTCATGAAAACAACATTTTCATTATTGCTAAAAATATATAAAGTCTGGATTCTGGAATAACAGTTTGCTCATTTAAAGCACTGATTAGTTGGACAAGACCAGAACTGACTTTTTATAACAATCCTCAAAAAGATTCGCTTTCCTTTCATAATTGCATTCAACATTTTCTAATGCCATTCTAAATAGTTGATTGAATGCTAGGGAATTTTGGCAAAAGGGGTTCTATAACTATTTTATTAACTTTGGCTCAAATGCAATTTTAAGAATTCATAGCAAGGAACCTGAGGAGTATGTGTGGTTGTGGTATTGGGGGGTGTGTGTATTTCAAATCATAGTGATAACTAACCTGCAACATTTCACTAGTAAAGGAGCAAGAGTCCCTTGAGATAGATTGTTCAATCTAAAGGCTGGAAATAGATCACAGACACAAGGGGTATCACGAGCACACATTTTTCCTTTCTGAAAACGTCGTCTCTGTGCATGATGATTAGATATATATCCATGACAAGAGGGCATGCGGACCTATAATTTTCCATATTACATTCTTGTACTTTTTATTATATGCTATTTCTCAGCCAGTAGAGGAACGTGTTCTCATAAAGCTAATATTTATTCTTCCATGTTTATAGAGCTACTGGTGCTTTTCAGGAAATGAGAAACTCTGAGAAGTCAAATATAACTTGGTTATAGCAAGAGAAGACAAGACAGGAAAATTGCCAGGTTTCAAAAATTGAACTCACTAACTCAGTCACAAAGCTTTAAATAATTAAATAACACAATAATATAAAATAAATAGCATTAAATAATAACTTAAATAACACACAGTAAGGGAAGTCTTTGATGCTACTATTTTTTCTATATAAATGTGGTATTTTTATGCACGGTGAGTCTTATCTAGGCTTCCTCATTGTACCTGAAAGCAGAGTGCTATCATCAGTTCCCGTTTCCAACATGACATTGCCCTTGCGTGCTCTATGAGCACCAAGGTGGCGCTAAGTGTAACACAACACCCTTGCTTAGAACTGGATCTTCATGTCATGAATTCTCATTTCTCTTCATCTCTATTAAGTAATCTCTGTACTATGAGAAATTAACCATCTCTTAAGTTACATGTAAGGAACACAGTAATGAGGACTCCATGGTGGGGTGGGGTGAAATGTCAGAGCTATCACATCAGCAGCCTGAGTTCCATCTACCAGGGAGCTTTCTCACACAGCTGCTCCTTCAGCAGTGGATTTCAGTAGATCTGCCTGTTCTGCTCCCTACTCAGTCACTGTTGAATTATCTCAACCCCCCAATCGCCGTCTCTAGCCTATACTCCAGTTCTTCTGCTTGAAATAAAAAGAAAGAACACAGTAATGAAAAATATTTCCCCCAAGGAAAGACTGTCTCCTATATTAAGGTCAATGTCTAAAGAGATATTCCTGCAAGCCTTACTCTTATAGAAATTTCTGCACATGCATCCTTTTGTTTTAATTTATATATCTTCACTAGAGACCTTGGAAGAACATGGAGAAATGAAAGTCTTTGGGTCATTTTCCCATTCTCTAAATGCATGAAGATAAAGTGGGGCTGCTGACAAGCAAACAAGAGAAGAGAGCCGGTCTTGGAGGAGGACAGTAGCATAGGTGAGGCAGAGGCAGTGGCACTGAAGGGAGAGAGAATTTCAAATGACCTTCAAATTTCCGAATCTGTGAAATGGTATAGAGTGTTGAAACTAGGGTGGCTGGTGAAAATACTCCTTTGTTATTTACCTTTTTCTCAATCTTCCCTTATGTAAGATTTTGCACCCCTTCCTCTTTCAGTGACTGTTCTTGGTGACATCAACCGTCCAGGTTCCTGAGGGTCGGGCTCTGTCTGGTCTGTAGGCCCTCACGGCTGTCCTCTTTTAACTACTTTCCATCGCTGATTTTAGCACTGATACTATCTTTCCCATATACATATTATTGTAAAAAGCACAGTGATCTTCCTTAAACACCAAACCAGAAATACTGGTTCTCCAAGAGAACATCCAAATATGTGTGTTAGTTTCTAGACACCTTAAAAAAGAAAAAGTAATCCCAGAATAGAAATGTGTCTGAGTCAGAAAAGAATGGCGCCCAGTTAAATGCTGAGGTGTGGGCCAGCTCCTGCCTTCCCTCAGCTCTTCCAGTTCCAGGTTTCAGCCTCATGTGAGATTCCCAGTCAGGGAATCTGCTGGGAAATGTGAGGGCAGTGTGAATTTCAGCAACGACAAAGAACGAGGGGGTGCTAGAGGTCCTTGGTTTCTGAGAGTCAGGATTATTGATGTTTTCAAAACCAAGCAAATAAGCTTGTATAAAGAAAATAAAAACAAAAACAAACACGCAAACAAAAATGGTCCCTGGGCTCTCCCTGGTGGCACAGAGGTTAAAGCATAGCATTAAGAAGCTAAAACTGCACCAGCATGAGTTCGATCCCAGCCTGGATGTGACCCATATGGTGCAGCAGACCTCTCCTGACCCACCCGATGCTTCTCTCAGCAATATTCTTCATCAGTTAGCCTGTTCTGCTCCGCATTCTGTCTCTGGTGAATCCACTCACCATACCTGCATCTCTGGCTTGTACCCCAGTTCTATATGCATATATAAATAAATCTTAAAACAAACAAACAAAAAAACAAAAAAAAAACTGTCTCCTTCAAATTGTCAATAATGGCCCCTTAAGATTTCTCGATAGGTGATTTTTTTTAAGATTGTATTTATTTATGCATAAAGAACTGGGGTACAGGCCAGAGGTGTAGGGTCCATGAGGGAATTCACCAGAGACAGAGTTGGGAGAACAGGCAGATTGATGACTGCTGAGGGGATCAGCGGGTAGAGGTCAGGAGAGGTCTGCTATGCCACATGGGTCACCTCCAGGGAAGGGGTTCGAAGTGGCACTGAAGCTGCCATTGCCAGATTTGCAGGACTGCACTAAAAGGGAGGGCCCTCTTTATAGGTGATTTTTAACAATGTTTCAAATAGTTTGGGATTTTAAATTTTAACTCAGAAAAGATCTGGGAAGATAAGTAAAATTTAAATTATGAAATGTGTAGGAAAAGATTTTTTTTAATAGGCTTATCTCTCCTGAGGAGAAAATGGAAGACTAGAGAATGGAGTCTTTAATTATAGGACAATAAATCCTTTCTTCATAGGAGAAGAAATGCAGCATCATACTAGCCGGTCAGGGATTGCTCAGGTTTTTTTAACAAAAGAGTTTTAAGACAGGAGAAAAATTAATTACATTCCCAAAAGAAACTGAATACTTAGGCGGGAACGTTTGAGAACAGATTCTCAGTGGTTTCAGACAGTTCAGTGGGGTCATGTTCATAGACTAGAAAGGACATCCAGGTAACTCCTCAGGTTTTCCAGCATTTGTGTTCCCATAGACACGCTCATTAGGTTTCAGTACACACTGACATCCTACCAAATTGACGGCCGGAAGAGTCGAAGATGGAGACACACTGCCATCCACCCTTTTTCCTCACTGCACATCACGTGCTTCCCACTCAAAGTGACTCATCCATAAACCCCAACAATGAAGAGTGCAGTGGGCACACTGGAATCCAGCCTCGCACTGCAGCAAAATCAACTTTGATTTCTCAGTAGAAATAAAAGAAGGGGAAAAAACAAAACAAACACACCCACAGTAAAGGGCCATTAGGGGAGAAGACATTTGTCACAGTGGACAGAATAGAAGTCCAGCCAATTGAAATAAAAAGACGTGTCATTCTAGGGAAAGAACTGCATTCCTTCGCCCTTGCTCTTCATTTCGTCCACTCAGTGTACCCAGTAGTAGCCTCTCTCCTGTTCTCTTTCCCATCTATGAAAGATGCTTGGATTGAATTTAGCCTTTGGGTAGGTCTTTGTCAGAAAGTACTTTCAAAATAAAAGTGTTTCACTTGGTGCTATCTCAGCAGCAAAACATCTGCTTTCAAAATAAAGTGTTTCCTTCGCCAGCAAGCCTATTCCTCAAGTAAGCTCAACATTGCTAATAATTTTTTGACTATTAATATACACATGTTAACAACCACCACAACAACCACCCCATTTTATCTTTATAACTCACAGGGTTAGTACTTCTTGATAGAAACTAAATTAAAATAGCCTGGCTGGGCCTTGTTGGTGGCCTAGGGGTTAATGTCAGTGCTGCCACTACTGCAGCCTGAATTCTATCCCAGCCATGGAGCAAACTCACCTATGGCCCAGCAGATCTCTCTTGTCTGACCAGATGCTCGCCTCAGCATGTGTTTCAGTCAATCTGCCTGTTCTGCTCCCCAATCTGTCTCTGATGAGACCCTCTCCCCTGCATTTCTTGTCTCTACTATATCCTGGTTTTTCTATGTTAAACAAAATAAAATAAGATACACTGGCCACTGGGAATCTATATCACAGTGATACTCACTGACGTAGAAAAGTGTAGCCTTGAATTTCAATGTGTCAGAATATAATTTATCCGCAAGTTCTTAATTAACTGAAAGTACTCAACAAAATCTGATATATGTAGACATTCAATATAAAATTTTTGTATCTAGTCAGTGAGAGTATGAATGCAGATTTGTTTTTAGCCAATGTGGGGGTATTTTATTTCTAATATCTTTGTAACATCCCACAGAGTGTTTAATTATAAGTATGAGAACCAGCATATCAAATTTATTTCAATTTACATTCCTCTCAATGAAATTAAAGGATTTCAATTTGTATACAACCTACTTTCAGAGCACTTACTGCACTAGAAAAGAGTATAACTACTACTTATTTTTAAGATGTCCCTCAAAATTAATAGTATAATCAGTGAGAGAAATGGAAAAATTAACACAAACCTTAAAGACCTTCAGCAGATCAGAAGACAAATATTTTCTTTGAAGACTTGATTGAAACAGCAGCGATTCACAAAAGTCTTTTAAATAGTATCTGTTCACAAAGGAATTCTCGTGGAAGACAATGTGGCTTTGACATGCCAGATGCTTCTGGAAGCAAAAGTGAGCACATGATTAGGAAGTGTCCAAAGCCCCATCACTGCCACCCTGTCACTGGGTCAGAATGTGCTACATTAGATACCTACTGCTGGTAGTTAAACAACTAAACAATGACATTCATTTCTATCAATTTTGCACCCCAAACCTTACTCCAAAATGGCAGTAAACAACATTATGCTTGGAAATTTCTCAAAATAGGAGTAATTTATGTGTGAATTCCGCTTTTTCCCTTCCCTAAGCAAACTGGGACTGCTGCTGTGGATGCGATGTGAGTGTGAAGGCCTTGCTTGACTAGTTCCTGAGAGCCCAGCAGCTGCAGGTCACTGTCCAGGGAACTTTATGCACATGGGCTTTTCAGCACACGATGGCCTGAGGTTGGGGAGCACTGGCTTCAAGCCACAGATGGAAAAACTTAAAGCAGATTCCAGAGGTCAGCCTTGGACATCAAAGGCCCCAGGGCTGGCTGTTTCCCTTACTTCACTGGTGTTCATGCGATTTAGAGAAGTACTTCACAAAAAGATTAGATAGGAGAACCAAAAATTCTACGATAAATGAAATTAATACAAATTTTACCAAATTGAGTAAGAAATATTATCTCCAAATTTGGCTTTGTTTTATATCAAATATCATCTTCCTAAGTATAGCCCACAGACAGCAGAGTTAAGCAGGGTGCTTTTTCTCTCATCCTTCTTCCTCTCTGCAAGCTGAGGGAACCCATCAGCACCCAGCGATGCCCTTGTGCTATGGGATGGATTTACAGTCACAATGCATCAAGGGGCAACTCAAAAGTCTTGTCCTCTGGCTCCTCTGCATGACCCACAGTTCCCACATGGACCAGGTAAAGGAGAGCAGCAGCTTCCCTAAGATTTTCCCTGATGTAACTGGAGTGGAGCACATGCCCTCTGTGAACAGAGTGGGTCACTGTGTCCTGTGGGTCTGTCTGTCCTTCTATCTTGACAGCTGAGTGTGACTGAGCAAAAGCTCAGAGGTCCCTCTAGCTTTCTGTTCTCATTTTCCTCGAAAGTCTGTATGGTTCGGGTGGTTCCTGGGCCCACACAGAGCGTCCCTCGGGCTACCCTCCAGCAGCTGCAGCAACCATCTCAGTCACAGTCCGCCCACAGAACACTTCAAAATTCTCTCCCTCAAGGTTACAGGTTTTAGTACCACCGGCTTCTGCCTGAGCCTCACATCTGCACGGCGCTTGGGGAGCTCCTTGGAGAGGCTAGAGAATGACGGAGCAGGAAGGTCACCCAGAACCTTTGAAATTTTTATTTCATTTTATTTTTGGCAACAAAAGCTTAAGTTATGAATAAAGAAACAGGGAAAACTGATTGATTGCATTTTCAGAGTTCTGCAGGACAGGAGCCTGGGATTATTACATGGAGGGGAGAAAAAGGAAAGAGAATAGAGCCAAACACAGCCAGTTTATCTTTGCATGAAAGAAGAAAGGAGTTGCACAAAGAATAGAGAAAAAAAAAGTCCTTGAACTATACAATCTGACCTAAATTATGGGGATACAAAATTAAAAAAAAATGCTTCCTAAAACTTTCAATATTAGCCTTTGGTTTTTGTATGCCACTCAAAAGTCAACTTTCATGCCATAAGTTTAAACTCATAGATCCCATTTCCCATGAAGCCTCAAAGGTACTTTTTGAATATTCGCTCAGCAACTGTTTATTGCACACTTAGGAATCAATTAATCAACTGAAAATATTGAGGAATATTGAAAAAAAAAAAACCAAAAAAAGCAGGGCATTCTTTCCCTAAAGCATTTTACTGCCCTAGTGGGGGATATAACTAGGATGTCAAAAATTATATATAAGAAGGTGATACTGACAAATGTTTGAAGAAAGGGATATGGAACAGACTGTGGGTGTCTCTGCCTCCTTCCTTACTAGTGCATGAGCTGGGGGAAGAAGTAAGACTTTTGTAATTGAACTCTCCAACCTCAGCATCTTCATCTGCAAAATACAGAAGTGATATGCTTCCTTACTAGTTGTTGTGAGAATTAAGTTAGATAACTTATAGAAGGTGAGTGGCACACAAATGGCACCACCCAAGTACTCATCGAATCCTAGGAAGAATTCTCTCAGGGGATGATGACATTATGAGGCAAAAAGTGCTCTGAACCTTAGAGCTGAAGATTCTTTTTCTTGAGATGAAGAGAATAAAGAAGTCTGGTGTGGAAGACAGTTTTTAAGATCAACCATAATTAGAGGAATGAGGCTATTATAGATCCTCTGGTAATTATTAAAAAGCCAGAAAATGAGCCATGTTAGAAAAAAAATCCTCAAAATTAGACATTATTTTCCATATTTGGTATGAAAATGAGTATCTACCATAAAAACACAGCCAGGGAAAGACAAAGGGAGAAAAGATATGTATTACCATTAAGAAAGCTACAATAGCTTCCTGGATTCTGTTCTATTTAACTGTAATCCAAAATGACACCATGGCTTTTAATGGAACTTGGCAAACTCTAGGCACACCATTTTTAAAGTTACCCGCAAATTTAAATCACAGGGTTCGAGACTTAAATCTCCAATGTGACCTTTATAGAGTATTGTTCAAGAAAACATGTCTGCCACTGTGTAGAGAGATTACACACCTTGTTATTTTGTAAAGTTAAATGAGAAGATGTACTATATTGTTACAAGACAGGGCTACAAAATAATGGTGGGTGCAATTTTCTAGAAACAATAAAGTTGATTGGTTCATTCATTTAGAAAGGTTGTCTTATCAAATTAATGAACATTCCTGTTTTCCTCATATTTTAGATTTCATTTAATTCAGAAGCAGCTTGGCAGGAATCTCATCACTTATGAATTGAAAATATAGCTTCTCTGGAACCCTCTTTCAAGGGCTTATTGAGCCACAGCAGCTTGTCCTTGCCAGATTGACACAGTTCTGAGCAGTAGAGCTAGAAGCATACAGTGGCTGTCATCTGCTCACACCTTCCCTGCTTCCAGCCCTGGGAGGGCAGCATAAGAAGAGTGAACCTGCAAAGACTGGTGTCATCTTCTCCTTCATCCCTTCCACTGAATTATGAAATTTCCTCAGTTCTTCTTCCCATTTAGCCAAGTCATGATAACACATTTTATGTACAACCATAAACGTCTATGTGATTTTCCTTCTTGAAACATATTTTGAAAACAGTCATAAGATCTGTCATCCTCTCTGATTCATTGATGTTGGTGATAAATAAATATTTAAATAAAAAATGAATGCGTGAATGAATGAATAGATAGATAAAAAGAACTGGTGATTGCCAGAGGCAGGGATGAGGTAGGCAAGCAGGAGAAATGTGTTAAAAAGGGGTAAAACAAAAAGTGTCAACTGCTTGTTCAAAATAAAAACAAAAATGAATGAATGAGAGAATGAAATAACTTTTAAAATGCAACTGATTATGTGTTTCCACTACTGAAGAATCTAGAAGGGCTTCCTATTATTATCAATGTCAGATTTAAGTCCCTCATTTGGAATATCTTCCCATCATCCTTTATAACCTTAAAACAAATTTTATCTAATATATTTATAAAACAAACAAACAAACAAACAAAAAAGAACCTTGGGTCAATTCATCATGGTCTACTCACCTTCCAGTGAGTAGCAACTAGAACATCATCATCACCCAAGCCTCCTGAATTAGAATAAGCAGAGGAAAGGCACCACATTTATTTAAAATGTCCCATAGAACCCTTGTACACCGTTGCTGGACATGTAGAATAATCCAGCCTCTAAGAACATCAGTATGGAAGTATCTCAAAACATTAAACATAGATCTAGCACATGATCAAGCAATTCTACTCTTAGGCACCTACCCAAAAAATGCTTCTCTGGCCCTTTACTGCTTTAATTTTATTGCCTTAAAGTTTTCATTATCTTTCTTTAGTTTATCTCTGAAAATGGATTATAAGAACCTTGAAGGCAGAAATTGCATTTTAAAATTTACTGTTCCCATAGCATCTAGCATATCTGTTTGACATTAAATATTTCAAAAATTACAAAATAATTGATTTTTCTACCCTGTGCATCAATGAAAACATCTAGTGTGGAAAGCTTAAAGCATCTTACAGTGAGTAGAAGCATGGAAGTGTTATAACAGTGAGTAGAAGCATGGAAATGTTGTAACAGTGATAATAAGGAGGGTAAGTGGAACATGTACACATATGAAAGAGCAGGAATGTAACTCCAAAAATTAAATGTAAAAAACTAATGACAATAATAAAAATTAAATAATATATTAATAGTTTAATAATTTTTCTATTTATGTAAATGCATTATATAGGAGCATAAATTTATAGAAAATGTTATTTCCATAATGTGGTAAAATGATTATATATTTTATAATATAAAACTATAATTCTTGAGTTACACCGTAATTCTTAATTACTCAAGCATTTCAACATGCAGAAATTCAAAAAACTTAACTCCTACCTGCTCTTTGAAGGGAAATCACTGAGACTATGGATCAGCATTACAAGGGAGTAAAGCAGGAAAGAGAAAAGGGAGGCGTGGCCCAGGGGAGGCAGGGACCAGGCCAGATGGCTACTGGTAGTCGGTAGTCGCTTCAACGTGCTACCTCCAGAGATCCGGCTCCAAGGAAAAGGGGAGCTGCACACATTTCAAATGCTATTTATTTATTTATTTATTTGTTTGTTTGTTTGTTTGTTTGTTTGTTTGTTTATTTTTTGAGGAGCTGAAAGTATTTAAGGTTTCCATAAAGGTAAATTATGCAAAGAAAAATAGAAATAATTAGAGACTCTACTTGAAAATATTTTATACACACATATGTGCATCTCCACATACACAAATAGTCCAGCCAATGTTCCAAATATATTTCAAATTATAAAGGAACTAACAGAAAGTATAAACTGGGTCCAAAGTTTTTCACTGTAAGTCTACTATATTTTTAAAATGTATGGATGTATTTTATTCATAAAACTAAATCTGAGATATTTATTAAATTTTAAAACTCTATATGGAAATAATCCAGCTAGACTACATTTCATAGTGTAGCCTTCGGCATTTAAATAAGGTCTTATTTAAACTACAGAAATTAAAGTATATATTTTTCAAATCTCAAATTTCCTTATTCTGGGTCACTCAGCCAAAAGCTCCTGTAGATTACAAAGCCCTGATCTTGCTTTGGATGCCCAATGCCCTGACTAAATGGATTGCTCCTCAAATAGGATGTTGCGTGCTCACAATGAGGAAACAGAAAGAAATGAACTGAAGCCTCTACAGAAAGCCCTTCTTCACGAAAGAAGGCAATGACATTAGGATTTTTTTTATACTTAACATGCTAAGGTTGTCTGCACAGGTATGAAAAGACTGCATCTTGAAGTTTCTAATAGAAATATCTCTTACAACTTCGACCCTGTGGCAGACAGTATCACAGAAACATTTTAGAATACATCATAAAGCAATCTACTTCAGAGGTATTAGGTATTAGATATAAACAAGCAAATCAACAAAACCTATGGCTAAACTATTTGGGAAAGATGCATAAAGTAAGTGAATCTGTCAAAACAGCCCTTATCATAGCAGAGAGAAGGGCACCCCCAGGGGTGACTGCTGGAACCATCCTGAAATATCCTAGCCCCTCATTTATTTCCCTGCAACTTCCAATAAGCCAGATGACAAATCTGAGTATTGTAAGAATCAGGGTCTGCCTGTGACTCGTACCCCCAACTGACATTTCTAGGATACAGTAGTCTCCACCATCAAACACAACACAGCTCAAATGACTAGATAGATACAGGACATCATGGAATTTGTCTCACGTAGAATCTGGGCTGTATCTAATATGGCATGAATTAAAATTCTCTGGTTATAATAATTACATTGTGATATACATTTAGAAAAAGTAGAAAATCTTATAAAGAGACAAATCTTATAAAGAGAGGCAGAATCATGCAGTCTCTTTATAAGGAAAATCACCGTATTTGTGGGTGCTACTTTCCTTTGTTTTTAAATTTCCTTTGTTCCATGTTAAAACATTTCAAATGAAGAGTTTCCCCAATGTTATTTGATATAGGCAAACATCTGAAATTCAACAGTAGATGTTAAGTATTTCCCAACTTGCAGGAGCTTTAAAAATGAATTCAGTCTTTCACTAAAGAAAAAAAAAATAAAACTATATGGGCTTTTTCCTCCCTTCCTAAATGAAAATTTTCCAGCTGCTGTTAAGTTTCCAGAAGTATGTCTCATGGTCTCTAGCCCTTTATCTATATACGCTTTTTTGAGAAAATTAGGGCTTTGGAAAGCTTGAAAATTGAAATAGACTTCTGATCTTGACTGGAAATCACTATGGAAAGAGTTCATCTATACACAACCAGATAAAACTAGAAGAGGAAGTTTACCAAAATGTTTTTGAAATAGAATAACACTAAAAAGCCATCTATAAATACTGTAAAATCACTGTGTTATCAATGAAACAAGAGCATACCTTTAGATCATGCCATGTGGGCTTTCATGAGCCTTCCAAAATAAGGAAAGGACAAGATTTTGCTGCTCCTCTAGTCTATAACGCTGTTTCTGATGCAGTCATACACAGCGATAGCACAGCTACTAATACTGTAATCACCATGTAATACGTTTAAGTAGATAAGTTCAGTGAGAGCTAGGAGATTGTCTCAAATGCTATGGGACCTCAACATCTAGAGTATCTGACATGTAAGAAGTATTCTGTGACTTTTTAAAATATATATAATTTTATTTTAAAAAGCAAAAGAGGGCCCTCCCTGGTGGCACAAAGTTTAGGACGCAGCACAGCAAGCAAGCCACAGACGCTTCAGTGCAAATTCGATCCCTCGCCCCAGAGGTGGCCCACATGGCAAGGCAGACCTCTCCTGAACTGCCCACTGTTCCCCTCAGCAGTGTACTTCATCAGTCGGCCTGTTCTGCTCCCCACTCTGTCTCTGGTGAATCATCTCACTGCCCCTGAACCTCTGGCTGTACCCCAGTTCTGTATGAATAAACAAATCTTAAAAAAAAAAAGAAAAAAGAGCAAGTACATGCACTTAAAACAGCCTATAAATTCTAAAGCACACTAAGATGTTAGTGTTGTTATGCCACAGAACACAGTCTCTTTTGGGGGCCAACTTCTAAGGGGTCTACCAAAGCTCTTCCCTGCATTTTGAATCCTCACACTTGACTATAAAATAAGACTCAAGTACAGATGAGAGGCAGAATCATGCAGTTGTTCAGAGGATAAACTCTGGAACCAGACTGGATGGGTTCAAATTCTGCTTCTGCCTTGGATTTACGGGCTAGATGGCCATAAACAAGTCAGTTAACCTCTTTTTGATGAGTGCTTATCTGTAAATTGGGAGGTGATAATGCCTAAGGTATAGGGGACCTGTGAGAATTAAATGTTACTATCTGCAATTCACTGAAAGCAAGGCCTGGTAAGTGAAAGGACTAAGTACTGTTAACTGGTGCTGATATAAGTAGCACCTAGTACTAATACTACTACGACAGAGATGTAGGAAAAATATAGGAAATTCAGTAATGGCCATAATGTGATTTATTTTTTGTTAAAGCCATTTAAGTTTGAGGATAGATTTGATATTCCTGAATTCCTCTGAAACTTCAGCTGGCTGCACTATTCCACAGATTCAAGTCTTAGTGAACTCAGTGGACTTGCACCTCAGTAAGTTTCACAATACTTGGCTGAGGCACTGCACCACAGAGGCAGTGTCAAGGTCTCTATCCAATTCGCTTATTTTTCAAAGCAGTTGCTAACTGTATTTTTCCTTTCATGTAACCTTTTAAAATGACTTGGACATGACAAGCTACTTTCATGGAGAAAGAACTTTAATTCTTATTGAGACCTGCTTTAGGGACACTTAGTGCTGGTGAACTAACATTTCCGGAGAGCCCTTTTTTTCAGAAGAGTGCAGTCTGTGATTGCTGCACATGTGTCAGAGCCACTTCAGTCACACTCATGTTGACTCTCTGCTCCACAGTACTGAGATCCTGATGTCAGTTTACTTCCCCATAAAATTATCAGAAGACCTGAATTTCTCTGAAGGCTTTAAAAGGAAAACAAGAACAACAAAACACCCAACGTCTGAATCATCCTCTGTGCTCTGAACAAGAATGTCAATGAAAACTTACTAAATGGGGTCAAGGGGTTCTCCTAGAAGGGAAGAGGAAGGAGTTTGCCAAAAAAAATATTGTTTCTAAAATAAAGCATAAAGCCATGTGCCATCTCACCAATCCTTATTCATTCTTCTGTAGTGCTTGGGGAATGTAGACCACTGGTGCGCACCTCTTTCCTCCTGGTGGGGAACACAATCATGGGCCTGCTGCTTCAAGCTACAGTAGTCTAGCAGGCTTGTTACAAGAGATCCAGCAGGCAATCACCAGAAATTGCTTTTCCAAGGTGATCATGCCAACACCCCAGTGTAGTTGCTGGAAGTGCGTGTGCCCAAATTAATAAGCATGCATGCACAAATGTGCGTGTGCATGCTTACATAACAGGCTAGTGTGATTTTTAACTTTATTTATACATACAGAACTGGGGTACAGACCAGGGGTGCAGGACCGGTGAGAGGATTCATCAGAGGCAGAGTGGGGAGCAGAATAGGCAGATCGTCAAAGTGCACTGCTGAGGGGAGCAGCCAAGTGAGACAGGAGAGGTCTGCTGGGCCATGTGGGTCACCTTTGGGGCAGGGCTAGAACTAGCAGCGAAGTGGCCGAGGCCAGCTTTGCAGCTCTGCGCTTTAACCTGCTGCACCACCAGCAAGGGACAGGTTAAGCTTTTCTGCTGCTAGTGTCTCTAAATTTCAGACGAAAGCCACTATAATTACACACATATACACACACAAAACCCAGAAAAACAGAACCTAGAAAGCTGATTTCAGCGTGCTCTCCCCCTGACTATACTCGACACTTCCCATTACACAAGGCTGTGTGAGGTTCTTGGACCACTTCATATATTTTCATCTAAAACTCCAAACCTATTGCATCCTGAGAACAAAAACTGGCAAGAAGCACTCAAGTGATGAGTGAACAAAACACAACTTAAAAAAAGCAACTTACTGACTTGGAAATGTCACGTGAGCTACTGAAAGGCACACGGCTCCAAAGTTTACCAAAATATTTTGAGGTACTTTGCCAATGAACATATCATTCACTGAAAGACATGCCAGCACTAGTCTAGAGCTAGCTAACAAACTACATAATAAAGAAAATCATTTACAAAAAAACTTAAATGTTAGAAATGCATTTTTTGAGAACTTTCAAAACCAATGTGTTTTTTCCCCTTTTTGGCCAAGGAAATAACTGTGATATTATCAATGGTCATATCGTGACTTTCTGATTTTACTTGTTGCCTGTCACTTGCATTTTCACATTATAGTCAACAAACATCAGCTGTATTTATTATTGAGAACCTAAGAAGTACAAATTTCCTAGCTCAAATTATTATCAGTAAACGCATGTTTCATGAGATTAGTATCTGCCCTTCTTCCTTCTTGCACTACTTCTTTCCTTCTTCCTTCCCTTCTCCCATCTTTTTACCCATCCATGCATCCTCCATCCACCATCCATTCTCCCATTTTTTTTCCAACCTGTACTGGCCTCGTGCCTGAGCTGTGTCAAGCACTGTGCTGATTGTCAGCAATGCAGTGAGGAACAAGATGAAAGCCATACCATTACGGCATCCCGACCCAGGAAGTCTCATAATGAACGGAATAAACATAGTTAGTACAAACTGCTAGGATAAAGAAACAACAACAAGCTAGACAGTAAACAGAAATAAAGGTTGTAAAGGATTCCTGAAGGAAACAGAATTTATCCTGAGGTACTAAGACTAATTAGAACCAAGTCAGAAAAAAATGAAGGGAGCTGGGACTAGAAGAAACAGCACAAATAATGACTAGAAGACAGAGGATATGAAACATTAAAAGAAAATAAAAACTTCAGAGAAGGAATGGCTGGTATGCTGAGAACAAGGAGGGATATGGCAAGAAATGACAACAGAAAATGGTCATAGGCTGGGAAGATTCCTGTTTTTCTAAGATTCATCCTTTCTCCTCCATCCCTCTTCTCCAATTATAATCAATTCAGTAAGTACTAGAAGATTATTTTTAATGATATACCCTGAAGTGATAGCAAAATAAATATCAACCCATTATTCTCAACACAAACCTCGCCTTACAACTAAATCCAAGCAAGTATCCATCTACCCACCAGAAAATTTTGGAGAGCTTTCACATGATGGAGCAAGCATTTTAATCACATACCTAACTGTGATTTACATTGCCTTTATGAAGCTTATTATAATGAAAAAAAAAAAACATTTAAAATCAATAAACAAAAAAAGAAGGAAAATTATAAATACTCCTTTACCTGTGAATAAAAATTCTCCCTTAGCTATTGATCAGTTTGAAAAATGATAGTTTTCAAATAGAAAAAAAAAAGGATCTCAACACTGTAATTTTTCATCAATTTAGTAGAGAAACAATGAAATGTTTTATAAACAAAAATCAAAATCTTTACCTCTGGAATATTCATTAATAAAATTCTTGTTTTACATTCAGACACACCTACATTCAGACACTTATCCATACATTTGTATGGGTATCTATTCTCTTTCAACAGGCTGTGAGAGAAGCAATAATAATTAGCTTTTATCCTAGTGGGTTAAGCAGAGCAATAATATCTACTTCATATTCACCTCTAGAGACAAAGAGGCAATTTTGGATTTCAGCTCTTTTTTCGTGAATTCTATTAAAATTAAACTGTAATGAAATACACCTTAAACCAGTTTTTATATCCTAAATTTCCAATTGAGGGTTTTTTTTTTTTTTTCATTTTTAGTCCTAAATATTTTGTTTCACCATAGTAAGTCCCTTGGGCAGCTATTAAATTCCTAAATCGGGAGCAAATGCATTTTAGGAACATGTTCTCATATAGCACCAAATCTATTTTTATCTTAATAAATTATAAAATGTCTCTTCTGCCCTTTATGTTTTTCTAAATTCACTCTTCACTTTGGTGTAAAAGCTTATAGCTGTAGCCTCAGTTGGGCAAGGGGTGGGGGGAGATGTTAACTGAAGCAGCTTGGAGAGAAGGTTAGTCAACCAACCTTCCTTTACCATCCCCACCCAAAATCTGAATCCTGGCCCCACTCAGTCAAAATAGTCTGTTCTTATTAACCCTTCCACTAAAATGATAGTTAAGTTGATAAGGCAAAATCTACCAGCAGACACATCTTCGTTTAGTCTCTCAAATGTTCTTATAAACAGAGCTGTCTAGTAATGAGACTGTTAGCTTTACAAAGTAGTACTTCCTTCTACCTGTATCTACTGAGCCCTGGAGTATTAGCTAGACAACCAGTCAAGATGCTACAGCAGAGATGGGTGCATTCTAGGGAGAAGGGTAGGCAGAGGTCCTGTGCTGACCCCCTTCTTCCACAGTCTTAAAACAAGGCTGCATTCAGGAGTGAGGCGGTAGGTTGCCGTGTCCTCAGTTCCAATGACAAGGCCACTTCATGATGAGCAGTTCACTGGTGCTTTTCAGATGCCTGCCACATAGCACCTTCACAGCGGTGTGGTGAATTACTCCCAGACAAAGAAATGGGTATTCAGACCATTGGTGGACTTGTCCATGGTCACGTGACCTGGACAGGTAGTCCTGGGACCAGAGCACAGGCCCCTTAAGTCACTGTAGCTCACTTGCTCCACTTGCTCCCAAAGGACAAAGCAACAGGCACGATGGCAAAAAGATTCTGAGACCATCTAAAAGAAAGTGCACATTCCTGGATCCCAGTCAAGAGCAGTGAATTAAGATTCTGGAATGGCGGGGCTAAGAATCTGCATTTTAATAAACTCAGAGTAGAAGTAGAGAACTGCATTCCTAGTCTCTTCTTCTGTTTCTAAACTTGAGAGGCTTCATTAGATTTTCATTAGAAACATTCCAGAAAATTTTTAAATTCATTATTTAAGAGTCTTTTATGAAGAAACCACTCTCCTGACACTCCTGGTCTATTTTTTTTTTTTAAAGATTTGTATTTACTTGTGCATACAGAATTGGGGTACAGGCCAGAGACTCAGGGGTGGCAAAAGACTTCACCAGAGACAGAGTGGGGAACGGAACTGGCAGATCGACGAAGTACACTGCTGAGGGGAGCAGCGGGTGGGTCAAGAGAGGTCTGCCACGCCATGTGGTCACCTCCGGGGCAGGTGGGAATTGAACTCATGTGGAAGTGGTTTCAGCTTCTTAGTGCAGTGCTTTAACCCGCTGCGCCACCAGGGAGGGCCTAATTTTTTTTTTTTTTAATTTATTTATTCGTACAGAACTGGGGTATAGGCCAGAGGTGGGGAGGGTAAGAGAACCCACCAGAGACAGAGTGGGGAGCAGAACAGGAAGTCTGACGTAGTACACTGCTGAGGGGAGCAGTGGGTGGGTCAGGAGAGGTCTGCCGCGCCATGGGGATCACCTCCGGGGCATGTGGGAATCGAACTCATGCGGAAGTGGTTTAAGCTTCTTAGTGCTGTGCTTTAACCCACTGTGCCACTAGGGAGTGCCCTAATATTTTTTTATTTAAGAAATAACGATACAAAATTTACCACATGCTAGACATTCTTAATAGAGTCATTTCTCCCCAACACCTGGTGTGGCCGTTCATATTATAACACTCACATGACAGATGAAGTCACCAGTGTAGGGAGTGACTTGCCTCAAATCACACATACCCACACACGAGGATTTTGGCTGGCTCAGGTCCACCTGAGAGCCACTTCAATGACAGGTCTGTACCTTGAGTAAGGCTGAGGATGGACAGAAGGGCTGGAGAGGCATTACTTGCAGGCACCTTTGATTTCTTTAATTCTATGAACCTGCTTAGAGTCCTCCACAATGTCTTTTTGTCCAAATCCCCGACTCTTCATAAGCTCTCTTTCCTCCTCTAGATGCCCCACAGGCCACCCCTTTTTCACAAAGCTAATTCCTTCTCATCTGAAACAACCTGGCTACTACCTCTGGAAGCCCAGATGAGCGGTAATGCTGCCTCTTCACTCCCAGCGCCCTGGCACACTGGATCCCGGCATTAGTTACAGGAAGCGATGCCTGCGGATCGACTTCCACAGATCGACCCCCATCTTCTAGAGGAGATGGGGAGGTGATCCACATGGTGTGGCAGACATCTCCTGACCCGCCCACTGCTCCCCTCAGCAGTGTACTTCGTCAGACTTCCCGTTCTGCTCCCCACTCTGTCTCTGGTGGGTTCTCTCATCCTCCCCACCTCTGGCCTGTACCCTAGTTCTGTATGAATAAATAAATCTTAAAAAAAAAAAAATTAGACCAGGAGTGTCAGGAGAGTGGTTTCTTCATAAAAGATTCTTAAATGATGAATTTAAAAATTTTCAGGGCAGACATCAGCCTTATTTATTTCCTGGGCCCAGAGTCTAGTGGTGAGCAGGAGCTCCACGGATGCTGTGGCCTAAACAAATGGTGGCAAGCAAAGTAGGGGATGGTTACCAGCTTATTAATTGAATTTAGCAAAGCTTTCTAACCCTCATGCTCATTTACATCTTATTCATTTCTGGACACAAAGCCTGAAGGACAGAAAGCCAAAGCCACTGCCCTTTGCAGATCAATCCAAATTTCAGGTAAGAAAGCTCGGAGGTTTTCTTTTAAGTCAGTGGGAACTCTTCTATGGAGCTATGAAAATGTGAATTAAACCCAGGTTTTAGGGACACTCCTGTTGCATAAAGAGGGGGTTATACACATTAATGCATGTTGGCTTCAGGGCTATAAATGTATAAGCAGATGGGAGAAGTGAAGCTTGGCTTGTGAATTCAGTCCTATCCCCTCCAGCTGGCAGAGGAAAGAAGAAAATTTGAGAGCTCTGCTCTCTTAGCTACTGAAGGATCAAGTTTCCCTGCTCTGCAATGACCATTGAAGACATCTGGGAGAAATAAAATCCTTTCACACAAGAACAGAGAGGACTTTGGGGTAGCTGCACTACTTTGGCTCTTTGGCTCCTGCTTCTAGAAAAGTCCATTTGGTGTTTTATCTAACTTGTGTCACAGTGACTTAGTAAATCAGATAGTCACAAAATGTTCTACAGCTTTAGAATAAGAATTTCTTACATGCCTAGAAAGTCACCAAGTTGTAATTAGATTCCTCAAACAAGCAAAACAACCCCAAACAATATTAGCTTCCTGTCTTGTTAAGTTACTAAATTCTTGAAATTGGGTACATGCAGACTCACTGACATTTTTCTTCCCTTAATAGAGATTTAGACTTTTTCCCTCACATCAAAAAAAAAGTATATCAAAGTAATACAAAATAGAATTCATGATTAGTAGAAACAGACCATATTAATTTTTCCCTCCAAACAATACCCTAAGATGAAAACAGGCTAAAGCCATTATGCTAATTCAGTGATGGAGAGTTCAGATTACCACACAAATAAACAATGTGTTTCTGATGAAAACAGATGACACTGCACCTCACAATTCTACTTTATGGTGGAAAATATGCTTAGGAAGCTTTTGGCTTAGTGATATAAGGAAAATGCCCTCAAGATTTCAGGTTCTTAGAATTGCATGTGAAACACAGTTTTGTATTGTGAAATGGAGGCTGACAGCTGAGGAGGGGTATTTTCTGCCATGGTCTCGGGTTTGATAGGCATAGTTTGGGCCCATGATCTTTACTCTGCTCACATCAAGAATGCACCATTATTTTATCTCAGAATGAATCCTCTGAGTCAGTTTGGGAAGCAGAGGTACATGATCAAAGAGAAAGCATCCCTCAACAAAACCAACCCAAAGAATAGATTCCTCACCATGAGGAACTTGCCAACCATATCAGTAACATTTTCTTCTCTCTACATGTTCCCCACCCCTTTTCATTCAGTTCATTCTCAGGAAATGTGTTGGGAGAACCAATCTAAGAAATTCTAATCATTTATCAACATTAGGTTCCTTCGTAGGTGAGGCCTATAGGCACTGCATGACAGAAGTCTCACCTCCCAAGGCAAGAATCCTTGCCAAATCTGATTTTGTTTGCATAGCAAAGGAACAACTAGTCACCTAAAAAGAGTATGGGTGAAGAACACAAAAGGTCTTAATGCTGATCCCCAATGTGCAAATGACCATCTGATTCCTTTTAGTTGGGGATCTCTGAGGTAAAGTTCTCTAAAGTGTTTTGTTGGGGCAACAGAGATACATACACTAATTCACTCTCAGACAAACATAGAGGATTCGATTCAGTGCAGCAACTTCACTGAGCATGGGTATTTCCCATAATCTCACCATTATGCGCCTATAGCACTGCATCCCTCACAGGCCAGTTTAGAGAAACCTATTTTCTACTAACAGGAACAGTCTCTAGCCTAAGAAGAAAACCTTAACTTACCTCTAGAGGTTGACTGCCTACCGCCCTGACCACTTTACTCCCATCTTGCTCTGTGGTTCAACTCAAGCTGTTCTCAAACTTGAAATGCCTTTGCACCTTTTCCCCAGGACCCCCTTCTAAATAGCTCTGCAACTGGGAAAGGCTCACCTCAATCTCCTATAGTGCAGCAGAGAGCCTACCCTAAGTGCTTGGCTGGCAGCAAGACAAGCTAGACCTGGGAAAGCAGAGACCAAGAGACACCGGATTACACCACAGATCCTGGGAGCAGGCCTTGAGAGGAGTTAGCCAAGAGTAGGTGTACCCAAACACAGAAGTCCAAGGAAATCTCCGCCCTTGTGACCTTCCCTAACATGTGCCATAACCACCTTCCTCACAGCCTCATGCACAAGGCCCTTGTGTTCTACATAAGCTGTCTGGTCTCTGTGCCCTTGATTTAGACCATGGAAATAGATCAAGACTTCCAGTGGGGTCAGTGACCTTCCTAGATCTCCAACAAGATGCACAGTATCTCTATCCCCAAATGTTTACACTCCTCTCTCAGTTCTACCAATGTGTCTGCCTCCCCACTGGGGCTCTGAGCTTCCTGGAGGAGTTTGGGCCTCATTCGTTTCTGTACTTCCAGCACACAGGACAGTACCTAGTCTATGGCAAATGCTCTTTGAAATATGCATCCACTTTCAGAGTTCACTGAAAAAACAGAAGGACCCTAGTTGTTTTTTTTTTTTATTACAAAGTTTATTTTTACATCATTTTGCACATTTTTTTTTCCATCTCGATTGTAATCCCCACGGGTTTCCCATCACCAAATCACCCCTGTGCCACCACCATAGTCCCATGCATTTCCCTCCCTTCCGCCCCCCCCGTTTTTGATCCCATTCCCCACTCTGCCCCCACAGAATGTCTCTGGTAGATGGTTGTTCATTATTTTTGTTATTTTCTCGCCTGGTCCATTATACTCCTGCTATGAGTGAAACCATCCGGTATTTTTCTTTCTCTTTCTGGCTTATCTCACTAAGCATGATCTTTTCCAGCTCCATCCAAGTTGCTGCAAAAGACATGTGTTTCTCTTTTTTGGTTGCTGAGTAATATTCCATTGTATATATGTACCACATCTTTCTAATCCAGTCATCTACTTTTGGGCATTTGGGCTGCTTCCATGTTTTTCCAATTGTAAATAAAGCAGCAGTAAACATGGGGGTACAGGTATCTTTTTCAATCAGTGTTTTTGTGTCTTTTGGATAGATACCTAGGAGTGGGATTGCTGGGTCGTAGGGAAGCTCCATGTTTAGCAGCTTGAGGAACCTCCAGACAGTTTTCCATAGTGGTTGTACTAGTTTGCATTCCCACCAGCAACATCCTCGCCACATCCACATCCTCGCCAACAATTGTTGTTGCTAGTTGTTTGAAGACGTGCCATTCTCACTGGGGTGAGGTGGTATCTCATTGTGGTTTTAATTTGCATCTCCCTTATTACGAGTGATGTTGAACATTTTTTCATATGCCTGTTGGCCATCTGCATTTCAGAAGGACCCTAGTTTTGAAACATGACAGTACCTGCTGTTTGCTCCACTGACTCAGAGATCTAGTTTCACTACAGCAACCGTGGGCAGCACCATTCTTTTACTAACTCTTCCCTGTAGATCAGAAACATGTCTTAGAGGCTCTTCTTCAGTGGCCTTTGCTGTAATGTACTTCATTATTGTCCCTGGTTGTTTCTCATATACCTTTAAGTATAATATTCACTTTGTACCTTGATATTTTAGTTCCATAATGATCTTAGAATTAGTAATTCCCTTAAAGCAAAAAATAAAAAATCTTTTTTTTAATTCCATAGCTGTTATTAAAGTTCTTAAAATTTTTCTAATGCCACTATTATGTTTGTCCACCCAAACTTCACAAGTATGATATGAAGGCAAGACCTTCATGAGAGGGATTACTGCCTTTAAAAGAGGCCCCAGAGGCCCTCCCAGAGGCACAGCGGGTTAAAGTGCAGCACTAAGAAGCTAAAGCCACTTCCGCATGAGTTCGATTCCCGCCTGCCCCGAAGGTGACCACATGGCCCGGCAGACCCCTCCTGACCCGCCCGCTGCTCCCCTCAGCAGTATACTTCGTTGATCTGCCTGTTCTGCTCCCCACTCTGTCTCTGGTGAAGCCTCTCACCGCCCTTGAGCCTCTGGCCTGTACCCCAGTTGTGTATGCACAAATAAATACATCTTAAAAAAAAAAGAAAAAGAGGCCCCAGAAAGCTCCAATGTCACTTCTGTCATGTGAAGTTGCAATGAAAAGACACCAGGAAATTGGTCCCCATTAGAAATGGGCTCTGTCTGTACCTGCTCTTGAACTTCTCAGCCTCTAGAACCATGAGAAATAAATGTCTCTTGTTTACAAGTCATCCAGTTTATGGTATTTTTTGTTGCAAAAGCCCAAACAGACAAAGATAATTATGAACAAATACTGACTTATCTCTGTGTGCAAGAAACTAGGCTAACAGGGTATAGTTCAAAAATGCTACAACATAATTTTTTCTTTTCACAGCACTTCTTACCTGGACAAAGCAACAGAGCACTTCTACAAACAAATCACCAACAAGTGAACTACACAGACACAGCAGGACCAGGGGGTTCACAGTGGTAGCCATCAGCCAGGCAGACAGGAAGGCTTTTGAAGCATATTGGAAGCACAGAGGGTTGAGGAAGGTCATCCCCAAAATGCTTTGCAGCAACCCTGGTAAGGGTGGGAAGGGTGAGGATCAGGCTCAACATCAAAGTGGGGATGAGACAGGCTTTGGCACGGCTGCATGATCATGGCAGTGGGGTCACCCTAAGTGCCAACAGTGACCTGCCCAGGCCACCACTCTTGAAAAGAGATCCTTTCACATGAACTCTTTCCTTCTCTACACACATCAGGATAAAATAAATGAAATTACTAAACTAAGACAACTGACTAAACAAACAGTGAAAACTATTCAGTTCAGTATGGCTTTTTTAAACTGAATTAAAAAAAAAAAAAAAAAGAGGGAGAAGGGGAAAAAGTGACCTGGAAAAGGTGGAGTTGTTAAAGTCACCAGAGATGACTCAAAGTGGCTAGCTGCTTCAGCAGCACCTCAGAGGATGAGCACTAAGGCAGGACAAAGGAAGGGCACAATATGAGTACAGGATGCAGAGCTTCAAGCTGCTGCCAAGATGGATCAAGCTGTACTTAACGGCATAAAGCTGAGTCCCGTTCTTTGGAGACTTGGTATTAAAGATCTTGTACAATAATTCTACACTACAGTTTGTTTATAGATACATTATAAGATATTAACATAGTACCAGTGAACTTTAATCAAAGTCAGACTTGCCGATGCAGAAATCTATACCTTTTTTAATCTTTATTATCTACAAAGTGTTTTAGGATTAGCTCGTAAGTTCAACAGATCATCTTCACTTTCAAAAAAGTGTGATATCACTTCAGAGAGTTGCAATGTGAAGACTGAGTTAGCGAGCCACACACAGGAAGAAGGTGGCGACACTTCCTTCCTTGCACAGTCAGTGGTACCAGGTAAGAAGAAGGGAGGGAGAATCAACACTTACTAGTTAACGTATTTAATTTCTACAACCCTAGTAGAACTTAAATAGAGGTAGATTTGAGAATCTCCATTTTAATGAGCAACGTTCATGAGACTAGAAGAGTAATGTGCCCAAGGTCATAGCGTTCCCAGAGGGTAGAGTTGGGACTTGACCCTGACTTGGGTCCAAAGACTCAGGTGTCCTTGATCAGAAGCCGAACACCTCACTTCATCTAGTGGATGACATGGGACAGTACACAAAGGCGGGATACAGTGAGCAAAGCAGTTGTCACATATCTTGGCACTGCCCCCAAGCAGGGAACTGGAGATGGAAATCCACCAACTGGACAGGGCCTGCAGCACATGAATGGCCCCACTGAGAGGCCCTAAAGGAGAGTTAAAGGCACTGGAGTCCATATAAGCAGTAGAGGGTGATCTATCATACAGTTAGGATTACACCTTTCACATGCTCTTTTAAAAAATGTAGATCTGACGTCAAATATCCAATGTAAAGAAGCATAACTGTCTAGATGACTTGGCTATCCAAAATTACCTGGACTGGCAGATGTGGAGAGAAGGGCTGTGTCAAAAGTCCCACTCAACTCCCATGTCACTCTCCTCACTGACCCCCCACTACACCAACAATCACGTGCTGATTAGTGGGAGATGTGCTCACGGAAGAGTCCTGGCCTAAAGGAGCCACTGTACTAACAGGCAGTAATTTCTGCTGTACAGTCAATGAAAACTTACAAGTTGGTCAAAACTGTCTGAGTCCAGAGAAAGGAGGACAAGCCTCCCAGGACTCAAGGTCCTTCCTGCCTCCCTCCCTCACTATGTCCAGTTCAGACAAAGTAGAACAAAACAAACCAGTAGGGCCAAAATTCTCAACCCTGTCAGGTTGCATATGCAAACAATATGGCTTTTGGAGAAGGAAGAATGGCAGGAGGGAGAGAGTAAACTCTTATGCAGAAATTTGGTAATACATGTATATTTGGCCAGAAACAATTTTCCTTGACATAGGGATTCTGAGAATATATTACTATTTTCCATACAAATCCCAGAAGAACATACTCTGGCCCTCTCTCCTATCTGCAGTTATATGAAAAAGTAAGCATAATTTGACTTTTGTCCAACCCTTTGCATAAGGTATACTGACCTCTTGTGTCCAGAAACAGACTTTTTTTCTACCATAAGAACAACTAAATTCTATTCACAAGACACAAATCTGTAAACACCAAAGTTTTACCAACATGATTACCATTAAGTAATCATACACTTACCATCAAAGGGAGGCATTCAGAATTAGAACAATGAGACACCCACCACGAGGACACTGCACAACCCACCCTGGAGATATGGTAGGCCTGGGCTACACAGTCAGGGTTACCTAGTGACTGACACCCAAGGCACAAGGCAACTCAGGGTTACCCCCGAGGCAACAGAGCCAGAGCAGGCACTCCCGACCCTGCAGAGCGGCTGTGCCCAGGCCTTTTTCCCATGAGAACAGTGACTAGCCTCACCCCCAGGGGAAACCCCCCCTACATTTTTACATGCTGCACAAGTCAAGTACTTTAATCTCTTTTTGGGAGGAAAGACAACAGAGAACAAGAAAGGTGTGTGCAGAAGGTCACTGCTTGCAGAAAACATGAATTGACATTTAAGTGTAAAGCCTGAAAATATAAATGTTCCTGTACCTTTGCACTGCACTACAATGGCTTATTTGTGAGCCTAGTGCCTCTACTGGATCAGGAGCACCCTGAGTCCAGACCATGTCCTCAAGGCCTGGCCCAGTGCTCACAGATGTGCTCAATTCGTGCTCTTCCAACACAATACCAGTGTTGCTGTGAGGCAGAAGGGCAACCTCAAGTAAACAACTGAGTCAATGCGGCATGTAAGTGTTTTGAGGCACCAGGTGGGGAAGGGGCTGGGAAGCAAAGTGCAGAGGGCACCCAGAGGATCCTGGCGGAGGACTATGGCTGCCTGGGTGGTGACATACACCTGAAGAGGCATGAACCTGTACTTCTAAATCATATTTTGCCAGTGTTGTTACCTCAATTAAAAAAAAAAAAAAAAACTACACAATTAAGTAAAAAATACCATGGATACAGACTTGTAGAGAAACATGAATAGAATCAACGCCTAAGTATCTGACAACATATTTGTAGTCTCAGAGCATTTGAACAGGACCATTGGTGTCGAGGTGGGTTTGCCTACTGATAGTCAGAGGCTGAGGTCCAACTCTGTACCTCTCAGTCACATCCAATCCTCAACAGATGAGGAAAAACTCCATTTAAAAATAAGAAAATTGAAAAAATGAGCCTTGCTTAAACTAGATTCAGATAATTCAATATTTTCACTACAAAACCACAGAGATCTAGATTACTAGGGAATAGCAATTACTTTGAATTAAATACCATTCTGGGTAAGTCAGTATTGACTTAATGAGATTTTTGTGTACTGGGCTTAATAATAAAAAAAAAAAACTGCATTAGTTATTTCATATAAATACGGTAGACTTGATGAATTAATCATAATGAAAGAAAATAACCCCTAATCCATTTTAATAATTCCCTTATTTTGAAATATAGAAATGTTTCCTTAAGCACACAGATTCCTGGTTGATGATACAGGTCCAGAGAGATGACATAATATACCAAAGTCACACAGCTAATAAGTGATGGAGATAAGATTAGCATCTGGGTCTCAAACTCCTTGTCTCTACTTGTCTATACTTCCCAATATATTAGTGACTTCTGGATACTCTACAGTACTCTCTTCCCCTCTCTAGGCACCTAGAAAAGAATAGGAAACTTTGGAGGGTAGAGAATTTTTTTCAAACTTTCTTTACAGGTAGGCCTACTGGGGCTTTTTTTTAAAGCACAGGTATGCAGATTTGTGAATATTATGTTATTTTAAAAAGACTATGTACTACTGTCAACTTGTCATAAAATAAAGGATTTAATTTTTTTTATTATAATGGTTTATTTTTACATTGCTTTGTGCCTTTTTCCATCTCAGTTGTAATCCCTGTGCACTTCCTATCATCAGTTCATCCATATGTCATAACCATAATCCCGTGTATTCCCCCTGCCCCATTTTTGGTCCCATTCCTTACTCCATCCCCATAAAATGTCTCTGGTATATAATTGTTCATTATTATTATTATTTCCCCCCTGATCCTTTATGCTCCTCCTATGAGTGAAACCATCCTGTATTTTTCCTTTTCTTTCTGGCTTATTTCACTAAGCTTGATCCCTTCCAGCTCCACCCATGTTGCTGCAAAAGGCATGAGATTATCTTTTTTGATTGATGAGTAATATTCCATTGTGTAAATGTACCACATTTTTTCCCAGTCATCCACTTTTGGGCATTTGGGCTGCTTCCATGTCTTTCCAATTGTAAATAAAGCAGCAATAAACATGAGGGTACAGGTGTCTTTTTGCATCAGTGTTTTTGTGTCTTTTGGGTAGATACCTAGGAGTGGGATTACTGGAAGCTCCATTCATATGGAAGCTCCATTTTTATCAGTTTGAGGAACCCCCAAACAGTTTTCCATAGT
>NW_004567111.1:36279211-36288906 GCF_000260355.1 Condylura cristata
GGAAGTTTCTGATCACTGGACCTGTATTTGGGAGGTAATGGTTTTATGGAAAGAGCACAGAATTTGGGTTTCAACCATGGCACTGCAGGGTATCCTCAGAAGAATCCTTTTGCTATCTATCTAGTCTTTATACAAAGAGTTCAATAGTGATTCCAGACCCACCCACTGCAAAGTTGTTCTTTTGCAAAAATTTTAATTTTCTGAAAATGTGGCTTCAGGATGATCTGCATCAGCATCATCTCCAGTGTGTATTAAAAACACAAATTCCTTGGTACCACAGTGGAGGAGGTTCTTGGGAAATGGGGTCTAGTTCTAAGAGATACAGGTTGGAAGTCAGGAGACCTGAGATCTTATTTTTTTATATGATGCTTTATAATAATGGCTCTAATTTTCACTGGGGCTTGTGGTGTCAGCTACAATTCTTTTTCTAATCTGTAGTAACTACAATAGTAGAAAAGAGGAGAACAAGGAAATAGAGGACAAGAGCAAGATGGACCAGAATAAAGAGCACATTTGAGGAACATAAGTCACGTACTCTCATGGGCTTTCTTCATCCGTCTGCCTTTCTTACATGAACCAGCTCTTAGCTCCCCACTGGTAAACTGAAAGTCCTTTCTCCACCTCAGTGTTTTGATGATGACATCTGAGCTGCCAATATGACCTGGTTTAACTTCTCCCCCCAGGGTCTACACAGTGACCCTTAGAACTCATTACTCTCCAACCTCTCATGTTCTCTGGCTCCGTTAGCTGACAAACATATTTACTTAATGTTCTTTTTTGAATCACTAGGACCAAACTTCTTGTTTTTTCTCTCTGTGTCCCCATCATAGAGAATGACACATTCTACCATTTACCTAGGTGTTGAGTCACGTTTCTGAAGTTGCTTGGCACTATTATTTCTGTCACATCCTTGTGCCCAATTCCTGTCATAACCATGAGGTATGGCCTCTCCTCAGCCCTCTCAACCATGGCAGCCCTCATGCCTGCCTCGATTTCTGTGCCTCTCTCCTAACACTCTTTCCCCTTGCTCAACTGGTTCTGCTGCAGCTGCCTGGTCTCATTTTCTGCCCTCTAATAAATACATCAGCTGGATTTGGGTTTCTGGCCTTTGTACATGCTAGTGTCTCTGCCTGGTAGACTCTTCTCCCAGATCTGCACAGATAATAGCTCCCTGTTCACTTAAGTTTCTGTTTAAATGCCACTTCTTCAGAGAGGTCTTGCCTATTTAAAATAATGTTTTTATTTTGATAGCTTTACCCTAGTTGAGTTTTTCATAACAGTACCCCCTGAAAATCAGTCGTATATGCATTCCATAATGCAGTTATTATCTGGTCCTGCTCTCATGAGTTATCTAGCAACAAGCAGTCTGAACATTATCTTTGGTTTCACCTAGTATCCCCCAGCATTTAAAATAACACAGACCATTTAGAAGGTATTTGATAAATAGAAGGAAATAAGGAGGAAGGAAAGAATTTGACTTTATCTTAAAAGTCTTCATTCCATCATCCATAATATACATAATTTTTTAAAAATTTTAACTGTGGTAAAATGCATATAGCTTTGAACTGATAGCCTTGATCTACTATCTTTCAGTTAGAGTGGGTAGGGAGGAAGAGATCAATTGTATTTTAATACAAATCAATTTTAGCATTATACAGTATTTGTCTGGTATGACTGGCTTCTTTTTCTTAGCATAATATCCTCTAGGTTAATGCATATTGCAGCAGCGTCTGTCAGAACTTCCCTCCTTTTCAAGACTAATGATATCCTCTCACATGTGTTCCCTCACATTTGGTTACTGAGTCACTCAGCAACAGCACTTGGCTGTTTTCACCTTTTGGGTATTTGTGAATCACGCTGCTATGAACATGGACATAGAAATATTTCAGACCTTGATTTCAATTATTTGGGATATATCTCAGAAATAGAAAGGACAAATCATGTGGTGATCCTAATTTTACCTTTTAGGAACCACTGTACTGTTTTTCATAGAAATAGCAATACTGTATATCCATTCCAGCAAGGCAATGTTCCATTCCTCACCAAAACATGTAATTTTGTTTGTTTTGAGAGTAGCCATCCTCAAGAAGTTTGGGAAACAGCTCATTGTGATTTTAATTTATTCTTCCTTAAGGGTTACTGATACTGAGCATCTTTTCATGTATTTGTCAGTCATTTGTATGTCTCCTTTAGAGAAATGTCTGTGCATGCCCTTGGTACATTTTTTTTTCCATTTTGTTTTTCAAGTTGTGAGTCTTTATAAATCCTGATGTTTAATCTCTTATCAGATAGATGGTGTGTAAATAAGCTCTTCCTTTTAGAGGGTCACTAAGTCATGCATATTTTTTAATTCCTCAAATTGGCGTTGTCCTCTCCGTCTGCCCTTAATTTATTTTGGATGGTATACTCCTAGGAAAGAGATGTTGCCTGTTGACTTGATTCAAGCAATTCTTACATCCAAGCTTTGCAAGCTTGATGCCTAAGCTCTCTGAGGATGATTAGAAAACAGTGTACAATAATATTTAGTATCACTTTTCTTTCAATAGCACCTTACCAATCAAAGTACAACTGTTAAATAAAAGCATATTAACATTGCCTGTTTATAAAGAAATTTTTTTGCTTGTTTATAAAGAATATGTTTCAGCCCACTAATGCACAATTCCTACAGCATTAGTAGGTCATTAACTAGTTTTATTAAAGATTTAGAGGACTAGTCACTTTTCTATCGCCCTTCAATTAAAACTTCTATATCTTGCATTCAAAAACCTTTATTTCCTGTTCATTATTTTCATGTTTTATTCTTGTCTTGAAAACCAGGATGAAAACATTTAAAAGATACAAAAGTTTCTAAATGTGCTTCCATGCTGTAAAAATAGGAAATCATAGTTTTCTAAAATATTGCAAGAAAAACAGGATTTTAATTGTTATTGAAATAAGGCCAAAAGTAAGAAAAGAAAAGCCAATGGTTAGCAGAATATTTTGGATTTAAAGTTCTTTTATTTTTCCAAAATAAACTGTATTCATACATCATTTCTCTCGACCTGCCTACTCACATTAACTGAAATCACAGTTCAGCAGGCCTAGTTCACACACACTCTTGAAGTGGAAAATCATTCAGCTATTGCATAGCTTACTTGACTTTCTCTTTAACATAATATAATAGTTCTATATCTTTAGTAATTGGCATGGAGGTTATAACCCGCCTCAACTGGGTTCCCTTCCCCTCTAAAAGAGCCACATATAAGGGTACCCAGCACAGTGCCTGACATATAGGAAACAGGCAATAAAAATGTATTAAATACAATGAAAATATAAACCACATTATCTAGGATTTGTCATCTGTCACATACCAGAGCACATGCAATGTGCTTCACAGTCATGTCACAACTCCAGAGGTGGTAACTGTCACTTTGTGATCTCTAGACTACATGATGTTCAATTCCATATTTTTCACCCTAAATCTCCAGGATAGATATCCCCTCTTTGGAAAAGCTTACACTTTACTCTATGCTTCTTAAGTGAAAGAACACTTATTTGATTTTTTTAAAATATTTATTTTATTTATGCACACAAGAACCGGGGTACAGGCCAGAAGTGTGCGGGTGAGAGGGTTCACTAGAGACACTGTGGGGAGCAGAACAGGCAGATTGACTGAAATACACTGCTGAGGGGAGCAGCGAGCAGGTCAGGAAGGGTCTGCCGTGCCATATGGGTCAGCTCCCTGTCTGGGAATAGAACTTGTGGTGCAGTGACTGCAGACAGCCTCACAGTACTGCACTTTATTTCCTTGTGCCACAAGGGAGGGCCCACTTTTTTGATTTTTTATATTGTTTCTGAGACCCACACTTCTGAATCCTTTTATATAAGTAGAGTTTATTACATAGCTAATTTCAGCTCAGCTGAGACTAAACCTAGATATATATTTTTTGTTTTCATTTTCTGTCACTCAGTTTAGTCTGATGCATCTTGCAAGAAGGATAAAATTGATGTTACATATGTAATAAAGAATCTTAGTGATGGATAGCAATAAAGAGCCAGGTAACTTTTCTAGGCCAGAATTATTACTTGTATGATTAAAATATAAAGGACACCTGGATTTCTCTTTTCTGTTTATGTTGATTGAGTCTTATTAAATCTATGTTTCTGCTTTCTTCTAAATATTGTTTTCCACATTTATAACGTCTAATTAAGTAATAAGCGCAATGCAAAGTGAGATGATATACTGTTTGGAAAACCATGAAATTATAGAGTAGATAGACTTTCATTATAATCCAATTTTCACTTTGTCATAATTTTCAAAAAGGGCTTCCGATAGGGTTAAAATTCTCTAAGCTTGATTTCAGCTCAAAACTACATGGTTTGATTCACTTGAATTTGGAGAAGACCCAACCTAACCTTTTTTTCTGTTGAGCATGTTTGTTCCCTACAAAGTAGATCGGGCTTAATCTTTTTGCTGATGCAGCCTCTGATAGATTCCAGGACCTGCACTCCTTCTCAATGTGCAGGCTTGTAGGACAATTATAAGGATCATGTAAATGATACAGAGGACTGAGATGGTGTGTTTGGTCCTATCCCCTGCCCCTGGTCTTTGTCTAAGTATATGCCCATTCTGAACAAGGACTACAGTCTGACTACAGACACCAAGAGTTAGTAGACAAGTGGAATGTATATATGAGACAATAATGTATGCTGCAGAACTACCTTCCAAAGGGAGTGCACTAAATTATTATGTCACCTAAAATTCCTAGGTGAGAGGAGCTCTTTCTTGTATGTACCAACACTGAATAGTATCAAGCCACTGGACAAACATTTCTTCATTGTTATTTAAATATAAAATTGTATAACTTTTATGAATTTGTGTATTTTAATGTTGTCTTTTCATTTTATTGCTTAATTTGTTTTGCGTTTTGTTTTGACAGATCTGTAAATTCTTCTCTAATAGATGGTTTTCCATTAGAATTGAAGTTTTAGGCTTCAGTATACTACAGAATCCAGGGTGGCTAACATTAATATAGTAATCTTTCTTAAATAGCCCTCTTTATTATCTTTGGAAACAAAATTTTTCTTTATTCTAGGAATTCTGAAGATTCATTAAGGTGCACCCAACTATAGGTTATTTGTTCAAAATAGGCCAAGGCAGTTCATCTTAAATCAGTCTATTTTTAATTTAGAGAATTTATCTTTTGCTATTTCTCTGATAATTTCTTTGATTATTTTCTTATCTATTTTCTCCGCTCCTTCTGAAACTCCTAATCAATAAGTGTTTGACCTCTTGGATTGATTTTCCAAGCCCCAATTTTCTCTCATGTTTTTATTCTGCTGTCTCCTTGCTTTGTATTTTGGAAGAAGGACCATTTGCTTCCCAAGTCATCGTTTTGGCATTCAGAATTTTCATTTTATTATTCCGTCACTCTATTGATTTCTTCCACATTGAGAAATTACTTGTTTATCATTATTTCTTTCTTGTTTTTTGCCTCTACATTTTCATTTCCTTACTTTTAAATCTAAGCAATATAGTGTTATCTTACACTCTAAAAAACTTCAGTGGGGCTGGAATATGCAAAACTCCCAACTACATGTACCCTAACAGAACATCTGAGGCTAGGTTGCTTAATGCCAAAAGTTAGGGGTACTGTTTAACATTATTGTGTATTTCTGTCAATAAAAACTTACAGTACTACCAAAAACATGTTATATATGTTGACAATTATATATGCTTACTTTAAGTACTTTACATGCATTTATTTTATATATATACATATAAATATACATTATTCTTTGTTTTGTACATTTTTTCATCTGTTGTAATCCCCGTGGGCTTCCCACCACCACTTCACCCATGTGCCATCAACATAGCCTCATGTGTTCTTCCCACCCCCTTTTGATCTTGTTCCCCTTTCCTCCCCTAACAACTATAAACCAGAGACATTTTACATGTATTTAAACCTCTTGAAAACTATCAGAAATTGGTTAACTTTCCCAAATGATACTACTAGAAGAGGAGGAACAGGGTTAAGTCCTCGGCACAGTATCACTAGCATCCGCTCAATTTAAAAACCCAATATTTTAACATATGTTTACACACAATTAAAACAACAAGTGATTAATGCAGCAGTCTCAGCAAGTTGTCCAATATGGAGGAGTCTCAGCTTAGATGTCAGGAATGGCTGTGATTCAGGATCCATCAGAATCAATTATTAAAGCTGTGCTAGCTCTCCTGGCTCTATGTTATGTTTTAATATTTATCTAATATCCAAATGGCATCTGAGCAAAGGCTATCTTGGAACAGACAAGAAGTAACTGAACAAACCATCCTATGTATCTCACAGTACAGTAGTATTTCAAACAATACCTATCAGTTTTCATAATTCATCTGATTCAGAGGAATAAGCTTGACATAGATTTTGTCAAGAATGGAAATCCATAATCAGAGGAGACAAGATGTTTGGGGGGATTTACTTTGTGGTAGACAGACAAGAATAAATTTCTCCAAAAGAACCAAAACTATTCAAAGGGAAGAAAGGGAAGTTGCTGCCCTTCAACCATTTTTTTTACTTATCATTTCTGATAGAAATTCATTTGGGAGTGAGACTGCAGTCTTCCTGTGTTAACATGCACTCATCTAGAGCATCATACAACTGGCATCTCAAAATGAAAACTGGTACAATACCAACAAGCAGAAATTTCTCCTATAAAGACATAATGCAATTCAAACAGAGTCATCTTTGCATATGAGCCCTAAGCTGTAGATGGAATAAACCAGGCTGAGAATGATTAAAAGTCAAGAGTGTAGTTATAGCAACAATAATATTAAACAAAACTGCCTAAACTAAAATACTGCTGGCTATTTATTAATCTTTAAGAACAAACGGGAATTTGCTAAATCATTAAAATCAAATTAGCATAATGTAGGGTCTAAAGTTGCTAAGGTATTAATGTAATGATTATATTTCTTAAAATTTGGTTAATGAAAAATAACTCTTACTTCCTTTTAGGAAAAAATTCACACAAATTAATATCAATGGGCATTTTAGGTGCCAGTTTACCTTCATATGAGCCCAAATTTATATTAGTAATAAGGATGATAGTATTTTATCAGTTATAATTTGGATAGTATCTTCATTACCCTATGTAATAATAAAAGGAAAATGAATTTTTAGTACCATATGAGAAACACCATTCAAAATACAGATAAATCAAAACTAAAATAAAATGTAAAAAATAAATTCTAGAGATGATCTATAATACCATGCTTAGAGCTAACAATACTATACTTTACACTTAAAAATTAAGAAAAAAGGCCCTCCCTGGTGGCGCAGCGGGTTAAAGCACAGCTGAAAATCTAAAGCCGCTTCCGCATGAGTTCAATTCCCGCCTGCCCTGGAGGTGACCACATGGCGTGGCAGACCTCTCCTGACCCGCCCGCTGCTCCCCTCAGCAGTGTACTTCGTCGATCTGCCTGTTCTGTTCCCCACTCTCTCTGGTGAAGCCTCTCGCCGCCCCTGAGCCTCTGGCCTGTACCCCAGTTCTGTATGCACAAATAAATAAATCTTTAAAAAAAAATAAAAAAAAAATTAAGAAAAAAGATCTTATATCTAGTGTTCCCACACACACACACTATATATATATATATATATATGTTTATTTTTTAAGAGGAGTTTATAAGGAGTAAAACAGTGTCGTTAGGGTGATGGGACTCTAAAAGGTTTTAAATTTTGCTTAAAATTTCAAAACTCTTATCTCTATCATGTTGCAGACTGAATAGGTAACTGGCCTCAAAATATTTTCTGTAGGAAATTTTATAGAATAAACAAAAAGAAGAAAATGAAATGATTTAAAACGTTATCCAGAGATATTGCCATTGTTTACGAGGTTAATATAAACTTCCTAGTTTTTCTCTTTACTATATTTTTATTTGAAAAATGGGACTGTTCATCTCTGTCACAGCAACGTGTTGTGGACTTTCTCCCTCGTTTAAATGTTCTTCTGTGATAGTCGTTGTCGTGTACAGTCCACAGACTCCCAGCAGTCTCTGAGGTTCTTCCTTTTGACTTAGGAGTTCAAATCTAATTTCATAATAAAACTAAAAATTTTTTTGCCTTTTTCACTGAGTTGACATTCACACTGATGGGATAAAGGGGCAATGGACGGTCAAACTACTATAGTCTTAAAAAAAAAAAAAGATCAAGGCATATTTTTAATTTTGTTGCAGTATCAAAGAACAATATCCACAGTGATCCACAGTGAGTATCAAAAGACCAGGGGAAAAACAATAACAATAATGGACAACTATATACCAGCGACATTTTACTGGGCGGGGTGGGAAATGGGATCAAACATGGGGGGTGGGGGTGAAAAGACTCCTTTCTTTACAGAGACATATATTTTCTTAATAATCTCAGTGGAAATATATTATAACAGACTGAACAATAAAGTGGAAAGAAAATCTAGATGTTTTCTATTAAGTCAGTCCAATAAAGTGTTAAAGAAATCTGCAAAATATATAAAAACCACCGACTTTCCCACTAATGTTTTTTGTTTTGAAAAACCTATTTTCCAAAAAGTATGTTATTTATGTTAACAAGTAACCTGTTTATTGGTGTTTTTAAATGTGTAAGTACACAAACACATTTAAATTTTCTATTTGGCTTCCAGGGCGGTAAATATTGATAGATACAAGCCACATAAACAGAAGCTCTTGGAGTCCTCAATAGTTTTTATAAGTAAACAACTCTTGAGAACAAGCAGCTTAAGAAATGTTTTTTTTTTATCAGGGTTTACATCAAAAGTAGAGTGGTCCTTTTTATGGACATATCTAAATTATTCAAAACTAGAATACAAGTGGGCCCTCCCTGGTGTCACAGCGCGTTAAAGCACAGCACTGAGAGGCTAAAGCCACTTCTTCAAGAGTTTGATTCCCGCCTGCCCCGGAGGTGACCACACGGCGTGGCAGACCTCTCCTGACCCACTCGCTGTTCCCCTCAGCAGTGTACTTCATCAGTCTGCCTCTTCTGCTCCCCACTTTTTCTCTGATGAAGCCTCTCACCACCCCTGCACCTCTGGCCTGTACCCCAGTTCTGTACGCACAAATAAATAAATCTTTAAAAAAAAAAAAAAAGCTAGAATATACAGTTCTTGAAAACAAGGCTTACTATGTAAATCCTAAATGCCCCAATAAAATATTTGCACTAAGATACTTATGAACTTGTTTTGGAGATGGGGTTATAGCTCCGGGCAATCTGTTCTGTCCCCCAGAAGCAGGTGGACAGAAGAAATGTCCAGTGGCCAGTGTTTCCTCAACTCTGTACAATTGCATCCATCTTCCTGCTTAGCTTTTCTCCCTTCTCAATATTTTAGCTCATTTTTCCTAGGATTTCCACAGACTATGTTGAAAGAAATTGAAATATGTATTATTTTACTATGTCTAATAGTGTTTTAGTAGTGTTATGTCTCTGATAAATTTTTATTTCTGATTGATAACTTGGTTGTTCTCAAATTTTTTACTTATACCCTTTTTTGCCTGACATCCCTCAATCAAATATCTAAGGACCTAAATGATTTTTATGAATTAGAAGTATTGTTTAAATCAGCCTCTAAAAAAAAAAAAAAAACAAAGCTAAGAGTATATTTATGACACTAAGAATTCATGAACCAATTTACCTATTTCATAAATCTTGCGTTTTCTTAAATCCAGA
>NW_004567111.1:36289686-36303822 GCF_000260355.1 Condylura cristata
TGCAAAATCAGTTGGGAAATCTTTTTCCATGATTTTCTAATGCAACAGCTGAGTTCGATCTCCAAAAAATGACACTGTTTGATATTAAATCCTAATCGCCTCATCATATTTTTCCACTTTACTCTTTGATCACAATCAGACATCGGTTCTAAAAAAAAAAAAAAAAAAAAAAAAAAGAGAGAGAGAGACTCTCAACAATGAGAAGAATCGAGTAGGTAACAATCCACTTGGGCCCTCCCCCAATGTCCCATGGGCCTGGGATGCTTCTATCTGGCTACAGGTTTGTGTTTTCAAGACGAGACCGGATGTTGTTGCTGCCAGTGAAGGAGCATCATCTGGAGCTACAACCCCTCCCTCCTGTGACCCTGCTCATAAAAGTCTGCCCTTTTCCTCTCCACAGTTGAAAAGTGATTTTTTGAATGATTTAGAGTTTCTCATCATGCCCCAGGGATGATTTTCCTTCTTTATCTTCTATAACAAAAGAGAAAAAAAAAAAAAAAAAAACCACAGGAATAAAAGACCCCAAACAAGAATCTGGGACACAGCAAGTGATTCTAGTAATCTTTATGCATGCCAATGCCATAGCAGGGGTTGGCATTTCCGAAAAAGAAGCCAAAGGTGGTCATTTCAGGCTTCTCAGCTAGCAAGAATTTTGGCTCTGGAAGCATATTTTGGTAATCAGAACTGAAGGGGAGGAGGGTATTTTGGTAGCGTCGAGTGGGTAGCAGCTAGGAGTGCAGCTACAGATACTACAACTCACAGACTGGTCTCCATAACAAGGTAATGGCTGGGCCAACTTGCCCCTCTCAAATGCAACACACACTGCCTCTGGGTCCACAGGTCTGCGGGGACACCTTGGATGTTACACGAGTCCATTCCTCATGTGCATTTTGTACTATTTTGTATTAAAGAGACCTGATCCCCAGCTCTAACACTTAATGAGTACTTAACGAGTTGTATGACTTAGGGCAAAGACTTTGGTAAACATAACACTTCCACACAATTGTTATGAAGATTAACATTGAATAATGTAAAATGCTTAGTGAATATATGTGTGCTTCTGCTGTCCCTGTCATCATTCGCAGGCGCAGCGGAAGCAAATGATGCCTGGTACCTGTGAATGTGAACTAAGACTCCTAAGCTAGCACTGAGGAGCTCACAGGTACACTGGCTAAGCAAACATGCAATCAGAAGACATCCCCAAACTCTGGCTCTGAGGGATTTTTACAAAGCCAGAGGCACTCTCAGACACCCCCTGACTTCTGACCTAGATGTGCCTTTGCATTCTCTTCCAGCCTCACAATGGGCTGCACTTGTCAACTGGGTTTTTTGACACCTGCTCCCCTGCTCCCTCTCCCATAGCCCCAGGTTCTCTGATTTGAATCCCTGGGCATTTTGTAGTAGTTATTCTTACACCATAGAGATAACAGCATGCTAGCAGAATGACTTCCCAGGGCCTCAGAAAGAGGGAGTAAGGCAATGTCACCCATGCAAAATTCAAGGGTCTGGCCCTCCACAACTGGTTAAAGCACAAACTGCAAACTAGCAGCAGCTGCTTCAGTTCAAGTTTGATCCCCACCCCTGGAGGTGGTCCACCTGGTAAGGCAGACTTCCCCTGACCCACCAGCTGCTCCCCTCAGCAGTGTATTTCCTCAATCTGCCTGTTCTGTTCCCCGCTGTCTCTAGTGAATCTCTTCATCAACCCCTGCACCTCTGGCCTGCACCCCAATTCTGTATGCATAAATAAATAAATCTTAAAAAAAAAATTCAAGGATCAAGGGGAGGTGCGTGTGGTCAGCATGTAGCATCAGTCTGTCTGCTCCCTATGGCATTTTGGTGTGTCAGCAAGAAACTCTTAATTTAGCAGAAATAAACATCTTTCAAGGGGAGAAATTGCCACAGTTAAAAAATTCTTCATAATTTATTTTCCTTATTGTATCAAGTGACTTTTACCTATCCCTCTTATATCACCTGATAACAGCTCTGCTCCTTGTTCTGTGCAACAAAGTTATAATTTGCAGGTACACATTATAATTTGCAACTGTACAAATGACTAAAGTGTCACATCCCTAGAATAATGACCTGTAGCATAAATAAATAGTAATATAAGGAAAGCACACGCCTTAGGAGAATACCTTTTAAGCTCTGCCGTTCAGAAGCGAAGTTCTGTGTTGAGCCATCCTACACAGTCAGCAGCAGGGAAAATTACTTGAAAGGTAAAAGCTCCATTTAGGTGCTGTATATTTTTTTGTTGATTTGGATTAAGCCCAAATGATTATTTTTAAGTTAATGTAGAAACATTGTGGAAAATGAATCATGTTTTAATTGCCATAATGCTGTATCATTTACTAACACAAAACATGATTGGTGAATCTGGTTTGGTGGTACATCCTAAACAAGCCAATTAGTACACAGATTAACCTCTGTAATCACTCTCTAGCCAATTGCTTTCCATAATTTTTTCATAAAATGTGTTTGCACTCATGCTTCTTAATGAAGCAGGTAACTAGCCTCGCATTTCAGGAATCTCACATAGAAAAGTTTACAGTATTTGCTTTGGAGAAATTAATTACTGATTTGCACGTAAGATAAAAACTCCTATTTTGCTGAAAGCTTCAAACCATAAAAATACATAAAACAATTTCTTTTAGCACTGTGAGAATGCAGAGTTTCAATTAAAAAAGAAAAAGAATGAGAAAGAAGGTAGAGAGGAATCTGGGAGAGGCTTTCTCCTTCAAACATACAACTGCCACCTTCCATAACATCCGTCCCCCTTTATTCCGGTCACTCACCACCTCCCAAGGAACAGCTTGATGAGCTAACTGCAGAAAGCACTAAGCCGCCCCCCTGTCTTGTGGGTACAAATAGGAGTGCCCTTATCTGTGTCCCACAGCGGAAGCTCAGTGTGCCCTCAAGAGGCAGGTGGATCTGATATTTCTGGAGGCCTGAGAAGTGGATTCTCTTTGGGCCAATTTACATGAGGAACCAAGGAGCCTCCCAGGATGGGAATGGAAGGGACTGTCAAGGAAACCATTTTCTCCCAGGACAAGGGACAGTGACACAGGATAAAGCATGATGCTGAGAAAAACAAACCATGCACTCTTCCAAGATGGGGCCACAGCTCCAGCAGGCACTCAGGAGTACTAGGAAGATGAACTACAATAAATAAGATGCTGAGAAGTAAGAGTTCACCCAAAATCTCAGTAGAGAACTGGGAATGCAAGATGTTAGTGCACTTGTCCAGTCACAGTTCTCAATTTATGGCAGATGAACTCACTTCCAGGTGCACCTGAATGACCTGGTTTGAGGCTCTGTCATACGTGGAAGGGTGTCAGTGGAAGTCCAAAAATTCCCAGTTACTGATGACACAGAGCTCACACGTGGAGTGCAACAACAGGAATGCTTCTCAGGGAGCATGCAGGGTGGAGGGGGAGCCTGGTTGTGATTAGCAGGAATCAAGAGGACTGGCTGGAAGAATACACAGGAGACTCTTACCAGAGACTCTAGAGGTATTCGGGAAGAATCTGTGAGAGTGAGTCCGAGCCAAAGAAAGGCTGTTTTGTAACTGTTCATGTGATTTGTTTTTATTCCCAGGATGAAATGGCTTGGGAAATGCAGGAAATGTGCAGAAGTAATAACGATGGCTGTGATAATAGCTACTTTATTTTCTGCGTCGTTCTCAGCATTGTTTCTATGAAGTAAGACAACGATATCAAAATATTTCACTGGAAATTAATAAGCTTTCAAGTTAAATTATAAGAAATCCTGTGATATGAGACACAATACCCTAAAGTATTGAACCAGGTGGAGGAAACTGCCGAAAATCAACATTTCCTCTATTTTTTCTCATGACAATAAACCACAGACATAAACCATTTCCTGGCCTGTTCATGATTGGAACCAAGAAGTAGAAGAACTACTATCTCATTCACATGGAGTCAAAAGAGGTGCCAGAGGGCTCCCCTAACACCTTCCCAGTCTCTTGCCTAGTCAGGGTACATCGGCCACAGTTAATACCGAGGAGTCAGAGTTCTCACAAATACTTGAAATCAGAAACCAGGCTATGGTGTACTTGCCCACTGTCAACCCATCAGACAGAAGCCCTGTCTCTCAGTGAACTTGCATTTCCTGAACTCTGGACATGGTTGTCCTAGACCCAGGGCAGCAATTCCAATAGGTTAGTGATAGCTGCCTTCTTTCAGCTTGTCCTCAGGCCTGATTGGGGCCTGTCTCCCTGGCTTGTCCCTTCCTGCCACTATGCATTCCTGCAGACACTGGAATTCCATCAGCTAATGCCTATCTTAAAATCAAACAACATAGTTAATCTAATTTTACCATCTGGATAGGCGCTCTGTTTAGTTTCATTTCTCTTTTATTTCGTCAAGGTTCTGCTTTTCTCCTTGTTCTTGTTTTACAAAACCATAGAGCAGATGAGCACTATGTGTCAGAGGGAACAGTACAGATCTGAATAAAGCCAGAATGACAACTGACAGGACACAAAATTTAATAGCAGATTTGGGGTGCATGTATATAAAATATGCCATAGATTTTATAGGGATACCCATTTCAGATTAAATAACTTTTTCATTACTCAGAATTATCGTGAACTAATATGGAATTTTAATAATTTTCTAATATATCATGAAGGAACCATAATATGTTATTTGGAAAACTGGGTAGAAAATTACATGAAATCAATCTTCCCTCTTTGGTTCAAACTCAGTTTACTCATCTATTAATTTTTTTATATGCTAGTTGACCTAGCTTACTACCATTTTCTTCAGAAATTTGATATGTATTAAAATTGTGGATAATGTCCTTTTGTTATATTTTTGATATGTATTAAAATTGTGGATAATGTCCTTTTGTTATATTTTTCAATGTCTTCAAGTTACTATAATGAGAGTCCCTTTTTGCATTTCTCATGCTCAGCTATGTTAATCTCTTTTTTTCTTCTTTGCTTGCCAGCTTTAAGAGACTTGTCAGCATGCAAACTTTAGATTTGGTGATGGTCATATATTTGATTTTTTCCCTTACTTTTCATTAGTTTTGGCTCTTCACATTATTTCTTTCCTTCCTTCTACCTCCATTCAGTGTATTTTTCCTTTCATTTTCTAAATTTTTGAGATGGATGATCAGTTCACTTCTTTTCAGTCTCTATTGTGACAATTGCATTTAAGTCTATATATTTTCCTCAAAAATGATTTTAGTTGCATTTTACACATTTGATATATCAAAATTCATTATCATTCAGGTCAAAATATTTTGATTGCCATACCATAGTAATTTCTTTTCTATTTTTGAATGGCAATCAACTTTTAATCCCCAGTAAAATATTTAATCCTTTTAAATACTGATGCACTTTTTATTTTTCAGATTGACAAAATATACTTGACATAGGTAACCATATAAAACTTGCATAATTTGACTTTATATATCATGAAATGCTTAGAACAGTTTTTACTTAATATTTGTCAACTCATATAAGTACCAAAGAAAAAGAAAAACAATATCTTTCTCTTAGTAATGAGAATGCTTAAGATTTATTATCTTAATAAGTGTCCTCTTTAGCATATACCAGTGTTAACTATAGTCATCATGTACATTATTACACCCCTAGCATTTATCTTTCAGCTGGAAATTTATATCTTTTGATTACCTTGCTTTAATTCTCTCTCTCCCACACACATTGTCTCTTGTCTTTAGATGATAGCCCTTAATTTTGACTCAGTATCCTAGCTGTGTTCCATGTACACTAGACAAAAATGGCTTAATGCATTTGTGTGTTCAATATCCTTTGTGTTTATCAGTAAAGTTTCTTATTATGGAGTTTAAACTTGCCAAATGCTTACTGATTTTCATTTTCTCACTGCTAAAAGATGTATATCACAGTATCTTATTTGTGAATTTTTCTATTTCAATTTTTTCTTTAATTGGTCATTTTATTAAATGTGCAAAATCTAGGACTTATTAGGACTTAAAATGAATTAAAACTTTTATTATTATCAAATGTCCTCTTCATAGGCAGTAACATTATCTACTTTGATGTCTTAGTATTTATATAGCTGCCAGTATCTGTTTATTGAGGAGTATTAGCCTTTTCATTTTGTATTTGTTTTACATTCAACCTTTTAGCATCCCATATTTTATATATATCTTGTAAAAGTAGCATTAAGTTGGGCTTCAACCAACCAGATAACCCTTGTCCTTTAATTAGAGCATTATGTCTATTTAAAATTTATATAATTGCTAATGTATTTAGATTTAAGTCCAGAAGTTTTAAAAAATGTATCAGACATCCCTATTCAAGTTTTTCTGTTGTATTTTCAAAAAGAATATCACTGAGGTGTTATTAATTTTTTATATTGATCCCCCTCTGTGAGAACTCCTATATAAATAATTTTATATCTTAAGGTCTTAGTACCCAAAAGTGGTAAACTGTTTCTAAGTAGAAGGTAGTTCCTTACCATTCTAAAAATGTAAAAAAAATACACAGCTATACATCATAAAGCATGAATCCTAATATAAACTATGGACTTCAGTTTCCATGTCATTACTAGCTTACCAATTGTAACCAATGTATACCATTAATACAAGATGCTAATAACAGGACAAACTGTTAGGAGGAGAGAAGGCATATAGAAACTCTCTGTACTTTCTGCACAATTTTTCTGTGAACTTACAATTGCTCTAAAAAAATTAAGTCTCAAAAAATAAATAATTTAAAATGATATATCAAACATCATCAGCATTATAAGATCATATGCAGTTTCCTGAGATGACTCTTTGGAAAGAAACCAGTGGTACTTGGTGAAGAAGGGTGAATACAGATGGCTCTAAGAAGGAAGGGGGCTTGTTAAGTTCAAGGAGTGGAAATGAGACTGGTGTAATGAAAGTAGTGACATGAGCGTGAGCACGTTCCCATAGCTTTATGGGTCACTGGCTGTTAGAGATATACTTCCCAGTGTGGAAAGCAAAGCTGTGGCTAATTTGTGCTTTTAATACTGAGATGCCTCTGGTGAAAACTGATCAGCAGAGGCAAGAATGGAAGTAGAGTGGCTAAGAAAGTAGCCAGTGCAGTCTACTAAGGATGTCCCTCTTAAAAAGAAGTGGCCCCTTTGACTTGAAAAATAGAAGCAGGTAGATTTGTGGCATCCTGGAAGGTCGAATCAACAAGGCATACTAACAGCGCATGTTGTCAGGCGTGAGGGAAAAGGGGGCGGCACAATGATTCTGGCTCCAGCAATATGTTGATCAGACACATCTGTCGTGAATTTATTCCTAAAAAGAAGTCTAATATTTATAGGTCATTTATCATATCCATTGCTTATAATCATATTTCTATTATCATTTTATATTTAAATGATTTTCTTTAATTGCAAGCTTATGTAAACCTCTCATTTCCAGACACCAATATCTTTCCTCCAGTTTTTGTGATAAAAATTATATCAAATAAAACTGAACAGTGTACTACATGCTATACTTTATGATTCTCCCCAAAAATGATCTAATTAAAGCTTAGTCTGAAAACCTCTGTGACTCTCACCAGGTTAACAATGATTCTAAAAAAAAAAAATAAAATAAACACAAAAATGTTGGCCTACTGCATTTTTCACAAGCAAATAACATTGAAATAGACAATTCTGGCAAAAGACAATTTGTTCTATTCTGACACAAAAATGTCAGCACCATACGTATTTCTATTATAAAACCCTACATGTTTATAATTGAAATGATAACCCCTTAAGTCATTTACTGGGCCTGCATTTCATTTAGGTTTTCAAGTTTTGACCTCTTTAAAATAAAAAGATAAATGTCCTAATGGAACTGCAAGACTGTTAAGTAACAAAGGTTTCCTTCCTTTTCCAGCTGTAAAAGTTATACCAAAAAGCATTCAAAAGAAAGAATGCTTTTCTGAACATTAGAGATGCTTCATTTTACTGGGGGGAAGGTAGAACTTGTCAGCCATCAATCTGCAGAGCACCAAAAACAAACGAGACCCTCCCTCATCTACAAAAGTGAAGTGGCATAGATGACAGAGGCTTCAGAAATTTAAAGTCCAGGTATATGGGGGGGAGGTGGGGAGAGCCCCTCTCTGCTGTACATGGGAATGTGCGCTGAGGAAGGAAGGAGGGACAGAAGGCCAAGGGTGTCAGTGTTTCTGTGGTTTGTTGCAGACATGTTTCTCCTCAAGTCAAGGGGAAAAGATGGAAAAAAAACTGAGGGCTTAGATAGAGACTTGCTTGCAAACATGGGGAGCTACTGGTGAGTGGCTCAGAAATGTTTTAGTTTGTGATTTGTGGTAAAAGATGAGTTCTGAGCATGACACTTAAAGGCCCCTGTCCTGTTCTTTTGACAATAAAGGCTGCACAGTGTTAAGGATCTACTGTCCAGCACTAAGATTTTGCTTCATTCCTATTCTCAATAATGGAACAGAGAAGAAAAAACTTGCTTCCAGAGTTCTCTTACTAGTCTCATTTTATGTCATGTGTTGATTCTCTTAAATAGTTTTCAAATTCCTTGACCATAGTAGGACACTGAGCTTCTAAAGATCGTGAAAATAATCTCTTTTGTTTATCTCTTTTGGAGATGGCCTTAAACTTGTGTTTACAGAGGAGCCTTTATTTAAAAATACATTCCTAACCAAATTATTATCTAACTGAAAGAAGAAATACATATTAAGAATCACTTCCTCACTTGGAACTTGGAAAGTTATGCATCCTCTCCAAGTGAGCATTTCTTCAGCTGTAAATTAAATGTTAATATCTCCTTAAGCAGACTGTTAGAAGAGGTGAAGATGATTCATGAAAAATGCTTGAGAAAAGTTAGGTATTCACTAAATGACAATGTTGAATTATAATGAGAAGGGATTCCAAGTACACACTGTTTCTCAGTCTCCTCATATATAAGCAAGCATCCTTCCTGTCTTCTACTGTCACATAGAGGATATTTCATCACTCTGTGCCCCCCAAGCACAATGCAGTAGTTTCTTGATAAAAGTTGACAGAATTGAATTAAGGAAAGGTGCTGTTTTACTTTCTTAATAAAAGTATATTTATTGCCATATATATAGATAGATACAGATAGATATAGATATATAAGTATATAGATATATATGACATATTAGTTAACTGATTTTTTTAAATTGGAATGGGACTGTAATAACAGGAGCAAACACCTACCTCTCAAATGGCCCAAAAGCAAGTAATAGTGAAGTTTCCTCAGGCAAGTTTTACCCTAGCTGACAGGAATTTAGTGAGACTCTCTGTTCTGTAAAGATGTCATGACTGAAGCACCTGCCGATCAAGACAAATAGATTCTTGGAATGAAGAAAGAGTGATATTTCTGCTTATCTTCAAAAGAAAAAAAAAATGAGTTGATAAGAGAGAACTGTTGCTTTGTTTTGCAACAAGCCTGCGACATATCAAATTAGATAGAGGCCAGTTCTTATTTTCTTTTCAAAACTTTCTTCAGCTCTGATCTAATCAAACATCTCACATCCTAAGCCTTCATTGACTGCACTGTCCACTAAGTCCTTCACCTCTTGATCTGGCAAGGCATCTCTGAGCACCTGTCAAATTGGCCTCACTGGTGACCCATGCCTGGTGACCACAGCGTTGTGTCTAGGGGAGAAGGGGAATATGATGCTTAACATTGTTTCTCTGCCATCTCAAGGGAACTCTAGATGTCATTAAAACAAAATGTCTCTGTCTCCAAATGAACCAGACCATATGTATCTCAGTAAACTGACAGTTATCTCTAAAAAAACTGGGTGTATGGGGCCCTCCCTTGTGGTGCAGCGGGTTAAAGCACAGCACTAAGAAGCTTAAGCCACTTCCACATGAGTTCGATTCCCGCCTTCCCTGGAGGAGATCCACATGGCATGGCAGACCTCTCCTGACCCGGCCGCAGCGTCCCTCAGCAATGTACTTCGTTGATCTGCCTGTTCTGCTCCCCACTCTGTTCCTGGTGAATCCTCTCACCCTTTGCATCTCTGGCCTGTACCCCAGTTCTATATGAATAAATAAATCTTAAAAAAAAAAAAAAAAAAAACTGGGTGTATGAAGCCACCAAATTCTCCCATCCTACTATCTTCAGTGTAACAATGAAAACTCAGTTCTTACTTATCGGCCTTCCCAGCTGACCCTAGGGTGGTAATTGCTCTGTCTTGTGCCATTAAATAGCCTCAGGAAAATAATTTTTTGGTCAAGTTTCTTTTTCCTCTTTTATACACATGAATAAGAGCCACATCTATGGCGGTGCTGGGGGTGAGAAGAGACAAAAAAATGGAATACTGTAAATAGTCTCTGTCAGAGGCCTACTCTGTGGCCCTAGTCACTGAGACTAGAAATGCTGAGATCTTCTGAAAACTGTTTTTCTGCCCACTTTCCTACCACGTAGCAGGATTATACATTTCAGAAAGCAGAGTCAAGTATCAGAGCTGGAGAGGTTGCAAAAATCTTTCAGATTCTTATAGATTTTCACAAATTAACATCCATGCTGTGTAACATGTGCATGTTCTCTCAGGGCTGGGGGTGGTGGTGAGAAAAAGCTGACTGCTGTTTTGTGTGAGAAGGATATCTCTACCCAGCACAAAATACAGATCTAATTGTTACTTTCCACTGTCTTCTATAATCTTCTACCCAATAAAATGAGCTATCTTGTCTGAGCTACAAAGGTACAGAGGGCCCTCTGAGAGATGGAAGGGTAGAGGGGAACCCGTGCTATTTCACTTGAAATTTTCCTCACAATGGCAAAGGACAATCTATTTTTGGTGTGTGTTTGATACATATATAAAAACAGGTCAGATTTAAAGCCCATATAGAAAATTAGTTCATTGCTAATTGAGCCTCTGTAAGACAGCAGATGATATTTAAATGCTGGGAACGCATTAGTGAATAAGGTATCCCCCTCATGTAACTTGTGTACTTATAGGATGAGACCACAAATAGACAAGTTAAAGGAAAATTCCAAAGTGTAAGTGCAATGAAGAAGGTAAGATGTGGTCACTGGAATAGTGATGGGCTGCAGAATGAAGGTGAATTTTAGCAGATCTATAAAATGCCTCTTGAAATAGCTGGCATTCATGTTGAATTTAAGTTGAAAGTGGAGGATCAAAAGGAGCTACCAAGATCTCATTTTGGTCAAGAGCATTCCAGGTAGCAGATGCAAATGTCCCATGGTGACTGTGGAGGATAAAGTAAGTCTATGTATCCAGAGCCTGATTAGCCAGGGGCAAGTGGCACCAGAAAGCACCATAGCACAATAGGGCCAGATCTTATAGGTAAGATCTAATAGGCCAGGACCACTGGAAGGAGCCTAAATCAACATAAATACCTCTGACCCCTCACTATATTTCTCCTGTTCATACCTGCTAAGGATCCATACCTTCTAGGTCTCTTAAGATTTCTATAGCACAGATATATGAACCATGAACTCCTAATTTCTGTTTTATTATTATTATTTGTGATTCCATCAAGACTGACATTTGATGACAAATTGTTTACATGTAAATAAACCCACCACTACACACTGGCTTAGTATTCTTATATTTCACAATGACTTCAGTGGCAAAAACAGGAACCAAAATAGTCAAAACAGTACAAATGGATCTAAAGTGTCCTTTCTCACAGCATCCCTGAAACTGATTTGCCAATTCTGTTTTCAGATTGGATTCTCAGGAAGTGCCTTCTACAAAGTATCTCAGACATGGAAAATGCAGGCTAGACTAAACTGATTTTCTTCCCATGAGTTGTCAACATCTCCCTTTGGACCAATAGAGGATTATGTTTCAACAAAGCATGCGAGCTCATTGTTTGTTAAGCTTGTTCAGTCAACCACTGACTCATAGGAGAGGGAGGTCTAGTCCATCCTTTTCTCTAAAATGGATCACAATTAAGGTACCAAAGAACCCCAGCCTCAGTACACAAACCAACTGGGGAATAAGGATTTTTAGCAAGGTGTGAATTTTGTTTCCATGAGGAAAGATTTTCCCGAATACAATCAATTACTTTGTCAAGTAAATGTTCTTAAGTCTATATCTGCTCTAGTTTCCTTAAATGAAAACAAGCCAGACACAAAAGTGGGGAAATGAAATGGTTTCTAAGAGCCAGGGAGCCCATAGAAGAGCACATTAACTTAATTTGCACTGCCAGATAAATGATATGTGTATAAGGGAAGCAAGCTTTTAAAATATTCATTAATGATGTGTGAAGATAAAAGTTTTCTTTGCTTGAAAAAGGTAACTGATAAAAACATCAAAAAGAGAAATCTGTACATGCACTTGCTAAGTAATCACCAGATAAGACAAACAAGTACATGTTCTTTGTGTGGTTTGTGGGTCAAAAGGAGAAGCTTTCATTTTGAAATAATGGTAAGTAAAGAACTTGAGAAATGTTACCATCTAAATGGCTTACGTGAGTTAACAATAAGACATACAGATATTAGGAAACTGTGTGTATCTTCATATTTTCAAGGGACTCACCAAAACTACCATTAAACTAAGTAAGACATATCTCCTCTGATGCAATTTTGAAAGTGGGGATCTCACAGGTTGAGATATCATTGCAAACCCCAAAAGAAAGGGACACCTCACTGAGACTCACCCTAAATCAACTTCCCCACTGTCAGGGGCATTCACATCCAGAACCCTAAGTCATTTCTAACCAGAGGGTGTCTGGAGAGTGTGTACAAACAAAACAAATGTAAGAAACCTTTCACACAAAATTAATGACTTTCTATATCTAAAATTTAGTTAAAAGCTTCTTTCTCTTTAAGTGTCACTGGTACCAGCCCCCAGGGCCCACCCTCCTGTTCTGTAGTTGGGGAATGACACCCACTGGCACCAGGCACATTCCACAGGCTAGGAAAGGGCTGGATTCCGAAGGAAAACTGGGGACTGCTAGCAGGAAAGGAATACATGCTGCCTGACTCACCAATGGAGTATTTTTTGGGTTATTTTAAATGCATGCTTCCCCCCCTCCCTTTTTTTTTTTCACCACATGACTATTAAAACTGAGATCAAGTGTTTCAACCAGCAAAAATTCTCCCAAAATTCCATGTTAAATTTAAATGATTAATTAAAAACAAACAAACAAACATATAATTCTCTCCCCAGACATTTACTGCTCAGTTTAGGGGGCCCTTTCTGGCCCCCACATGTTCTCATGCTACCCTCTATCACTGAATTTGCTACACATTTGAAACTACTTATATGATCATCTTAAATATAGCAAATTCCCAAAAGACCATTAATCCTTGCTGCCCAGGACAGTTTCTGGCACAAAATGACAAAAATTGTAGAACGAGACCACCATTGACCAAGGCAGTTCTTCTTCCTCACACATACAGATGGGGCCACTGTAACACCAGCCACCCTGAAGTTATTCTGAAATAACAACGAAATAGTCTCCAGCAATGCTTCCATCCTTAATTACTCAATAAATGGAAATCTGAAAATTCAGTAGTTAGGACATACATTTTTGCCTAGTCACTAAAAAGCCCATATTTGGACAAGAAGAGCAAAACATTAATTGCTAAAGTATTTTTTTAAATAATTCCTTAAGAAGTGCTAGTCTACATTCAACCCAAAGCTAAGTAAAATAACTTTAATTCATCTCTCTAACTCCATTTACATTTTCAATGCATACTCTGACTCCATAAAAACATAAGTTTTGTGTTTCACCATGATCAAAGATATTTCAAGGAATATGCAACAGCAATGCACACCTTTTCAGGAGATGCTTTTTAAAACACTGCTTAAATCTGTCACTATTTAAAATATACTGAGTATAAGTCTTAATCACTGCTAGAGTTCAACTAAAGTGAATGATACTGAACCCAAGGTGCCAGATCTGGGGTATTGTGAGATGATCTTCCCTTTCATCAGATTCTGAGACTCATGAGAATTAGGCTCAGAGCACCTGTCCATTTGCAAAGTGCAGAGGAACATCCTCTAGAATCCACTGATATGCTTACTATATTTTATATATTTATATATTATATATCACTCAGTACATATCATATATATGATATATATTACATATAGATATATATTACTTAGTGTGTGTATATATATACTATACATTACTTAGTGTGTGTGTTTGTGTATATATATGTATGTGTGTGTGTGTGTGT
>NW_004567111.1:36304612-36321178 GCF_000260355.1 Condylura cristata
TATATATATATAATATCAGTGGATTCTAAAAGATGTTCCTCTGCACTTTGCAAATGGATAGGTGCTCTGAGCCTAATTCCCATGAGTCTCAGACTCTGATGAAAGGGGAGGTCATCTCACAATACCTTGACTCTAGCACCCTGGGTTTCAGTACCATTCACTTTAGTTGAATTCTAGTAGTATTAAGGCCTTAAAGTATTGAAGCTCTCATTCATGTTCTATTGGATTAAGAAAACTGTTACCAAGACACTAGGGGCAGGGGTGTATCTGGGGTTCTCACACACAAGTGGGATACACCATTATGAGTTTTCATACAATATGGTTTTTTCCTCCAGGGCTTGTCATCAACAGTGAGGACTCCTCTGGTGGGAGCCAAAGAATAGTCCAAGCAGGCAGATAAACATGTTCATTGTTCTTTATGGGAAATTTAGGGCATACCTTCACCAATACATCCCTTCTCTCTCTTATCCTGTAATGACCCTGCATATAACATGACCTCAGTCAACCACCACAAGACTAGGAGAGATAAATTGCTACTAGTCAACTCATTCTATATGAGAAGGTACAGCCTCAAAGAGGTTAAGTAACTTTCTTACCATAATGTTTAATTTTAAAAAGTACAATTCTCCTTCTGCTACCCAGACCCTAAAAGCCTTTAGGATACTTGTCCCAAGAATAAGAGCTGTACTTGGCACTTCACTAAAATAGAGTTCATGCTTTCAGTTTCATGAAGCTTTTGAGGCATTACAAGTTACTAAAGTCAACACTTCATGTTACTGAGGTAAGGTGCCTTATTACAAAATATGTCTCTTAATTGTTTAAAGGTTAACCAGACACCATTCATATTTACAGAGCAAACCCCCAGTGTAATGGTGTATCCCAGCAACATTCGTCAAATACCTCATCAGCCTGAACAACTTTTTAAATAGAATTTTCAAATATCTCTCAAAGAAACACACAATTCAGGGTTTGATTCTACTTGGCGTTTTCAATAAGATAAAAATTGCAGTCTCCTCAGAAAGGTGTTTTAAAATGCTTCTCCAGGCATAGCATACCTAACACACAACATAGCTGACATTTGTCCACGGGGCAACCTCAAAATGGAGCAATCAAATTAGGTTTAGGGATTATTTATCTTCTAAAAATCACATGCACAGTTCTGCTCTCAGGAGTTACTGACCTTTTAAAACTACAAAGCATTTTAATATAACCAACATTTCTTTTTTAATCTTAAAATGTTCATTACAACTTAGTCAAATTTGATAGTAATGGGTTTAATAAGCTTCAACGGTTGGTAACTGCATCTGATAACAGGATGGCTGCAAAGCAAAGGAACATTTAGTAGCTCAGCACCACATAAATGCAGCTAATATCATGATGGCAGTCGTCACCATCACCATCATCATCATCATCTTGCCCACCGTCCAGGGAGCTGCTCTCACCCACTTTGGGGTTCTCTCCAACTCCCCCGATGGCCAACCTTGCCCAGGCAGGAGGGGAGGGGCCCAACCCATCATGTCAGGGCACTGACTCTGTTAGGGGGAGGTTATTTTAGCCCTACCTGATGTGTATAAACTGGACTTAGTCTGTTTAAATTCTCTTCACAGACACTTAAGACCCGCCTTCCCCTGGCTTCTTCAGTTTAGAAAGCCTTTGTTTAATAAGGAGTCAGGTTTTGTTCTCAGCTTCTCTGTATTTCAGTACCCTGCTGGGTGTGCCCTGTCTCCACCTGATTCCTTGGTGCCTGAGCTGTCTTCAGCCTCTGCCAGGAAGGAGCAGAGACCTTTAGCCCTGCCTCCCTGAGAGATTTCTGATCTTTTACCAACTCTCTTTGAGGGTTCTGGTTTACGAAAGCAAATGCTTAAAAAGAAAATGTTGAAATATTTATTGACAGCCTCAGTGCCCCGGTGGGAGATGTTCTCTGATGTTGTGAAAGGGAGGCCACATGCTGACTGAAGTCTGAAATTCCTAGAAGTCACAGGAAAGAATCGCCTCTGCTACAGGAGGTAAATAGCACATCAAAACATATTTAATGGTCTGGCAGCCTCTGACTGCAGTCCTCAAGCTTTCCCTCGCCCTTCCATTTCATTTAGTATTTCCCCTCTCTTTCTTTCTCATTTACAACACAGAACCTTAGGGTCAAAGAGAACTTGAAGGCTGAATAATTCAACTCTTTTAGCTCTACTTTTCCTTTCCTTTTTCTTTCTGCATCTCCACACCCCAGCTTTCATCCTCTCCTCTTTGTAACTAACTGTTCGTCCTCCTCCCACTTACTCTCAAATCCCTGCAAAAGTGATGATTGCATTTGATCACAGGATGGCTGCAAAGCACAGAATTATGGTATCTTAACACCATTCAAATTGTGCCCAACACTACAATAAACAAAGGGCATCTGCACAATGAGAGAAACTATCATTAAACCAAAAGGATACCTAGTGAATGGGAAAAAACATTTGTGTATCGTACCTCTTGGTGGATATCCAAAACATTTATAAGGAACTCACAACTCAAGAACAAAAGAAGTACAAATCTCCCAATGAGAAAAAGGATAGAAGATTCAAAGATCATTTACAACACAGAATCTTAGGGTCAAAGAGAACTTGAAGGCTGAATAATTCAACTCTTTTAGTTCTACTTTTCCTTTCCTTTTTCTTTCTGCATCTCCACACCCCAGCTTTCATCCTCTCCTTGTAACTAACTGTAAAGATACACAGGCACACACACACACACAAAACATACAAAAAATAGGAACATGAAAACATACTCATCATCATTACTATTAGGAAAATATAAATCAAAACCACAGACACAATCTTAGTCCTCTGAGAATGGTCCATAAAAACAAGAGACAAAAATGTGGGTGAGAATATGGGAAAAAAGCAACACTTGTATACCATTGGTAGGCATAAAAAATGGTCCAGCCCCTATGGCAAATATGGAAGTTTCTCAAAAATATTAAAAATAGATATACCATATGAGTCAGCAATTCCACTCCTAGATATTGATCTAATGAGTATAAAAACACAAATTCAACAAGATACATGCCTTTGTTGGGGCTCCATGGTGGCACAGGAGTTGAAGACAGTGCTATCAGGCTCTTGGCACTGCAAGCATGAGTCAATCCCCAGCCACCCAGGGAGCTGACCCACAATGGTGTGGCAGACCTCTCCTGTCTCTCCCACTGTTCTCCTCAGCATGTATTTCAGTAAATTTGACTGCACTCTCCACTCTCTCTGCTGAGTCCTCTCATGCCCCCACACATCTAGTTTACCCCCCAGTTCTTGTATGCATAAATAAATCTTAAGAAAATAATATATATGCCTTTCTTTCAGTACAACACTCTTTATAAGAGCCAAATTATGGAAACAACTTAAATGCCGAGGACAGATAAGTAAATGGATAAAGACGTGATATATATACACACAAAGGAATACTATTCAGATGTGTGTGTGTGTGTAAAGAAATATCCATTTGGAAACACATTCATGGGACTAGAGGGGGTTATGCTAAGTGAAGTGAGAAGAAGAAAGACAAATACTTGATGATTTCACTTATATGTGGAATGTAAAGAAACAAAACAAAGAAATAGTTAAGATCAAACCAAAACAAAGCCTTGGATTCTGACAACAGGATTAATGTTATCAGAGAGATAGGTGGGTGTCTTGGAGCAAAGAGTGGAGGATTCCAATGGACTGCAATGGAGAGTTAATGTCCTTTGATGAAGGTGTGGTAAGGTAACATACACTTGAAGATTTATGAACCTATAGTCCTAAAACATATATGGTATTGTAAACCAGTGTTACTGCAATTGAAATAAATTGTTTAATAAATAAAGAAATTATACTTAATATCATGATGCCTGCATGTTGGCTGATAGTTTGTATAAATAATAATTTATTCATGCATTAGTTCGACAGATAACTGAATGACTAGTCTTATCTTCATGGGTAACACAGACAAAGGGTTATGTGGTGGGGTAGATCTTTGGGTGTCTGTTGATTCTGGAACCGAATCCATGTAAGCTGTCCCCTTACATTAGACTTATCTCAGACTAGTTGTGGGTATAAAAAGTAGAATCAAGAAATAAGTCTGAATTATCTGAATAAGTCTGAATTAGGGAAAGTCCTTCATTGATCATGGTACTTTATTGTGGGTAGAATAGATAAATTATATTACTTTCCCCTAATTTACTGTCATAATAAGAGGAGGAAATGAGAGCTTAGAGTAACTCTGAGTCAAAGGCAATTTTGGAGCCTGGTGTGTTTTGTAGGGGGACAGGTAAGGAGGTGAGGTTAGGGGTTGAAAAGTCCTGGAACTGTGGCCAGCCAGAGGCAACAAGAGACATGTGGACCACTGAAGCCAGGGGAGAGGCGTAGCAGGTGAGAAAGGCACATAGAAAGGAAAGATGGCAACATAAGTGAACATGATACTGTTCAGTTTGCCTAGGATTGCACAGCTGTCCTCACAATGTGTACATGCTTAATAGGGAAACTTGCACTGAATAGTCTATTAAGAAGTCAAGGCCAAAGACACTAACATTTTTTAAAAAGAGTTATTTATGCATACAGAACTGGGGTGCAAGCCAGAGATATAGGGGTGGTGAGAGGCTTCACCAGGGACAGAGTAGGGAGCAGAACAGACAGATCAATGAAGTACACTGCTGAGGGGAGCAGCGGGCGGGTCAGGAGAGGCCTGCCGCACCATGTGGTCACCTCTGGGGTGGGGGAGTCAAACTCATGCTGAAGTGGCTTTAGATTCTCAGTGCTATGCTTTAACCCGCTGTGCCAACAGCGAGGGCCCAAAAGACACTAACTTTTATGGAAGTGAATAACACTACACGACTATATCAATTTTCTAAAACTAAACAAAACAAAGAAAAATTCTATCCCACTGACAGACTGGACTTGACACTTGGCTGTCCTGATGACAAGTTCCAAAATGGCATGTTCACACTTCACGGGGGACAAAAAACTGACTCCTCAAAAATGGCTCACTTAAATATATCTGCCTCCTTTCCCTTTGATGTCACTTGTATGGTTCAATTTTGTTTTGGTTTCTGGTTTTATAAATTTTTAAGTCCTGCAGACAATAACAAGTAGAGAAATGAAAGGAAGTGCAGGATAATGAATAAACAAAAAGTGTGGCATAAAGCAGACACGCAGTAAAGTCTACTTCAGGCGGACATACTGAACTCTTGGTCTGGGTTGTTTCCACTGTGGCAAGGGCTCTATTGTCACTGGGGGAAAATACAAATAATCACAGGTGGGTCCCAGATAATGGAGCATCCCGGTGTTATTTCCAAAGAGATTCCATAAAATCCTTTGGACAGTCCAAAGAGATTTCCAAGCCTTTCAAAATGTGTATGGGATACAAAAGACAGGTATACATGATCCAGCTACACATCTAATCTGAAGGAATAAAACAGGTCTGCACAGAAACACCTCACTAATTTAATAGTAATCAGATTGAAATCCTATTTCTGTCTATGTTTACCTTAAAAGGAAACTCTTCTAGCCTTTACATTATATGTGCCAAAAAAGTTATACCAAAAATTGTTATATAAATGAATTCAGTAAAGTTATAAGATGTAAATCAACATATAAAAATCAATTGTGTGTCTAGACAATAACAGGCTACTTAAAAAATAAAGGAAATTCCCATTTATAATATTGAGAAATAATAAGATATGGATAAATTTAACCAAGTAAATGAAAGGGCTATACTTTGAAAAGTATGCCTATTCTGCTCCCTACTGTCTCTGGTGAATCTCTTACCACCCTCCCATCCCCAACACACACCTCTGGCCTGTTGTCCAGTTCTTGTATGCATAAATAAATAAATCCTTTAAAAAATGACATTGATAAAAAGAAACTGAAGAAGACAAATAAATGGAAATAAATCCCAAATTCATGGATGGAAGACTTAATACTGTAATAATGTCAATACTACCCAGAATGATCTACATATTTAATGCAATCTCTGTCAAATCTCAATGGCACTTTTTTGCAGAAATGGAAAATTCAGCCATAAATTTTAAAGGAACTCTGAATAGTCAAAAAAATCCTGAAAAAGAACAAAGAGGTCTCATACTTCTTGATTTCAAAACTCATCACAGTAATTAAAACAGCATGGTACTGGCATAAAGGCAGATATACATAACCCAATGGAACAGAAGCGAGATTTCAATAATGAAGGCTTGGATATATGGCCAAATGATTTTCAACAATGGTACCTAGACTATGCAATGGAAAAACAACAAGTTCTTTAATAAATGGTGCTTGGAAAACTGAATGTCCAAATACAAAAATATAATAAAATAGGAGAAAAGAAAAGAAACTGCTCTTGTGTATTATTCCCCTTCTCAAAAAAATTAATTGAAAATTGAATAAAGTGTTAAGAGAAAAACAGGAAGCTATGAAAGAGAGCCTTGACATTCATCTTGGCAATGAGATTTCTGGATCTGATACCAAAAGCACAAGCAACAAAAGCAAAAATCAACGTCAAACTAAACGATTTTTACATAGCAAAAGGAGCAACTGGCAAAATTATACAAAATGGGTGATAATACTTGCAAAATAAGGAAAAAATAAAATAATAATATATAACAAGTTCATATAACTCAATAACAACAACAACAAAAAAAAAAACATACTAACTGACTTAAAAAATGGGCAGAGGACTTTAACAGACATTTCCCCCAAAGACATGCAAGTGGTCAACAGGGAAATGGAAATGGAAATCAAAACCACATTGCGACATCACCTCTCCCTGTGAGAACAGCTGATACCAAAAAGACATAAAAGAGATGGTGTTGGCAACTATGTGGTATAATATATTTAATTTTATTATTAAATTTAAACATTAAATATTTAAAATATTTACTTTTAATAAACATTAAAAGAGACTATTATTCAGTCATAAAAAGAAGGGAATTCTGCCTTTTGTGACAACACAGACGGACCGTCAGGACAAGATAGTAAGTGACGTAAGTCAAAGATAGATAAGTACTGCAAGTCCTCACTTACATGAGGAACCCACAAAAGCTGATCTTGTAGAAATAGAAAGGACAGTCCTGGTTGCTATGGCAGAGATGCAGAGGGATGGGGAGATGGTGGTCAAAAATGTCTATAAAATGTCTATCTATAAAATGAATAAGCTGTGGCATGTAATACAGAGCATGGCTATGACTAACAGTAATTGTTATATCTTTGAAAATTAGTAAGAGTAGATCTTACATGGTAATCCTTCCACAATTTGTGTATTTGTGTGCCAAATCATTATGTGGCATGCTTTATACTTTGAACTTATACATGTTTATGTCAAAAATGACTCAATAAAGCCAGGGAGGGGGAACACATAGCTATCCAGAGCACTGTATCACTTACAGTGCTGGACAATCATCATATCTCTTTGTCATTTTTTATATCTCTAATAAATAAAATACAATAGTGAAATAACTAATAAAATGATTAAATCAGTGTCCAAAGGAACTGGGCAACAGTGACTAGAAACCAAACTAGATCTTCTAACTCCCAAACATAATATTTAAGGGGCTTCTGTACGTCAACAGGATTTTTAAAATTTGATTAAAAACTTGGTAAAAGATTTGAATAGACATTTTTTTCCCCCCAAAGGAGACCACAAATGATTAACAGGTACACTTTTTTATATCAACAGCACTTTCCTTATTCTCAAAATCAGACCAATTGTAACTTAGACATAAAATTTGAAAATCAAAGTAGCTTTATTGATAATATAATGATACATAAATTATTATAGTGCCTGTCTACCCAAGGGCTCAAATACTAAATGATAAACTCCCCTGCACAGGGATCTGGAGCTAGTGAGCTCTAACAAATGAATCTATAATAAACTTGGAACCCAGCAATATCCCAATGCGTTATAAAAAAAAGTGAGAACCAAGGAAAGAAATTATGGAGGAGAAGTAAATAGTATTATTACAACATCATAATGTGTTCTAAGAGCCACACAAAAGCCAGTTGCCATGAGTAGTGGATGTGCTCTACCATTTATTTGGGTTCTCTACCTTTGCTAAAAGGGCAAAAAGCCTTGTACCTAACTTTGCTAATTTCACAGTACTGTACAATACTTTTTCAATATTATATAAAGTACTCTACTTAGACATGTTGACTTCACTAATTAGTCCATAAATACTTGACTTTTTCCTACTGCTTTGGTAAGTGAGATAATTGCAGAGGAAAGGCCAAAGTATTTATGGTCAATCAGAGGACGAGAAAGGGAATATAGTCTTCCAGCTGAGTAAAATGTAAAACATTATGTGGCAAGGCAGAAGCTATTAGCAGGATCAATATTTCTCCTAGTGCCTTAATAAATCATTATATCAAAGTCCCCACACAGGATGGAGGAAACCTCAGTTCATCAACACGGAAGCTCCCAAAATGTAAAATAAGATTCCATTTAAATAACAAAGACTTCATGGGCATACAAAGGAAATGACAAGTTACAGAACCAGCCTCCAAATTCTGGATATGTTAAAGAGTGTTTGAATCATTAGTGCAGGGAGAAAAGCAAGAAGACAAAGAACACTGCCTCTCTCTGGGCTGCACATTTATAATTTGCAACTGGTAAATATGTATGAATCTGCTCTCTGCAGCAAGAGATGACATACTGCTTTATAGAGATAGCACAGAGCGCAGCAATCAAAGTACAAGAAGGTTCAGCAGTTATAACCTGCTCGTCCCACATTTAACCATTTTCAATCTTCTCAAATCTCCCCCTACTTTAAATACTTTCCTTTAGGGATGGCTTCCTAAAATGAAAAGTACTTTGATGCCAACAGACATTCAAAGCTTATCGCATAGTGCCCCATGGTGAGCACTATGATGAGGCATAAATAATAGTATTTTGTCATAATTCCTAAACCTCTCCCCTTCTCTTTGATGTTTCGGGAAAACAAGAAAGCAATTAAAATATGTCACTAGGTTTAGTTATTCACTTGTTATAACTCTAGAACTAATTATTTTTAGTTCTAAAGACACAATTTGCAATGATGAATTAAGAGATATAAGACTTTTCCTGAAGAACACTGTTTCTTTCTTATAGAGACAGTACTGTAGACCGTACCCATCTAAATCCCATTTATAAGCATTTATAATGCTTAACTAAAAATATTATTTTTCTATGAGCTCAACTACTGTAACTCAACCCACACAATAAAAGCTAAAGTTGAGAACTAAGAGGTCACATCAAGAAATTTGTTTATAAAGCTCATATCTGCAAAGTTAACAACAAAAGAAGATATAGCTCCTTAACATCTTAAACTATGTAGCTGGGATTAATTCTTTCTGTAATTCAACAAATATTTATCACACAAGTACTTAGGTATGTGGTATACACTTGGTAATAGTTAAAGATAATTCCCAGAAGGTTCTATCTTCAAAGAACTTGATAATCTAAATGGATATCTACAGTTGACAACACTTAGAAAGTTAAATAGCATTACAAGATTAAAAGTATAACACAAAATAGGCCCTCCCTGGTGGCGTAGTGGGTTAGAGCACAGCACTAAGAAGCTAAACTCATGAGTTTGATCCCTGCCTGCCCCGGGAGTGACCACATGGCACAGCAGACCTCTCCTGACCTGCCCGCTGCTCCCCTCAGCAGTGTACTTCGACGCTCTGCCTATTATGATCCCCACTGTCTCTGGTAAATCCTCTCACTGCCCCTGTGCCTCTGGACTGTACCCCAGTTCTGTATGCACAAATAAATAAATCTTTAATATATATATATATATAATACAAAATAAAAGCTGATTTTTATAAGCACTATATATAATTATGGGATAAAGGGGGGTACAAGTAAGATTTAAAGAAATTGCTATAGGAATTCAGGGATGGCCATGGGGGAAAAGGATTGTACTATATGGAATTTGAGTTGATGAAAAAGAAAATGACAAATATTCTAATCATTAGATAAAGTAGGGACATGGCAGTTGGAGGACAGAGTCCAATGTGAAGCAGGCTGCAATTCACATTGCAGATCAGTGGTAAGGTCAGTGGAAAAGTTCCACCCCAACAACCAGGAAGGACAGTGGCAGCATTTCATGAGCTCAGGGTGGAAAGGTATTTCCTTAAAGTGGGAAAAGAAACTGAGAGTGAGGACACTTACGACCTCTCCAATCTAGGAACATTTGAGGGATACAACTGCAAAGGAAGGGTTTCCTTTATATAAGGCAAATTTCATGTGTAGCAAGAGGTGGAAGGGGTTAAGTACTCTATAAGGAAGTCTGCTTATTATAGAAAGTGGGTTTCAGAAGACCTCATTTTAGGGTAGGGCATTGGGAGGATGGTTCTGCTAAAAGAAATTCCCTGATAGGAACAGACTAGAGTGCACGAATGAGCGCCTCCCATGGGGGAGGGATTCCAGGCTGTAAGGGGCAGAGATGGCAGAGAGGCAAGCATGGAGTATGTGAGGGAACTGGTTCCTAACAGCATCAGATGACATGCAAAAGAGCAACTCTAATCCAGCCTCCCCTATCACTGAGAGCCATGATGTTCTAAGATACCTTACACCTGGTGGATGTTACACCTGCCAGTTCCAACAGCTTAAGAGATTGGGCTAAAAGCATATGATTCATTTCGTGACTATAAGCAGAAAAAGCAGACATGATGAGACATAAGATACAGAGCGATTTGTGGCTGAGGAGGTGGTTGCTGATGATGGGGCCCATTCTATTGTGCTCCACTGGAAACGATGTCTCCCCCACCACCATGCATGCTCCCCACTCATGAACTTTAAGCAGCCCAATGCCCAGTACCCACTGAGGGAATCATAACAAAAAGAAGAGCAAGAGAGGGTCCCCTACTTAGAGCTGCACAGTGAACTGGAGCTACTGTGAAGGCTGTGTCTGGGGTACTTTTGAGAGCTGGGAGGGAAGCATCTGCTGCCTTGGCACCTCACGGAGAACAGCAGTTGTCTACACCAGGCTGCCCTCATTGGCCTCCAGAAGAACCTTTATGACCTGCACCAGTTCTTCAACAAAAAGGCCAGGGGATGCTATGCTGATGCCAGGGCTTGGATGGTTAGAAGACTTGCAGTCTCTGGTGCCCACGGCTCCTCTGGGCGTCCTTGTTCAAGCAGCAGTTAATTTGAAGACAATTAGCTGGTTGCTCACATCCTTGAGGCACAGGAAGGCTGGCTAGATTCTCAGGCTGGATTGACATTCCAGCACAAGATGGAATAAGCCAGGATGCTAACAGGATGGAACTGGATTTGTCCAGCACTTTCATTACTAATCAATGAATTAGCTTCTGATTTCCCTCGCTTGCTCTGGCAGGATTTTATTTACTTGTTTTTGTCTCTGTCACAGGAGATACTGTCACCATTCAACACTAACTAAACTGAATGACTTATTCTTATTTTTTTTTCATTACTTTTCCAGGAAAAGGGCAAATGAGTCATTATGGTGAATGACAGATGGGAAAGCAGCAAAAAGATACAAAGATTAAAGAGAAGTAGATATTTATAAAAAAATTATTGGACTTAATTTTTAAAAATATTTTCAAAAGAATAGACTTCCTTTCACCAGACAGTTCATAATACAGCCTGGGGCTGAAATAGCTTTCTGATTAAGAAGTATTCTTGTCTGCCACCAAATTATCTATTTCTGTCCTCTAACCACACTTCTACCCCTCAAAGAGAACAGAAGCAACATGCACCCCTATCCCTCTCCCAGCATCCCTGCTTCTACCCCTGCTCTCTGCTGGGATGCCTCTCCTCTCCACCATCTCTGCCCCTCTCAGCTTCCACTGCACAAAAAGGATAAAAATATGCCATTACTAGACACTTTCTCAGCTCACTGCACTACTTCCCCAGCAAATGCACACATCTGGCCTATTGGCAAGTAGCAGTAGAATGCAGCTGTGCTTGCATGGGAAGCAAGATTTAGTGTCCAAGTTAGTCTTGCCCTCTGGCTTGTTGATTCCTCAGATGTACAAAGGTCACAGGCCACAAAAATAGCCCTTCCAAACATATGTTCCCTTTCTTGTTGTTTTTATAGTGTGTGTGTGTGTGTGTGTGTGTGTTTTCTCCTGTTTCAATGCTCAGTTCTCTTCTTTGATTATAACCAGCTTTGTCCTTTGGCTGCTTATAAAGCACCAGAGTCTGGCATTGTGTGCACGAGCTGACTTTCTGCATAATGTGGAGGATAATGTAGGATTCGGTGAGATCTACACAATCTGTGGACTCTCAAACCCACTGCATACTCTGAAGATTCAGAAAACTCTCAGGTAGTTCGGACAACTTCTCAAAAGGAATACCTACTTCATTATACTTCTTCTGTTCTTAAAATATATAAAAAATTATTGTAAACCATAAATATACAAGACTGTGAATAGAACAAGGATTACAGCTGCACAGAATACATGGAATTTCCACCCTCAAGTCAGTTTCCAAAGTTAGTAGAGCAGGAAAGGAACCATTCAGAAAAGAGGTGGAAGTCAGATTCGAGGAGATTAACAAGATATACGGAACTTATAATTTATAAAAAAGAAAAAAAACATTAATTTCTAACAGAAAATGGAGCATGTCAAGAGCTTGAATCACATTTTTAAAACACATAAGCCTATTTTCTTTTAGTAAAGAACTCTGAATACTCTAGGTTTTCTCTTTAAAAGTAATACATGATTAAAGCAAAAGTTTTGCTTAGTTCAAAAGACTAAGAAATATCAGCTTCCCTTCCATGTGGTCCCACATTTGAGAGATAATAACCATAAAGTTTCACTTAGAACCCAATGCATATGAAAGCATATATATCTGTGCGTTGATGTGTATATTTGCCAATACATAGTTATATGGAAACCTTTTATTTTGTTTTGTTCAAACATGCTCAACTACACACAAAATTCCTGCAGTACTGGTGGGTGTCACTGGAAGACACTGACTTTCTTTTTTGAATGTCTCTCTATGTCCCATGGGACAGGTTTCTACAACACTTATATCCCACTGGCATGCTCTTAGGTCATTTCCAAGCTTTAATTAGTACTAATACATGTAGTGATAACTGGTTCTCTTCTACAGATAGACAAAAAACTACTCCAAAAATAGTTGGTCAATCTACACCCTTTCCAACAGTATGACTACTTGTCATCATCACTCGTAACTGTTTAAAAAGCTTTTGATTGACCACTGAAAAAGTCATTTAAATTTGCTTCTTTGTCTCCTGCTCATTGTATTTTTCAATTTGAACTGACCAGTCACATTTCTTACCTATTTTTCCCATTGGATTGATTTGATTTTTTTTTTTAATATCTATGAGATCCTCTTATTTAGTAGAAAAATTAGCCTATCATCTCTTGTGTTGTAAATGCCTTTTCTAACTTTTCATTTGCCTGCTTACTTTGGTTTTGTTTTAGGATGGTAGGAAATATTTTAGAAAGGTAGTCATTTTAAACAACACATTGGTAACTGCAAAACATAGATTGCAGGGTGTCAATTGTGATCTTCTCTCCCAGGTGTTAAGATGTTAGGCTTGAGTAACAAGGTCACCAGGATTAATTGTGGAAACTCCCTCAAACCCCACATACTCACAGAGACCATCTATACAATGTTCATTCTTACATTAAATGTGCCTTTTTCTTGACTCTACACAAACTCACTCAAAAGGCCAGAAACAAAATATCTGTACTCTTTTATTTGTTCTCTCTTCTTCCCTGCCAAACTTATGGAGAAGTATGGAAGAGGGCAAAGAGTGCAACCCAAAGCAGATGCAGAAATTATTTCACTTAAAAAATAACTCAGTGAATTCCTACAATTTCCTTGCATCTACACACTGATTACCCCAGATGTCATATTCTGGGTTTTTGCACCCTACGCTTGGTGTCATTACCACTATATCCACTGGAATGGGCACTGTGGGCGGGCATTTAGTGGCACTGGCATGCACAGAATGACAGGGCATGAGCCAGTCAACACAGGGCTCGCCTATACTGCCTGAAGGCAGCTGCAAGGTGCAAATTCTGAACTTGATCAGATTCTGTTATCCAGACACAGTTAACCTCCCAGGGCTCAAATGTTTTCTCCATAATGTGCAACTATTATGCTATATCAGAGTACATCATAGGACAACTGTAGGGTCAAAGAAATTACTATATAGAGCAGCAGCTGGCACACAGAAAATTTTAAATAAATGTGATCCAAGAGAGCAATGTAAGTTAGGATGTGATTATTTTGGCAGGCATGCTCATAAATGACTGGAAGTTAGTTAATAATAGGGGATTCTATATGAAATATATATTGTTTTTGGTATAAGATCTACATTATTAACATAAAACCTTTAAAAGAATGTTAATCCAGGTGCAAAAAAAATCTCACAATGAAAATATTTTAGAGGACTGCCCTGGTGGCCAAGGATTAAGCCTCAGTACTATCACTGCTGCAGTCTCCCATCAAGTTGCTGACCCGCATGGCACAGCAGACCTTTGCTGTAGCAGCTGCTGCTCCCCTCAACAGTGTATTTCAGGTAATCTGCCCACTTTGTCTCTGGTGAGTCCTCTTACCATATAGTACCTGTGGTCTAGACCCCACAATTTTCTATGCAAAAAGTGAAGAAACAATTTAAAAAATAATATTTTAAAAAGAAAATATCATTTTATTTTACTTTTTCCTCCCAAATTATGCTTAGTGAGATGAAGTAGATTTTTATCTTTCTATCTGCTACAGACACAAGTCTGCACAAATGTGTTCTTTCACACCCTGCCTACTCACAGTGACCCAACAATTCTCCCCCATGAGAATATCATTTTAATAGGCAAAAAACAAAAACAAAAACAAAAATCAATTCACATTAGCATCATCGTGATTTTCAAAGTTTGTATCAAATAAAATCTAAAGTCTATTAAAAAAATAAAGTGATAAAATCCAGTGAACCTTACTGGAGTTCTGTGTGACCATGGAAGAAGGGAGCCCCCAAGGGATGGGTGGAGCCCCCAAGGGAATGGGTGGGACTTGAGCCCAAGCCTAGGATAAGCAAAGAAAAATGTGTGCATTCCAATGATGGGGAAGTCTTTCAAAAACCACAAAGTTATTTCAGGGACAATGAATAAATGTGTGTGAGTGCCAAGAAGATGCTGCACTTGGAGAGAAGGAGGAATAACTTTAAAACGTAGTTTGCCAAGGAGTTAGCTTCTCTAACATCTCAAATGTTTATTTAAACAAGAAAATGTTTACTTATTCTTTGTTCTCAATTAATAAGCTGAATCAGCTGTTTTACAGAAATAGAACTAATCCTTAACTTAAGAAAGAGAAGTTGTATTCCAGAAGTTTATCTCAAAGACAAATGGTTGGAAAGAGAAACACCTGCTCCACAGGAAGCCTGCTGTACAGGACGGGAACTTTCCAGGTTGTTTCTGGAAGACCCTCCCGCTAAATGCTGCTAAGGCAGAGTCATAATGCTCTTCATTCAGCTCTTCCTTCACTTGTTCACTCACTCACCCATTCATTCATTTATTCACCTGTTCATTCACGCAACACTTAACGAAGGCCTTCCAGCAGTGCATCCCTCTCCTGAGGGAGGGTGATGATGGTTGTGCACTAATAGAAGCAAAATCTTTACACTCATGAGGCTCATATGTAATAGTGGAGGAAGGGAAGTAGCGAGGGACACAGAGCTTAAAAGAAAACAGACATTTTTGGACAGTAAAATGTGTTATGAAGAAAGATGTAAACGTGAGCACTGTCATGCAGTGAAAGGCTGCTCCGGAGGAAGTGACATTTGGATGACAGAACAATGACACAGAAGATAAGTGGCAGGAAGTTCCCGGCAGAGAGGACAGCAAGAGCAAAGACAGTAAAGATGCTGCGGCTGGAAAAGATTTAGCTGTTCTCACAGAACTTAAAGGCCAGAGAGTCTGAGCAGAGCAAGGCAGAAAGTGTCAGGGGCAATGTTTCCTGAATAAAAAAAATAATCTGAATTGCATCTTTGAACATTAGATACATGCCTTCCCTTTCCTTCTGCCCCCTGGTTTCGTTGATAGCACTTTACAGCAGCTTGAACCTACTCAACTGTGACACAGTGCATGAGATTGGGGAGCTCGGAGTCCCCTGTGGCCTGGAACTCTGGCCCATGAATCCAGACTGGTTCTTGGGATCCTAGGAGCATGATGGGAGGAATGTTGAGAGTTAACTTGGGAGTGAAGGGGTGGGGGGAGGCTTGAGATCTATCTCCAGCAGAGATATTAAATGTTAAACATATTAAATGTTGGTTATGGAGAAGCTTTCTGTCTTTTGTTTCCTTATTTTGTATGTAAGCTTACAAATTAGCACATGGACAGAATAATTGGGATAAACAAATCCCAAAGGTAAGTTATATGCAAATAAAGATGAGGGGAACAAAGACTGTTGTTGGTACATCAGTAAAACTTTTCAGACTGTAAAAACAAATGAAAACAAAACCTCACCATCCCAGTAAATGTCCCTTAGGGTCACTCTGAAAAGCAAAACAAAACCAATGATGGATGAAAACTGAATCTCACTGATTAGGACAATTTTTAAAGAGATTTTTCTTCTATTTGTTGACCTTACTTGTGA
>NW_004567111.1:36323468-36351168 GCF_000260355.1 Condylura cristata
ATATTCACTGTATTAAAGTCACTTTTCATTAAAGCTTTATATGTTTTGTCTTGTTGCGGCGGATGGCAGAACCCACTTAGAGCAGGCAGGTTTTGGGACTTCAGGGGTGCCTCTCTCTGAATTGAGGTGCCCTATAACAAAATGATAAGCACTAACTCCCGAAGTTAATTTTACCCCTGTCTAGATGTAAAGTAAGAGAATGACAAGCAAAATCTCCTAATGTAGAGGAGAGACTGTGGTAATGAGAGGTGAGTTCTCCGTAGGGGTGGGGTCAGGAAACAATCTACTCAGCCCCCTCCCCTCAGGCAAAGCTGCAAGGAAGAAAAACAGAATTTGTAAAGTAAATTTGTTAATCAAGATAACAGGAGTCAAGGTACAAACATGCAACTTCAAACATCTCTAAATTTAACAAGCTAGGAAACCAGACCTAGATATTTATTGAATTGCATACATGCCTTTTGCTGGTTTCTTGTTTACAATAAATTTTATGACAGGATATTTCAATTTCTGAATCCTAGCCAGACTACTCTCTAAATGAAACCAGAGACTGTTTGGGTTTTAAGCTTTCTGACATTTAAAAATGTTTACTTTCAGTTCTTAAAAAAACACAGAAATGCTCCCCTCCTATAAAATTGCTGATCTGTTGTATTTTCAAAACACAATATGAAAAATCCCAAGGTGATAGATCTTTCTTTGTGATAGAATAACACTCTTTTTAAACTTCTTTGATGATTGGCACTATTCTTTATAAACCTGAGTTAAATCAGAGAGTGTATAGTTACAGCCACAACGTTTTGATAAAAAGTGTCAGATAAATGCTTAGCCTCAAAAGGCTAATCCAGAAGCCATTTTCCCCTTTCTATGACACTCATGAAACCATCCAACAGAGAAGGCAGGTAACACACCAGCCATGGAAAATGACATAAATTAAGCACTGCTAACACCTGACTTAGAATTTCAGCTGTTGACAATGAGTTGTCCTCAGCATACATGCCAGGATGCCTTTGGGTGAATGTTAGAGTCTCCTCTGCCATTTCTGTCACCGAGAGAAAAATCATCCCATAGCCAAACCAATGTCAACAGAAGACCTCCACCCAGAAACACTTTGTGCTCTATGCCTGCTGCACCTGAAGTTCTGACACTCCAGGCAGGTCAACGCCAAAGGCGAGGAGAGAGAGCATCTCAAAGAGCGAAGAACCAAGTGCCCACTGCATCTCTATCAGTTATCAATTCTGTCCTTACCAACTCTGTCACATAGAGTAGGTTCTAAAGTCTGGTTCTCCCCAAAGTCAGGCCCTTATATCAATTTGTTGATTTGCATCCATTAGTGTAATCACTATTTTCATTTCCACAATAATAAGCTGTTAAAATTCATTCTGTTTGGTGAGACTAGACAAAGAAAGGCAAACAGACTTGATTTCAATAGCCAATTTTTATCTATTAGCAGTGGCTTTCTAGAAGTCTGACAGGGGAAGTCTAAGGTGGGGCATGCTGGAAAAGTGTGACCCCATGATGTAATGATATCTACTATGGGTGTAGGTCTGTTGAATCCCAGGGTTTGCATACATGTAATACCACATATATATTTTTTAAACTATGATTTCATGTATTATGGTTGAGGTCTCTTAGTAAAATAAACTTTAAATAATAGGTAACATACAGTGAATAGCTACATGGCCTTAAATATAAATACATTCATTCCTTCATTTACTCATCCACTCACTTAGTATTTCATCTGCAATTCCTCAGCAGCTCCTCAAGGGGTCTTCCTACTTAGCTCTTAACCCTTTTCTGAGTCATACTGTTATTAACAGTTAATAAATACTGTGGGGTCATATTTCTCCTCTTCACCCAAGATTCTTTTTTTTTTTTTCATATGCTCACTTATCAAGTGTGCCACACAAGTATATAAAAATCAGCCATGGTAGACAGATAAGTAAATTGAAGGGTTCAATGGAAGGAAGTAAGGTTGGAATGTATAGATTAGATGGAAAGACAGACAGACAGAGAGGCAGGCAGATTCCAGTTATTCACCCAAGATACTATTAATAAATTTAACAACAGTTCTTTTTTCCATTCTCATATATCCTTTCTGCTTTGGGTCACAAAATGTGCTTCTCATTTTAAGAGCTTTATATTGTAACCCAAAGATTTGGGTAGAAGACCCTCCCAGTTAGGAATCTGTAATGTCCCCACATGGAGGTGAATGTTGGCATAATGTCTTTCTCTTTATTGAAATTTTTGAGTTCATCGAGTATTCCCTTGGCAGTGCATACACTGACTTTCTCCATCTGACCCCCACTGTTCTCATTCAGCTTCACCTAATACCAGTCCTCATTCGCCAAGAGCGAGCCTTATGTAGCTTTCTACCTACAGTATGACATTTCAAGACATGCTTTCACATGACTTTTCTGCTTTCTTTGTTGCTTGACAAACTACAGCTTGTTTTTGGAAATCCAGTTCATAAATCACCCACACCACATCCTGGAAAAAGATAATCACCCCTTCTCTGGGTCAGTTCTGTACCTCTCTCACAAATATTTCTCTACTTGTACCAGTCATGTTAATTAAATTAATATCTGTGAACTGGTTGAGAGTAGGAACTTTGTCTTACTGTGTTCTCTGTTTTCTTAGCAACCAACATAGTTTAGGATACATTGAATGTAACTGAGTTTACCTTTGAGGTTTTAAGTTCAGGAGTCAAAAGGAACAGTGATGATATTAACCAAGAGCAGGGATGAAAAATAGTAACAGACTGTTTTATGAGATGTCATTTGTTTATTGGGAGATGTTCAAATTTCAGTATCCCAGTGAAATATGCCGCAGAAGAAACCAGAGCACAGGAAATCTTGGCTAAAGCTAGAGAAAGGGGTTGGAGTTGGAGACTGACATTGGCGTCATTAGTGTGTAGTAGCAGAGGGAGCAACAAGCAAAGAACTCAAGAAAAAGAGGTGAGAAATGAAGCCCACAGATGGCCCAAGTTAAGACACACCAAGTGGACATGTAGTGCAAGGAAAGGTGCTTGGAAGAACAAATATGGGAGAAACAAGACTTCAGAGGCCAAGGGTACCCAAAATATTAAATGAGAAAGAAAAATCAACCATGTTAATGTCTCACAGTGTGAAGTGCAATGAAAACTAAAGGGTGACAAAGGAGTTTACAGAAAGTGGGGGGTGAAGCTCAGGGAAAAGTGAGGGCAATTTCAGTGGAGGGAAAGGTCAAGGAAGAACAGGCTCTAGTTGGTTAGAGAGAAAGGGTGTCTTTCATACAGACTAATTACAGAGCCCAGGAATCTAGATGACAAGTGGCTTGAGCAGGAAGGCTTCAGTGGTTTCCCGGGTAGGGAGAAGAGAGTGGGAAAAAAGGCTTGATGAGAAAGAATTAGCAATGAGCAAAAGCAAGAAGAATTCTACTCTGCTCACTGTACCACTTGCCATATTTTAGCCAAGATAACCACAGGAAAATGGTTCCAGTGTTCCTACTCCTTTTGGCGATGAATATTTACGCCCCATTTGTCATGTTTCTATATAGAGAAAGAAACATCAATTTCACAAAAAGATAAAGTTTCGGCCACCCATTAACTGCTTGAGAATGAGTGATTTATTTGATTTTTAAATTTGTAAAAATAAAGTTTTCCCAGTTCATCAGCTTCCTCCTTTAAACCAATAGGAGGCATAGGACCTCCTATTTTTTTATCCTTTAAACAACCTGTCACAGCTCAGGATCTTGGTGCTGTCTAACTCTGCTTGACTCAAGGGGTCAGTTCATATCAAAGGGACTACATTAACAGGTCCATACGGTCACAGATGTAAGCTATATTCTCCCATAGAATCACAATGATGACAAAGCTTACAGTATGTGTTTCATTCAACTGCCTTGGGGACTTTCTTCTCAACGAGAGCTGAACCTGAGGGGACAATCAGTGCTCAATTATTACTGCCTTAGAACTACCTTTCAATAAGATTGCTAAAGAAGAGCTACTGACATATAAATCTTGAATTCCTCACTTGATATTTAAATGGATAATCTATAAAATTCCTTTCTTCAGATTTTTAAACAGTTTTTATTGCAAGTGTGCATACATGACAAGTAGGAGGAACAAAGAGTCATAAGGCATGTCAGAAGCAAAAGGCAGGGAGGATTCCAAGCAGAAGCTTTGGTTGACAGTGCAAGTAAGCAGAAAGGACTTTTAGGACAACGACAAATTAAGAGACCATAAGGCACTCTACCAAATACATTCTCTGGAAGAAGTGATCGGCAATATGATTGCTATAAACGAAAATGTACATAGACCAATTCCACTGGTCTTTCCATGCTTGCATAAGCTTCTTCCTCCATTAGATTAAAAGAGTTGTTCCTTTGCACCTAAATTTTATCAGAGAATAAACTCAAAGCCACAAGATGCTTAAAAGCAAATGCAAGGAATTGTTTGGTCCAAAGAACAAAACAAAGACCTCAGACCAAGCTGAAGACAGCAGAATATGATTTTTCTCTCTTTATCCTTGTTTAGCTTTGAGACCTTTCCATTTTAACATTCCTTATATCCCGGTTTAGGTGAGGAGGGTTTCCAGGCTACAAGCTCAATGAACAAGATGACAATCCAGGGGGTTATCAAACTCATGACTTAGGAACGAATGGATTTCATCTTATTCATCAGTGAGCACCTCTGGGAACAGAATGGAAACAGGAAAAATTTTTTTTGCTGCTGCTGTAAACAGAAATCTCACTCAGCCTTGTCCTGAATTCTTGCACAGAAAATCTCCGCTCACCTTCCTTGGGAGACACACAGGTCTCCAGCTGGCACTCTCCAGAGACAGAAGTAAGATGTGTTCTGCACAGTGAAATCAGTTGCTATGTGTTCCATTGTGGCAACCGCGATTCACAAGGGCAAAGCTGATTCACCACAGCTTTCAGTTATAATCCCCTCTGGAATCTATCCCTGTTGTTAGAGGGATAATTATCTGGTTATCCCTGAGGCCGCTTCTTACAGTTTTCACATAAAAATCACCTCTTGCATAAGACATGAAATTTAAAATCATCCCTTCATAGATATCATGGAGCCACTCCATTACCCCTGGGACAGATATAAATTATGTATTCTTTGATTCTATTTAACATTTTAGAGGCACATGGGGACAGAGAAGGATCTCACTAGCACTAAAATATATAAGGCATTCTGAAAAGAAACAATAACTGGTGTGGTATTAACTGCTACTCATGCTCCAAAGACTCTGCGTGGTCAAGGAAATTTCACAAAGCGTGGGGAACTAATGGTAGGCTTGCATGCTGATGGGCTGCTGGTGACAAGGACTCACTGAATGTCACTGCTTCATGTCCTCATGCTGCTCATTTTTCTTATGTCAATGCTTTCCTCTGTCACAAGACTGACATACCCTATGAATTAGCATCCTCCTGCATGTCAGCAACTAAGAAGGTCCTCAAAACACCTCCTTGTGAGAAGCCCATGTCTTCTCCTGCCTCCCCATTCCTCCAAACTCCACTCCTTAACAGTTACTTGTATACATAGTGGAAACAGTGTTGTATGATCCACTGAAGCAAGTTAGATTTTTGCCTCTAGATGCTTCTGTGGCTTGCTGTCAAACATGTTAACATTTCAGACAGGGCATGGCATTGCCACAATTAGATAAAATGCAATGGTTGTCACTGGATGAATCAGAAAATCTGCGCATTCTCAGGTTCTGCTGCTACGATGGCCTATTTCACACCAGCATCTGTGAGGACCTCCTCTGAACGCAGGTTGGCGACACAGCACAGCGAACACATCCCAGACATCCCAGCAGTGCAAGCACCAGACACGAGGGCTACAGGAGTTTCATTTTTCCACAGTTTACCTTCCATGGAACCTGAGTTTTTCCAGTATTATTTCAATAAGGGGACATTCCTTAAAAATTCAAACCAACGGTATTTTTTTTTTTTTTTTTTTTTTTTTTTTTTTTTTTTTTTTTTTGCTTCAGATACCTGATATCCTTTGGATAAATAAAGAACCTTATCGTCCCTCAAAATCAATCTTGCCATGAGAGTTAATTCACTTGCTTAGTCTTTACAGCTGCTGGCTAAAGTTAGAGGAGGTCCCAGACTTTTGTGAAAAGTGAGACAAACTTCAGTATCTTGCATTTTATAGCCTTTCCTTCAGTAAAATGCACCTTCCCTAGTGGCACAATGGGTTAAAGCACAATGCTATGAAGATATCATGGCCACTGCAGCATGAGTTCAATTTCTGGCCAGGGAGGTGGCCCACATGTCATGGCAGACCTCTCCTGATCTTCCCCACTGCACCCCCAGCAGTGTATTTCAGTCAATCTGCCTATTCTGCTCCCACTCTGTATCTATTGAATCCTCTCACTCCCCCACAGCTCTGGCCTGTACCCCAGTTCTGTATGCATAAATACATAAATCTTAAAAAAAAAAAGAAAATTAGTGATGTTTGAACTATTGTTCCCCCAAATCAGGAAAGAAAATCACTGTTCAGATGCTAAACTGTGTACCACTGTCATCAAAACATATGCCAATTCTGTACAAAATGCCTCTAAGCCCTTGACCTAATGAGGTTAGTGACAGGGATATGGATGACTAGAACAGAAAAGGAAACTTCGAAAGAATTTTGTTCATGAACTGCCATATTTCTCCTGTCACTTAACCAATTTCCCTCCTCAAAATTACAACATGGACTGCAAATCTTTGAGGCAAATGCTGCATATGACAGAATAAGTGCTATTTAAAATGTAATATTAAATGTGTCAATCTGATAGGAACAAAACAAGAGTCTGTGTGTAGGACTTGGCATGTAGGTAGGGGTCTTAGAAGGCTATAAAGATGCCAATCAGGAGAGCAAACCACAAAACAGCTTCTCCCATCCAATTAGTGGGCGTGGAGTGTTGTCACCCGGTGCTGGAGATGAAACCATCCTCAAGGCACAGTGGCACATGCCCACGGCTATCCTGACCTATCCGGACAGAGCATCAATCATCACAAAAACTCACGCTTTGGGTTAAAACCAGTGCCTAGAAGATAGTCGGGGAAATGATATCATGTGTGCCTCCGGCAGAGTGCTTCTGAAATTTTTCATCCCTGTTTCTCATTAACAAGCTGAAATCATGAGAGGCAGAGCCCTGAATTCTAAAACTCTACTGCTGACTGAAATGTATGCTTTCATTTTAATCCCAGTCAGGGCATCTGTACTATCTAAATACTTCTGCTGAATCCTCACTGGCGTCCTACAAACAGACTTCATCATAGTAGGGGACTTGCTCCCTTAAGCATCTCGGCATGGATATTTGCACAGACTCACAGTAGAGACAGAGGGTATGGAAAAGACAGGTCATTTGCAATTCCCCATGATGAGTGGGCTCACATTGACACACCGAGTTACATTTCGTTTGTGCTTCATCAGTGCTCTAGAAACCAGACAGCAGATTGAAATGTGATGATGAGGGAAATGGACTAGTTATAAGTGTATGTTATTTTTCTGTCCCACCCTGAAGTTTCGGGAAACTGTGGCCTAAAAACAGAGACAAGACTAAGGAAAAAAAAACAGGGTCAGCAGATACAGATGATAAATAGGATCAAGAAGACTCAAGGCAAGCCTTTTTCAATCAGTTCCGAGGCAGGCAGAGGGGATGAGGGCTGCAGTGAGAGGAAACACAGCGTTCCTGGAGAAAGGGTATGGGAGCAAGAGGCTCAACTGTGTCTTAGGGACTTACTACTGCTCTAAAAGCTTTGGACTAAAGTACACTTGAAATGGAGTCAACATTTTCTTTTAAGCAACTATAATTAAAGAACATTTCAAATTTTGAAAGAAAAGCCACAAGTGTCAAGTATGACGTGAACCACCAGACCCTTTGATATTTTACTTACTGAAAACAAATCACCATAAAGACCTCCAGGAAGGAGACAAAGAGAGGCCTGCATATAGTTTTCTGAAGTGACGGTTTAATAATAACTACTAGAACTCCATCTGATGCCTGAAACCTCTAATCCTCCTTGGAAAAAGATGAAAGCACTATCTGCGCATCAGGTGAAAGTGGAAAAGATGTTTGCCAAACTTGTTTTCATAAAACAAGCCAGGTAGATCTCAAGAAATCACACTATTTTCCCTCCATGTCCTGCCCCTAACAAATGGAAAATCAATCAGCTGTTCCCTGGACAAAGGGAAATGACCGAAAATTTTAGTAGGCGGCATTTAGTTCCTAACTACCAACCATCTAAAATCAGTCACCCTTCTTGAGACTCCTGTTGCAGGAAGCTTTGGTACCATGGATATTAAGTTTCAATCATCCCAGTAGCTCCAAACAGCAGAGCTAGGATCTCACTAGAAGAAAAAGACATTCACTCTCCAGCAATCTAGCAAAATGCCAACTGTGCTTCTCTTCACCCAATAAAATCCCTGCTTAGCCATTCAGAATGCGATACCAAGTTCCTCTTCTATAAAATCCAACAGAGGAGGTATGACTTATGATTACAAGGGACAAGGACCTACACTTTCATTGTACTAAGGGTCATTGCCTGGGAAGACGAGAATTTAAGAAAGTGCAAGGGAAGAATATATTGTAACTTGCATATTCCTAAAAAGATGAAAATATTCTATTTGTTTGAAACAAAATGACCTTGTTGTCTAATGGGAAACTTCTGCAAGAAGGTAATGGAACAAAAATGCTTTCTTCAGTTAAAAAAGACAAGCTGGAGAAGAATGTTAAGAATGAAAATTGCTATCTGAAAAGTAGACAGAATAATTGACTAAAGATGCAGATACAATGTCATCATTCCCCTCCAGTTCATAGACTGGTCCTTTTGTGAGAACATGAACTTTTGCCACAAGACTCAAAGCTGTTTAAGGGGGGTAAACTGGGAGAGGAGGAGAACTTAGAATCTCTTCTGTTTGTGAGACCAATCCTCTTGCCACCAGGGTTTCTGCTTTCTCCAGGAAACCTTCCCACGCCTCCTCATGGAATAGGTTCTCTATAGGAAACTTGCAGGCCCTGTAAATTTCTGATGCACATCACACTTGTAATTATTTTCCAGCATCTCTCTCTTACCCACTCCCTGCTCCAATCTGCACTGTCCAATACAGTAGACTCTAGCCTCCTGCGGCTACTGGACACTTAAAATGTGGCTAGTTTAAATTGAGATGAACTTCCCCATAAAACACACATACGAATTGGAAGATTTACTATGGGTACCTCCAGAGGGAGCATAGTTCCTACTGACACCCTGCACTTAGCCCTGGAAGAATGAAGTTTTTTTCTGACCCTCAGTGCAATGAAAGAATAAATTCGGGCTATTTTACACCACTAAGATAGTGACTATTGAAAAGTAATAGAAATAAAAAAACAAGTGCATGTGACAACTAGGACATTTACATATATGGGTCCCAAACTATTTCCAGAGTCAGCATAGGGATCAGTTAGAACATCCAAGAGGGCAGGAATGTCTGTGTTGTTCACACTTTGTGTCTATGCCCAGCACTCCGACTGGCTCATGCTGGTCAGCCCAAAATCCTGTGAACACCCACGCATTTACTGTGAGTAAATTCTACTAAATTGTTTGCCTTAAACAATTCGCTTTGCTAAGTGAATTTCACCCCAAATAAAAGTAATAAATAAGGCCCCTCTGCGTAAAGTTTCAGTGCTATCAAGCTATCGCCACTGCAGCATGAGTTGGATCTCCGGCCAAGGAGCTGACCCACATGGTGCAGCAGACCTCTCCTGTTTCACCTGCTGCTCCCCTCAGCAGTGTATTTCAGTACATCTGCCTGTTCTGCTCCCCACTCTGTCTATAATGAATCCTCTCACGCTTCCACCCGTTCGCCCCTGCACCTCTGGCCTATACCCCAGTTTTTGTATGCATAAATAAAAATAAATCTTTAAATTAATAATAAACAAAACCATGGTATGGTTCCTGATCCTGACCACAAAGAGCTCAGTATAGCCCAGAGTTGTATGTCTGTAGATAAACATGTGCCTTAAAATACTGAAGGCCTTAGGCCATGTCTAGACCACAGCTGCTTAGGAGAGAGGCCAACTGTGAGGTGGAGAATGTGTAGTTAAAAAAAAAAAAGAGTGTCAAGATAAGTTTAAAAGATGAACTGGCATTGTTTTGACTAAATCTTCAAAGATGAGCAGGAATTTTTTAACTTTCAATGGAGTATTTCAGACAGAAAAAAACATTTATATCTTCCCTACAAGACTTTTCAAACTCCTGGCATGCTTTATCACTTGACAACTTTCTGCTCCCATGTCTCTATCCTAATTTATAGCCCTTATAGAATAAGCCTTCATCCTTAAAGCCACAGCTACTCTCAATACCCACAAATCCTAATACTCACATGGAGCAAAGAGCTCTTTAACATGGGAAAGTGCAGAAAGAGGACTGGAAAGCGTAAGCTTGATTGATTTTACAAGCAATCCAATCAAATGTGCATATAATACATAATTAAAGATAAGAAAGAAGAAACATATAAAAGCTAGTTTCGCTTGCAGTTTATCTGACAACACCGGACAGCCATTTGAAGCCATCTGTCTCTGACACAAGGAAGAAGTACAGGTCTAAATACAATTTGGAAAGAACATCAGGAGGTTATCAAAATCACAGGACAGACACCCGGTAGATGAGGCAGACCATTTAGCATCTCTTCTGACTGGAAAAAAACTGAAATACAGCCTGAGAATATCAATAAAAGTTATCTCAACTAACAGATGGTTCAACTTAACTGGATTCTGGATGAAGAAAAAGATAAATTGGAAGAAATGCATTATAGTCATGCTCTAGGATAATTTTATTTTGATGCAAAATTTTTGATACATATGAAAAATTTTATTTCTAATTCTTAATAATATTTGCCTTCAGTTCAAATGTTACCTCCTCAGAAAAAATGACCCTAAGAGAAGTGGAGTCACTCAACAGTTATAATCAAATCACCTTCCTTTATTTCCTCTGGTCATTATGTGATACTTTCTTGTCACTATCTGTTTCACATCTTCCTCCTCTCTAGAATGTAAACTCTGTAGAGCATAGCTGATATACCTGTTCACTACCTTACCTGCAGAATTTGTAAGAGGGCCAAACCTTAGTAGGAACATTTGTTGAACAAATGAGTGAAAGAATGGAGAAAATCAAATACTATGACCTGGCTTAATTCCACATCCCATTTCCCCACTCCCATGATTGTTTAGTCCTTCTTTACTAAAGAATTATTATTTTTTGTATCTATTATAGAAGTCTAGATTTATTATGTATTATAGGATTAATTAAGAACATGGAACCAAAAGCCTGTGGCTTAGATAGGAATTCTAGTTTCCTTTTTTTTTTTTCTTCTATGACTTGTTTTCCTCAGCAGTAAAATCAAGTTATTACTATCATCTATGGAGACTATAAGTGCCTAGAATAGTGTAAGGCACTTACTAAGCACTTATTAAATATAAACACCATTATGGGTTGAAGTTATAGAAGAAAGAATGGTAGTTTGACAAAATGTAGAATTTTCTATCCTTCAGTGTTTTTAGGAATGAGTTATCTCCATCCAGTGTTGTTCAAACAAACTTTATCATCCATTGGATAAAGATACTGGGAACTTGCATATCAATAGTCATTCATAATAGAGAACTTTTAATATTTCCCTTCCTATTCTTCCAAGCCTTAGATTGTATGTTTATGAATAATGACTAAAATTGGAGTTAAAATGTATAGAGCTCGATTCCAAATGCAAAAACCAAAAGCATTTTAGTCTCCAGCCTCCAAAAGATACACTCATGTTGTTTTAACAAGAGATTATGTCCTTTCTGTGGTTGATCTGTGACAACTGTTGTCTATGTTCTCAACTCTGTTGAGACTCCAAAGGATCAGGGGTAGATGAATGTGGAACTACAACACAGGTGTTCTTGGTGATACAGGAGTTATATATTTTAGCATATTCATGATTAAAAAACTGAGAGTAAGAATAAGGGGGGAAAATTGCAAAGAAGCTGATATCGGCAAGTGAGTCAAAAAATGAACAGCCAAAAAACTACAGTTCTTATTGGAAAAGGAAAAATTGGTAGACTGATTCATTCATTGGTTTATGAAATATGTAAAATGCAGCAGTACACGTTCACTTCTGTCTGTATATAAGTTTAAACCCACCTATCACCAATGTTTTAGCATCTTTCCCACTCCCTACCTTTCTGTCCCAACTTTTACTCTCCCAGATCTGGTGATGGATATGTTTTTCAAAGAGCGTAAGAGCTGGCTTTGTTGTGATTTGGTAGTTCATTTGTTTTGGTTATTTCCATTCTACACATCAGAAATCACCTAGTAGTCATCTTTCACTTTCTAACTTAATTCACTGAACATAAGTAGCTCAGATTTCACACATTTTGCAAAAGATAAGTTCTTATCTTATTTAATAGCTGAACAATATTCCATTGAGCATATATATCATGACTTCTTTATCCAGCCACCCATCAGTGGGCATTTAGTTTGTTTCCATGACATGGCTATTGTGAACACCACTGCTGTGAACATGGAGAGGCATAAATCATTTAGAGGTAGTATTTTCCAATTCTTGGGATAAATACACACAGGAGGTATTGCTGGGTCATAGGAGATTTCTATTTGTAGACTTTTGAGAAACCTCTTTTCCATTTTCCATAAGAGCTGCACTAATTTATACAGCCACCAAGGGTTCATGGATGAGAGATTAAAAAGAAGAATTTTTAACTGTATCCAAATTTTCAAAAGATCAGACCTTATTAAAGACAGGGAAATTTGAAACTGGAAACAAAATGACCTCTTTCAAAGAGGCAAAAAAAATTGGGAAATAGCATCAAAGGCTTCTTTGGGGTGGTCAGCAAAACAACTAGCATAGAGAGTTGGGTGAGGCAGTAAGGATGGGGAAGCAGTGGATGACCTAGATGAGAGCAACTGGATACTGAGGCTTTGTAAAAGAAGGGAAGACCTGAAAAACCTAAATCCAGGTTCAGAGTAAATAGTCATAATGAAATTACCCACTATTATATGCGTGATTTTTCAATAAAAACGTTTTGAAAGTTAACTTTAGTAAAAGGGAAAAAAAAACATATCAGTGGACTTCTAAATTTGTGGTATCAGGACATAACCTAGGATACTAATGTTTTTGTGATACATAGCATTTTAAATTACCTACTACAACAGAAAGAAAAAGGCCATTAAATGGCATTCTGTACTAAATCATTATACTTGGATTTTTATTATACTCTAGCCCTGTAAAAATTAGCAATATGTATGCTTAGTCAGGTTTTTATGTAGTTTTGATTTTGTAAACAATAATGGCTGCTTTTAGCACAGACAAGCAATGTTACAAGTGTTCACAGACATAACATAACTTAATTCTCACTTGTGGTAGATTTGGAGCAGATTCTCTGTGAGGTATACTCAAGTGTAGACCAGAATAGCTGCACTAAGAACAGTTCCTCTATGCTCAGGTGAATACCTAAAAATACACACTTATTCTCCTTTCTGAAGCAGTGAAAGTCACTTTCAACCACCCTACAAAAGATTTTGATGTCAATGTGTGTTAGCCTCAGCTAAGCTGTTTCAAATCCTATACACTCATTTGGGGAGAGCCTTTCAAATTCTGATGAGCTAGCCAAAAGTTGCTTTGAAATTGTTATACCTCTTCCTCACTGTTTGCACACAATTTTTAGTAAGCTCATCTTGAATTCAAAGGAATTCAGAATTTATTTTTATAAGTAATCTTCTAGCCTCTCTCAATGGGATTCTGATGGTTTATGTGCTGTAAGTACAAAAATTTGCTTGAGTATATAGAAATTTATTTTAGAATCTTGAGTTTTAAATTTGACTTATATGTGTCATCTAGTGGTCCATATTTATATTCGAGAACTTGTCGATTTAATATAGCTTGCTCTTTGGGAGATTAATTGCAGCAGATGGCAATAAGTTAGGACTCGATGTTGAAATATGATATATGGATTTATTTTAAGACTACTGAAAGAATTAGTTTATTTGGTAGATCTTGTAGTCTCTTGTATCCAACCATAGAGCAAAATATTGACAGGGAAATGGATCAGATTTATGTTCTTTTAGTGATACCTTGATTCCCAATGGTTCCTTCTGGAACCATTAGTTTGACTGAACCTAAGAGGAAAAAAAAATTCTTCCCATACTCAATAAAAAATATTTCTTTAAGATTTATTTATTTATGCATATAGAACTGGGATACAGGCCAGACATGCAGGGGTGGTGAGAGGAGTTACCAGAGATAGAGTGGGGAGCAGAACAGGTCAACTGATGAAGTATACTGCTGAGGAGAACAGTGTGTGTGACAGGAGAGGTCTGCCGTGCCATGTGGGTCACCTCTGGGTGGGGATAGAACTCATGCTGAACTGGCTTTAGCTTTTTAGTGCTGAGTATTTTTTTAACTGTAAGTTTTCTCATGAGACAGAACTATCATAGAAATGAGAGAAGGAATTTTAAACAAATATTTTCTAATCATAATTAGCTCTAAGTTAAAAGTTATGCCATCTCCAGTATCCAAGAGGATAAATTTGGATAAGATAACAAATTGAAGGATTCTTTTAACTTTTACTATAAAGAAACAGGGATGCTGAAAAGCTAACAATGCACAGGACAGTCATTCACACTGATGATTCGTCCAACTCAAAGTGTCATTAGGGGACAGAGAAGGAAAATATAAACAGATGAGGAGCACAAATGAGTTATTCCTTTCCATTCATGGTAAATCAAGTATACAACAAACACAAAGTTACTTATATCTTAATACCATAATTGAACTAGTAGTGCTAGTTAGTATATATCACATCATATCAGTGTCTGTTAAGCAGGTACAAAATTTGATAATATATTATGCAACAAACAAAACATCAATAAATTTTTCAAGGTAGGAAAGAATAGGAACATTCCCATATCCACAGTGGTATAAAACCATCATTAATAAAACTCTAATAAAATAAGCCCAATCTTCTGAAAATTCAAATCTCCCTTAATAAGAGGATATTATGAGAAGAAAAACAACTATATGGAAAAAAAAATCTATGGGATAGATAACCATGTTCAAAAAAAAAAATCAAAGACTGTAACTGTTTATCAATAAATAAGAAAATAATAAAAATTAGAAAAAAGAAGAATAGAGAAAATGAAGAGACTAAAAAGCTAGTTAATCAGATAAGTAAATCAAAGGGGATGGAGAAAACTGATGCAATTACATAAAATAAGAAACAATAAGAAGAAAGTAACACCAATATAGAAGACATTTGAAACAAATTTCTAGCAGATTTCTTTACTCAACTCTGCAAATTTCAAAACCTGATGAAAGGAGATAATTTTATTATGCATAGTATATGACAAGCCATATAGGCATGAGAGAAAAGATCTAATCTAACCAATACCCACACAAATAGGGGAACTGTTAAATAGTACCCCCCAAAATGGACACACACACATACACATGTATACACACACATACATATTAAGACCTAGTTGGCTTTATAGTGCAACTTCAGAAATCTTTAAGCCTTTTTTAAAATTATCAGATAATTTCAATACCATTTAAAATCTTCCAAAGCATAAAGAAACAGATAAGGACATTTTCCAAGTTTATTTTACAAAGCAATAATAACACTGACACTGACAAGCTGATAGACTATACCAAAAAGAAATTACACAGCAAATACACTTAGCAATATTAGCTATGTAAAATCCTAAACTAAATATTGACAAATAGAACCCAGGAGCAGTTAAAATAATAATATGCATCACCAGATGGAATTTAAAAATTAAAAATTCGGAGAATTCTATCAGAACCACATTCTTCACCATGACATTTTAAACTTTTCAGAATATGGTAGTTTTCCTTTCCACACAAATCCCAACACACTGATGATAGTCAGACTACTGCTATGTAGTATTTGACATAATTATACTATTTCCCATCACTTTACCTTTGGTAGATTTGTGTCTGTACTTGGAATGGCATCTGTGCAAACTCCTTTCCTATTCTAAATATCCTATTCACCCACCAAAACTAAACTATAAACTCATGTTTTCTTTGATTCTCCCATAATCAGAAAACTCCGTCCTTCTCTTGAACAATTAAAAAGCTCTCCCTCTTGCAGAGCTCTCATGTTCAACCCTTTATTACAGGTTTTGCACAAAGGCACTGCCTTTCATATTAGACTGGAAAACTTTCTGAGGTAAAACAGCCATCTGTGTCTAATGTGCTCTCATTTCCCACTCACCGCATGCATAAATCCCTACATACCTGACCATTTGGGTGCCCAAACATACAAAAATCCAGAATAAAAAAGCAAAAGCAAGTTGGAAACTTGTACGTGGTATTTTGCTTAAAGCATTACTGTATGTGCACAGAATGAAAAGTTAAAAACCTCCAAATCATCAGAGCACTAGCCATGCCAACTCCACCATCGTCCTGTACCTTGAATCATGGCAGTATGAAATGCACTCAAACTCTAGATTGCAAAACTATGATTACTTTCAGCCAACCCATAAGTTGACAGCACCCACTACCGCAGAAGCCAAAAACAACTAGAACCATTAATCCAGGGCCACAGTGTGGGCTTGAGTACAGACATCAGAATGGAAACATTGGCTTCATAGACAGTTGGTTAGGAAGCAAGTTCTTTCTACACATACACACACACACTATACAGATGCATCCTCTTCACAGTGCCACTTTCATAAAGCCCAAATTACAACATGTATTCTAAAATTTCACTGAAAGCGTCTAAGCTGGGTCCTCCCTGGTGATGCAACAGGTTAAAGCACAACACTGAGAAACTAGCTGCAGCCGCTTCAGCTCAAGTTCGATCCCTGCCCCAGAGGTGGTTCAAATGGGGCAGCAGACCTCTCCTGTCTTGCCCACTGCTCCTCTCAGCAGAGTACTTCGTAGATCTGCTTGTTCTGCACCCCATTCTCTCTCTGGTGAATGCTCTCACTGCCCCTCCACCTCTGGCCTGTACCCCAGGCTTGTATGCATAAATATTTAAAGAAAGAAAGAAAGAAAGAAAATGTCTAAGCTTGTAGGACAGTCATAATGTTGAGTTTTTAAAACATACCTGTAATTTATTATGTATGGCACCATCAAGAGTTCTATTAGAATTGTGCCCAAGGTTTGCTAAGAAGGGGATATTAAGTAGAACAGAGACTATGGAGTTTAACAAAAGAAAATGACATTAGGTTCAAATAGTACAAAAGGTCATATTCTAATCATCATTGATACACTCACTAAAAGTGAAATTCAAACATAAACCTGGGTACAGGTTCAATCTGGGTACAATTTCAAAGGCAATGAGATGATAAGTTTCTGGTTCATTCTAAATACAAGTGTTACAGACTTTAAGAACATGTAAAACAAAGATGTTGACATACCTAGTACTTTCCTGATAGGGATATATTTTAGTTACTACATAGTTGCACTCTTAAAAGGAGCCTAAAGGATTGGGGGAAATAAAAAGAAAAAAAGAAATAAAGAGAGAGAGACGAACAAATGTAACAGAGTAAAAATGAAAACAATAAACAACTATAAACCAGAGACATTTTATGGGGGTGAAAGGGAGAATGGGATCGGAAGTAGGGTGGAAAGAGGGCACTGGGTGAGGGCACTGGGTGATGGCACGGGGTGAACTGGTGGTGGGAAGCCCAAGGGGATTATAACTGAGATGAAAAAGAGCACAAAATGAAGAATGATGTAAAAATATAAAACATATAATACATTTTTTTAAAAATGAAGTAACAGTAATATTATAATAGTAAACATTATACGTTTCTGCTGTACATTACTAAAAATCACCAAGTGTAACTGTGACATTGAGTTCACTGCATAAAGTCCGATGCTTTACTTCACCATACCACTGCCGCTGTTCCCTTTGTCCTAGTTTACCCAGCTCCTTCCCACCTACACACTGTCCCTGTGCCTCTGTGCTAAACAAAACTCGGTTTATAGACTAAGTTTATTTTTGCTTTACATACTTAGTCTGTTTGTTCTCTCTGTGTACAACGTATGAGTGAAATTATTTGGTATATGTCTGTCTTTGCTTATTTCACTAAGCACAATACCCCCTAGGTGTTTGTGTGTGCTTGTGTGTGTACACATGCACAGAAGCTTTTTACTTTGACATAGTTCCATTTGCTTATTCTTGTTTCCCTTGCTGTTGGAATTCAGCCCCCAAAGGTGTCTCTAAGGCTGATGTCAAGGAGCACATTGCCAATATTTTCTTCTATACATTTTATGGCTTTAGGTCTTGCATCCAATATTTTAATCCATTTTGAATTAATTTCTGTGGATGATATTAACTGTGGTATAGTTTCATTATTTTGTAACGTGGTTGTCCTGTTTTCCCTTCTCTTCCCTGAAGAGACTTTCCCTGCCCCACTGAAAATTCTTGTCTCCATTGACAAAAATGAGCTGTGGTGTCACTGCTATTTTTTCTTACCGGTGTCCAAGATCTGAGACTTGGTGGTCTATTGTCAAGTGTCACGTCTCTTGGTTTGTATAATCTCTAGAGGTAGAGGATGTCTTCATGTTTTCTTATAATGAGTGTTACAGTCTGGGTGGTGCACCCCATGTCCTTCCTAGGGGAGGGGCCTGGATCAGTGTGCGCGTCCCACACTGTTTCCTCTGGTGGGACTACTTGTTCTTCAGATTGTGTTCTCCACCCTGGATTGTAGTAATCAGGCACTTTTCTCCACTTGCCTTCTGTAAAACAAGCACGAATCTCTTCCATGTATGCTCTGGTATAGTTTGTATTATCCTCTGAGTCACAAGGGATGCTTCAATGACACTCCACACAATGGGACATTCTTGGTCCTGGGTCCCTCTGGTTAATTGCTAGTTGCCTTTTGTTGGAATGTGGTAAGGAACCTCTTCGACGGCCATCTTTGTGATGCCATCCAGTAGGTACATCTTTCCCCTTGCTTCTCATGTTGAATCATTCCTGTTTTTGAATATGCCCTCCTTAGCAATTTCAGATATCCATTGTTGGTTTTTCTCCTACTTCTCTACTTCCTTCATTTGCAGACTTCTCTTCTTCACTGCCCTTATATTTCAGTGGCCTCCCCATATCTCCACAGTCAGCTGTCATGCTTTTTCATATAACACACTGTCACTTCAGAGTTCTCTAGCATGTATAGTTTCAACACTAAACTGTCCTATGTCGCCAAGTTCTCTACAGATAAAAATCTTCAGGTAATGAGCATATACCCAACTATTCCCAGTTTGTTACCAACTTTAAATGGATCAACAGCTTACCTCCTCCATTCTAATTGATAAAGACTAAATGATAGCCCTCCAAAGATGTCTTAAACCGCATAATTATTTATTATATTACCTTATATGGCAAAATGGGTTTTGCAGGTGTGATAGAACTTGAGATTATCTGGATGAAATCAAGGTAATCACAAAGGTACTTATAAGCAGGAGGAAGAAGAGTCAGTGCTAGAATGATTCCCTGTGGGAGAGACTTGAGTGATTATTGCTGGGTTTGAATAGGAAAAGGGGTCCTGAATGCAAGGAGGGGTAGTATCAAGGAGCTGGGCAGGACAAGCAAGAAAGTATTCTCCCCTAGAGTTTTTGGAGGCTGTCACCTCAATTTCAGCCCAAAGAAACCCATTTTAGGCTTGAACACAATTGTAAGATAACAATTTTGTATTGTTTTAAACCATCTCATTTGTGGTAATTTGTTTTCACAACAAAATACTAATCCCACCAATTCTCTTCTCCATCTATAGTACCATCCTGAGGTATCCCTATACTCATAGATTACTCTGTATTACTATACCCTCACAAAATGATTCAGCACGACCTATACTTTCTGCCTCTATAGGCAGTATCCTTTTCCACCTACTGCTTTTATTTCCTTGGATACTCCCTAAAACAAATCTCTATTCAATAAGTTTTTGCTAGTCTCCCTGTATCTATTCAAGCCTCTCCCTCCCCTAATGTAATCTGGCAAAGTCAGTCTTCAAACTTCCCCCTAAGATACAAATCTGATAGTTTCACTCCAAATTGCTCATTAATGACAACAGAATGACAAATAAGTTTCTTCACTGGATAAAATGAATTTATATTTTCTCACCTACTTAAGTATCCAATTTTAATCTTTGTCCTTTCTCCAAACTTGGTGCTCTCTACAGCATTCCATTCATACTTAGTACATTATTTTTACCTTTCTGATGCCGTCTTACATATGACAGACTCCTACATATCTTTCAACATTGAATCAACAGTGCAGACAAGCTCTCGACAGTGAGCTCCTTAAAGGATGTGAACTTTCTCCACCTCTTTCCCCACAGCATCTACCCCCACCCTCAATGTGAACAAAAGGAGAGAGAAGCCTTCCCTTTTCATGATTCCTAGAGTAAGCTTGTGCTATCCTTCTTCGTTTTGGCTCATATTTGTTTGAAGAGTTATTTTGAGAATGAGCTGAGTTAGAAAGCATTTCTTTATACTCTTATATTTTCAATAAACAGATCCTAGACCTAAGAAGTGGTACCAGTTCAACCTGGTATGGCACCAGATTTGGGACAAGAAGCCTTTGTCAGTCCTCCTTTGAGACACACTCAAAACCACTTTGATGCCACCCCATTGCTTTCCTTCTTGACTTCAAAGAATTCCATCTTTCGTTTTAGGTATAGATAAGTCTTCATGCTTTCATTTCCCTTCAGCTTCTCTGGCCCATCTCCAATATTCTAATGTTGAGTTTAAAATATGGAGCTGAAAATTAAGACTCTAAAATAGCCTTTATCAATGTTGAACGCAGTGATAGCATTATTTCATTATTTCTGTGTGTCACATTCTGGTTAGTGCAACCTCACTTCATGTCCTATATTGCTGACTCATATCCCTGAATGACAGGGTGAGAATGGCTTTTTAACTGCAGAATACTTACAACTAAATTTCTTTCTTTATAATGGCTGCAATAATCTATCAGTATTATTTTTTCTCCAGAAAGGAAAAAAAAAAAAAGCCCACATTTCTACAAAGAACTGTCGGATCTGCTGACAGTAGCTCATCTTGACTTGATGTTCCACATTATAACTGAAACTATTAGGTAAAACAGAACCTCACAAATCTCCAGTGGTTTTCTTCTTTTTTAAACATGTCATACATTTAGGTGGGAAATGACTTAATCAAAACAAGAAAAAAAAATACACTAATTATTTAACTATCAGCTCATCATTTTAGAGGTCATAAACAATTTAGCTAATGATGTAGAAATAGTTTTAGGGGTTATCCTCTGATTCCATTAACTTTTGTGAATTTAATTTCTAAATCTACAATGAGAAATTCATAGCTGATAACAGAGAATGCTTTTTAAATTAATCTGCTATTCTGATAAAGCAAGGAAAATGAAAGTCCAAATTATGCTTGTGGATGAAATAGGTTAAGATAACCAAAATTTCATCTTTAATTAGTCCTAAAAAAAGCAAAACAAAACAAAAAAAAAACTCAATCCAAATTAGCTATGTTTCTAATAATTTAATTCATTTCACATTCTCAATTGACCAGGTAAAACTGAAGATGCACAATCAACAAAGTAATTAAACTGAGGAAAAATAAGAAAACTGATAGCCTCCAAATGTCAACATTAAAAAAAAAAAGTATGATCTCATCTATACAAACTTCAAAAACATAAAACAATATATTGTTTATAGATGACACATGAATTTACTATAGTAAAGCCTCAAGACAGAACTTTACAATCACAGAAAAGTGTCGTGGTGGGAAAATGGAGCAAACTGGAGTAGAAGCCCTAAGAAGCATCTGGAGTATTGCTGCTACTCTTTCTTAAGTGGAACGGCATGTACAGATGCTTCTTACTATATCTTACAATGTAAATAACATGGTTTACACTTTCTATCTAAAAATATTTCATTACGCTATTAAAATTCAAAAAAGAACCTGGGAAGGAAGTGAGCAGCAAATCTTAGGCAAAACTGGGGACTGGGCCAGGTATGTCTTTGGCTGCAGCCCACCTGTATCTTTTCTAGGCTTTAAAGATGCTTCTTACAGTTCCCACCCACAAATCCTGCCGAAGGATTATGTGGTAATAATGACTCTGGCCAACAGAAGTTTGAGGTAACTCTTCTCACTTTTGAAATCAAAAGACCAGCTTTGTCTTTGAGGCCTGCAGGTAACCCCTCTACCTGCCAGCTGCCAGGGTAGGCAGAGGGCGGTGGCTGGAGCAGCAGGCTGCAGACACTTCAAAGCACTTCTTCTAGATAGTTAATTACTGCTAATTATCACTTAGCAAGGTGTTTGGTGGGCAAGTTCTAAATCATTCATGTAGTGGGAAAACAGGTCATTTGAGCATCCTTTCAGCTAGACATGAAAGGTAAAGGGAATCCAAGTATACTAGTACACACCTGGCAGTTAGGTTAGAATTTAAATGTGTCTTTGGAGTTAAGAATTTTGTTACTGGCTGTCAACTGATCAATGCTTCCTGAGTCAATCCTTATAAATAACGTATTAGTATACAGTAGTAATTTAAAATCTGCGGCATCTAGGATGGGTAAAAACTTGTTGTTTATGATGGGAACATTCATGTAGTTTTATTCATAATTTAAAACCCCACCATTTTGTTGTTTAAAATAAAAACAAATGCATGTAGAAGGGAAACCAAAATCCTAAGGGAAAAACTTATCAGGTCAAAGCTATATGATTTACTCTTATGAATAATAGAGCATCAGTCTGTAAAATTTATCAGCACAGATTTTTCACTATGCTCATTTCTATATTAAAAATGCAACCTTTCTGAAATATATTATAGAAGGAAGGTAAAAAGCAGAAAGGAAGCAAGACTTTTACTAAAGACAGCTTGAATGATTCAAGTAGGTCACTTTATGTGCTTTGATATTTGCCAGTTTATTCTCCTTCCCTGCAGAGGAAAGCTACTGGAAGCACTAAGATTTTTCACAAAGTCTCCTAACGCCAAATTTAGATCTGATAAACTCAACAACTCTTAAATGCTCTGGAAATCAATCTCAAGTATAAGAAGATAATAATTAACTCTTTCTTAGGCACCACACTAAAGCAAGTTCAGAAAACGATGTTTTATTTAGTAATCTGCATTACTGAATTTCTCATAAATATTAACAACTATCATACAAGTTACTTCATAACAACATTTGGTTAATATTTCATGTATTAACAGAATAAATGCCAGTCCACCTGAGTATTTACTAGCATAACTGAATTTAAATGTTGCTAGTAATTTTTTTTTTTTTTTTTTGCTAGAAACAAGATGATACACACTGTTCCCTGAATCCTCACCTCATCTATTTGCCTTCCTGTAGGTTTGGTGTACCATTTTGCTGGCAACAGAGGATTCTACTGTTTTGCCTAAATGTAACCTCAGGGAGAAGGACCAAAATGAAGAATTGATTTCACAGCTTTACCTATTGCTGGGATCATATACTAAACTGTTTGGGGTTGGGGTGAGTTGAGAGTTTGAATCTGAGAGGCCTCTGTTAGAGACTCTCCTCATTCTTCAGGGAAGCTGCAAATTCCTAACTTTGTTCTCTTGGATACCTCCCTATAATGAAACTCTTACAATAAAACAAAACAGAAACAAAAAGCCCTTCAGAGTTCTTCACCTGGGAGGTGAAGGAATTAAGGAGGCACTGAAGAGTGTTACCTGATTAGCAGGAATTTGAGAGGGTGGGGGCGAACTCACTCTTGAGGACTCACTTGGAGATTTAATCTATTGCCTACCTTGCCTTCCCCCGCCCCACATCTATCTCATCAGCCATTCTCCAGGGGAAAGTCCTGGGTTACTGAAGACTCACTTCAAATCTTTCCCTTTCCCCCCATTGTTTGCTTTTGGTTTGCTCTGCTGTAGTTGGTGATTTTGTTGTGAGTCCTCCCTACCCCCTTTTCTGTGCTTTGGGTGTTTACTTGCTGTTGAGTACAGCTGCTGGGGTCTTGTAGGATCTGGGTTGGTGCTAGAGTCTCTGCAATGCTCTCCCTGGCCTTGTTCTGGTGGCTGAGAAGGAAGGGGTGCTGAGTCCTGAGGCTGAGTTGTGGAGACCTCACCTCTCCCAGGAGCAGTGACTCAGAGGGATCAAGGGGTTGCTGAAGATTCTGGGGGCAGCCAAGGGTCCCTGTGCTGGGCACCGCACCACAAGGCTCCGTCGGTGCCCTGGTCCTCTGGGTGGTGCCAGCAGGCTGCATGAATGCCCTGCCTGGCACAGCTGGGTGCACGCTGTGAATTGCTAGACCTTTCAAGATTGTGGCTCAGGGCTCTGTTAGCTCCCAAGGCGCTGGCGGTGGGCGCTAGAATCAGGGTGCTCAAAGTGAGGATGCTATGTTAACAGTAGTTTTCTAAACTCTCCTCCTCCTGAACTGGAGTCTCCACCAGTTGCCTAGCCCTCCCGTTCTCAGTCAGTGGAAGTGACCCAAAGAGTGATTTGCTCTTACTAAGCCTGAGCAACACCAAGTCCTACTTGTGCTGGGGTGGGTGAGAGTATGTGGAGTGGCAGGGACAGAGGAAAGTCTCCCAAGATGCAGAGATAATTCTGCCCCTCCAATGTCCCTACCTGGAATTTGGTATCTGAGCATATGGTACAATTCTTTGAGTAGAGGATTTTGGTTGTCAGCAAGTGTGTAAGGCAATGATGAAAGCAGCAACTGGCTTGGGTCTACAAAAGAGGTCAAGTACATCTTCTCACATGCACTGTTAACTAGACTGAGCCTGCCTGATGCAAGAGTGAATAAAAATGAGTCTGCATACACATACACACATGCATTGCATGTGCACACACATTATCTCTCAAAATAACTTCTTTTGATAAGGAGAGGTCTATTTGTATAAAACAGTGTGTTTGAAAATTATAGGCAATGCAGCAACAATTCCCGAATTATCCTTTTAGTTAGTATTTCAGCTTAAAAGGCTAATTAGTGTTTTGTTTAAGTTGTAGGAAGAGGGGGCTTGGCGTTGACACAGAACCTCCGGGATCTAATCTTCAGCTTAGAGTAGGTGGCTGGGAAATGCCAGGAACTGTGCTGCCTTCCATTTACTATTTCACTAGGTTTTCACAGTATCCCTGGGAAGTGGGTATCATTACTTCCATCTACCAAATTAAGAAACAAAGGTTGAGGGAATTTGTAAAACTACCTAAGTTTCCATGGTTAACTATTACAGGGCCAACATTCAAATCTAGGACGAATAGTGAATTCGTCATGCTGAGGCCACGAGAGAGCCCACTTGTCTCCCTGGGAGAGAACCTGCTGCAGGGGACGCAGCTGAAGAGCAGCTGCTCTGCTTTGTACCCACCGTGGCTTTCCTCCCAGAGTGACCCTGTGGGGCTCTCTCAGCCCATGTCTGAGCACAGTGGGCAGCCAGAGTTGGCCTGGCCCACCAGACCTAGGGATGGCTCTGGAGCTGTGCTAGCCAATTCCATATCCACTATCCACATGTGGCTGCTGAGCATCTGAAATGTGGCTCCTGTCATTAAGGAACAGAATGCTTAATTTTATTTCATTTTAATTAGCTTAAATCTAAGTAGTCCCAAGTGGCTACACTGGACAGCACAAATAGACTATTTCTATCACTGCAGAAAGTGTTATTAAACAACATTGCCCTAAACATTGCTCCTGAGGGGTGTAATTTTCCACGAGTCTTACAATATACACTCATGTGAACACTGTTAACTCAATTAAAAAAAAAAAGTGATTTTTTTTTTTTAAAGGACAACTTTTGTTTTGGAGGTCATCAGGATGTACTCTGCACAGATCTAAAAGGAGGTTAAAAAAAGATTGACCTTAGAGGTGTTTCTCTTTAAGACAATAGTTCCAGAAGGCTCTCCAGACACTAGGAAAGTTGCCAGAGGTAAGGGCTGAGGATAGTTTACCAGAGAGTTGGGGGAGAGTGGCGGGCCTGCAGACCAGATAACTCAGACACCAGGCCTCTCTGAGGGAGTGGGAAGGGGGTGATGGGCTCAGAAGGGGAGGGAGGCAGATCTAGGTCAGTATGGGGCTGAGCAGACAGGATTTTATGTGATTATTAAGTGAGAAGGGGAACTAGCACCGAACTGAGGTCAAGGTCAGGGAAAAATTGTTTTATAGAGTAAAAGCAAGTAGGAATTATTTATATTTTCTTCTTTTGGATGTCCCTTCTACTTCTTTTGATTATGACATCTTAATAACCTGATTTTAAAAAAAAAATAAACAAACCTTATTTTTCCTTTCTATCCTCCAGTCACTAGAAAATAATATATATAGCCACTATAAATATTCTATCTCATGTATATATTTAAAGTTCTGAGTCATTGTTCTTCATACAGATTAACTGAACATTACAGTATTACTTTCTCTAGAAGGGCCAACTACTCTTTTTCATATGCATTGTGGCCCTAAGTTAGCATTCTTTCATACGGTCAAAGAGTCCACGGTAAAAGGCAGGTTATATTTTTCACCTTCATTGGAGGTGTTTTCACAGGAAAATATTGACTAATATCTGTTTTCATTAAAAAAAAGAAAATTAAACACTTCTAGAAATCAAATACACATATAAAACATGTACATCTAATTTCATCTATTGAAGAGTCAAGTCAAAGGTCTTGTCTTAAAACAACCAACATTCAGAGCTGCTTGCAAATCAGTTTCTGTTCTGTTCTTTACCTTCATTATCTGAATTGGTTCCTAGGCCATAATGCAAGAAAAATAAAAGATTCATATCAACAGTTTAAATTCTGTAGTCTCAGTTGCCAGATTGCTCTTATAAATTGGTTCTATGAATCCTCTTCAAAATGTGTGGAATTAATATATTCATCTGGAAAGGCAACTAAGTAATCATATACAGCTTAAAAATACAAATTTCAGAAACACAGATGTTCTACCAAATTCTCACTTGCTTATTCCCAGCTAAATTCAATCTCTGAGCTTTAAAAAGATTTTCTAAACTGTTAAGGACCAAAAAAAAAAAAATTAACGACATTATACATTTACATCTGGCTCCATCACCATTGAGGGCATGTTAATATAGGCATTAAGCATCTGGGCAGGGAGGGAAGGATCTATTTGGGAGCTTTTGGCTACCATGACGACTGAAGAGTACTGTCTCTCAAACAGCTTGGTCTCTGTTCATCTACTTTTAACACCATCATAGTCCCTTTGTTTTTATTCCAAAAGTCCAGATTAAGTGCCATTTTAAAACAACAATCATCAGAGTAAATAATATTCACAAGTGAAATATTTGTTCCTAGGGAATGCTTCTCTTGATTTTCTTCCACTTTCATGTTATCGGTAAGACAAATCCTTTCTATTCGTAGCAATGCAATCAAGGGATCTTGAATTTTAAGGTTTTTAGACAAGACTATCTCTGAGTTAGTAAAGACATGGCTTTTAGTGCAAAGGTCTTAATTAAAATAGTGAAAATTAGCCACACTTATTTTTCTTATGAGAAGTCTCCCATTTGAATGTTCAGTATTTTATCAACATTATGAATGACATAGACTGTGGATGATGATTTTTTTTTTTTTAAAGATTTATTTATTTGTACATACAGAACTGGGGTACAGGCCAGAGGCTCAGGGGCGGTGAGAGGATTCACCAGAGACAGAGTGGGGAGCAGAACAGGCAGATCAACGAAGTACACTGCTTAGGGGAGCAGCGGGCGGGTCAGGAGAGGTCTGCCACGCCATGTGGTCTCCTCCGGGGCAGGCGGGAATGGAA
>NW_004567111.1:36351268-36369053 GCF_000260355.1 Condylura cristata
AGCGGGCGGGTCAGGAGAGGTCTGCCACGCCATGTGGTCACCTCCGGGGCAGGCAGGGACCGAACTCATGCGGAAGTGGCTTTAGTTTCTCAGTGCAGTGCTTTAACCCGCTGCGCCACCAGGGAGGGCCTGGATGATGATTTTTATAGTTTTCATGTATTAATGTTTTTCATAAGAAATGTACAATGAATGTGCTTCCATTTATTCTTCAAACCACCTGTGAAGTGGGAATTATTCTTTAGTTCTCACAAAAATGAAAAGTAATTGGGGAAAAGTAAAGCCATTTTGACTCAATAAATAGCTCCTGAGTGCCTACTATGTGCTAGGTAACAGGAATATAATGATAAAAAGCATTACCTTGTTATCCCACCTTCTGGAAGCCAAAACTAAAGGCTTTGCCCAAAGGGAAATCCACAGCCTAGAAGGGCCAGAGGCAAGAAAGGAATCTCAGTGACCTAAAAACAAAGAGGGAACCTCAGGATCATGGGGAGCGGTATGGCTCATGTGGCTGCTATTTGGTGGTGCAGGTGGCATGGTAACATAGAAAGCTAAGAGGAATGAACCAAATCCCTAAACTATACACGTCCCTAAACCAAAAAGTCACCTCAATAACAAATATTTTTTTAAAAAAGAAAGAAAGGAAATTTCATTTCAGAATGACTTCTAAGACAAAGGGCTGGTCTCAGATCATTGATCCACTTTTTCCTGTCTCACACTGGACAGCCAATCCATCAACAAACATGTTAATTAGCTCAAACACAAAAGGAATGCAGAATATGATCACATCGAGGCACCCTGGTTCAAGTGATCCCAGACTTCACACAGATCACTACACTAGCTCCTAATTAATCTACCGGTTTATAGTTCTTTATTCATTTAGTCTCGTCTAAAGAGCTGCCACCTGCGTCTTGCAGAGTGTTAAGTCAGACCTCACATGCTCACAGTGGCTCGAAGGGTCCTTCTCTGAGTCTCCTAGCATGTGCTGTCTTGCTCATTCTTCTTTGGCCATGTTGGCTTTTCAGCTTTCCCTCAAACATGGCTAACACTCTCTAGTACATTCTTACTTCAAAATCTCATTTTTCCTGTTCCCTCTGCCTACTGACTTCGCTGGACATCTCATGCTGGCTTTCTCACCTCCTCTGCTCTTTATTCAGATGTTTCCACTGCAGTGATTTCTCCCTGATCACTACTTATAACTAGAGTGTTTCTCCAGCATGCCCTCTTCTTCCTTCCTAGCCTTGTTATCCTCCATAACACAGGTCACCAACTGACATGATGCATATTCTACTTTTTTATTCTGTTTACTGGCTACTGTTTCTAGCTTTCACCAGTTCCAGGTCGCTAATTATGCACAGCTCTTCCAAAATCCCTTTTGATGACATCACATTGGTGGTCTAAAATCACTTGTGATTGGCAAACCTCTGAGAGCCAAATTACTATCATTGCATTCCCCTGCAAAAAAATATATGATACTCTTCCATCAGCAAATGTTTCAGAAAGACAGAATTTTTGTCAGCATTGCTCAATGCTTTCTCCATGAGACTTATAGTGCTTAGTACACTGCAGGAGCTAAGTATATGTTGAATGAATTAATACTTAACTGCATAAGAGATTGGGGGCACTAAAAGATTAAACCTCTATGCTCAGAACTGCTACAAATAGATTCTGTGACTTAGAAAGCCTGGACTTCCTCTAGCCCAGTTGATTTGCTATAAAAGAGGCTTCTCTTAACCTGCATAGTTCATGAACAAAGACACAGGGATTGCCAGTGAACCTTAGTCTCTGGAAATAGCACTGATGGACACAAGCAAGCAGTAAATTGGAAAAAAAAAAACAAAAAAAAAACATAACCCACTGGTTTTAATTTTTATTGTACCTTGTTAAGGAAATACTGAACTACAGATGATATGGTGCTATCTATAAAGTTGTAGGAAAATGTTTCAGACACTTTAAGAAACATTTGGAAAGTGAAACCATTGTTTTAGGATCCAAGGAACAACTTAACAGTAGCCCCGAAGCATCAAGTTGACAAGGACCTGTAATGGAGAAATGCTATTTTTTCACTTATGGTGAAAGAAACTTTGTGGTAAGTAAAATGTTTCTATTGGAGAGAAAGCATCATGGACCAATTTAAATGTGCTAGTAGGATCTTAACTAGATTTAAGTGAAAATACTAGAGTTGGTAAGCTTAGGGAATGCTGTAGAGGTGACCAGAGTTCAGCTGGGAAGGTAGGGGCCTGTGACAAAGAGAAGAGAGTGAAAGTATTGAACTAATTGGGCCAATAGTATATAGCTTGTGCTTCTTGGAAAAAGAGCTTTCTTCTTTATAAATAAAAATGTGTTTCTCCAGGCCCTCCCTGGTGGCGCAGCGGGTTAAAGCACTGCACTGAGAAGCTAAAGCCACTTCCGCATGAGTTTGATTCCCGCCTGCCCGGAGGTAACCACATGGCGAGGCAGACCTCTCCTGACCCGCCCGCTGCTCCCCTCAGCAGTGTACTTTGTCTATCTGCCTGTTCTGCTCCCCACTCTGTCTCTGGTGAAGCCTCTCACCACCCCTGAGCCTCTGGCCTGTACCCCAGTTCTGTATGAATAAATAAATAAATCTTTAAAAAAAAAAAAAAAGTGTTTCTCCATACTAGGAGTTACCAATATATTTCAAATAACTAATCTATAACTGCATTGCTTATTAGTAAATAGTTCCCATTATCTTCTTTATTTTCAGCCATTATTAGTAGCAGTAAGTTCATATATTCTTGGGATTAGAGCCACCAAAATGCCAGTCTATCTACAGAGAGCATGCTGGCCTGACATGTGTATAGCCCTTTGAAACGCTCAGTCCTCAGTGTATCAAGTACATTATTTCATGTGAGATGATCAATAATTCTGTAGAGAAGACATAATACATAATTTGTAATTCTGAAAACATAAATTCAAGGAGGTTATAGCTCACAAGTTAGGGCAAATATAGTCACTGAAATCTAGCCCACAGACTCAAGAACCTATCACCCTGTCTACCACAGGATGCTGATTGTCATAGGAGAAATTCTGTCTCCTAAGGTCGTGTAAGGTCTGGGTGGGATGTCCTGGCCATGTCTCAGGTAAGATACACTATGGAAATTCTATAGTTCTCACCCCTGCATTTACTTAGCTAAGTCTCGTTGTGAGCTTGGGTTACGAAAAGGGCTAGCAGTGTCCATGTCACTGAAGGGAGAATCATCCTGGAAAAGGCAGGAGAAGAGGTTATCTGTCTGGGCCATATAACGTAGAATCTTCTAATGGTAGAGATTTTTTCCTTCCTGTGACACCCTGTTTACAACACCTTTCTCTGTTAAGTGCTCCAGAAAAATGTCTTAGAAACATATCCTCTTCATTACTAAAGATACTTTGGTTATTAGATCCCTAATTGAATGCATGAAAATGTCATCTTATTTTGAAGGTTGAGAAGGGTAGGAGTATAAGTAAAGCAATGTATTATTTCTGGTTAAGTCTCCTGATAACAAAGAATACTGGATTTAAACAATATAATTCTTTTACCAGAAACTTAAATTATTTCTACTTTGTTCAGTGTTAGAAATATTTTACATACTGTGTTAAAAACATTGTACTGGATTTCAAAGGAGATAAAGATGAGTAAGAGAGGATTTCTTCCCTTGAGGAATAACTGATCTAATGAAAAGATGGTAATATTTTCTAGAATGTCCTTTATCTGTGTCTTCTCTCTTAAAAAGTGTATTCTGAATAGTACACAATTTTTCCTTGGTAACTAACTTAAGGCCATCATGATGTATATCAGCTGCTGTCCTGGACCACAATAGGCAGGTAAAAATGAGTGTGATGTAAGTGCTAAGAGCTACTGACCACAGAAGTTAAACATGAACTTGCCTTCTGCCTTCTTGAAATGGATGGAAGTGACGGACAAACAGACCAACAGTCTGGCAGGCATAAATACCCCTCATGCCAGTTTGATTTCTGGTCTTTTCACATGCCTCCCATTTCATATATAAACTAAAGACCTGCTATATGACAAGTGTGCTTGGAACAAGCACAAAGCTGTCTGTTATCACCCTAGGTAACAGCTCAAGACTTCTGCTGAGCACCCTGATGGCCTCCAAAACTGGCTGAGATGTTACTTCTAAATGCTATGCCTCTTTTCTGCAGTCACTGTCAGCTACCCACACCTCTATTTCATCACTTGTATTTCCATACAACCACAGAACTCCTTCTTACCTGATGCCAGCTACTCAGTTATACACCACTCTCTCTGTTCTTCTCAAATTACAGTGTGCATAAAATGCCATAAAGGACACAAAGCCTGCCCTTGTTCTTCCCAATACAAACTTTGAACTGATCCTTCCCAAAATCCCCAAATTCCCATTCCCCAATCTTTCCCACAATCAGCAGATAAAGATACTCTGCTCTTTGAAGTCAGCAAACCAACAAATGGCAACCCACCACCTTTTATCTGTGTGTATATATGAATACAATATTTTTTTCTTTCATCTCTCATAAGACTCTCATCATGCCTTATAACAACTCATTTGTAGTGATTGCTTAAAAGTTCCTAATTACTTTATCATGCTAGCTAAAATTAGTCAGAATGAAAAAGATACATACAGGATGGTTTCATTTATATGTGGAATATAGAGAAACCAAACAAAAGGCCCAAAGTCAAAACTAGCATGCTGGCATAGAGCTGAGGCATCCAGGAAAGGAGAGAAGAGGGTCAGAGCAGGGGAAGGAAGAACACAAGGGAAAATGGAGATGTTCACAGGTGATATGGTGGCAAGAGAACTATGGGGACTACAGGGATGGCAGAAAAATTTAGTTATTTAATTAGTAAAAAAGTGCCTTATTATTTTCAAAATGTTTTCACCCAGTGCTTCTAAGTCAATAAAATAGACAGTTGCTCCTTTATTTGTATTTTTATAAATAGTGTGTTCTGGCAATAGTGAATAGTTCTGGATCTGAAGTGCAGAAGCATAATTCGCGTTTTCTAGCACAGCATCACCACCGTCGTGATGCCGCTTGTCCGGATCTGATGACAGACCTTTCGATGAAAGCATAGCGTGCATCTACAGAGCAGCGTGGTTAGGGCACACGGGGTACGCATTGCAGCCAATCATTTCTCCCCACAGAACTTTAAACCTGCAGTTGAAAACTAATGTCTTTTTTTATTCGCAACATAAGCCAGGTTGTGGAATTCATTCATTTCAATCTCCTTGAAGGGTCTCATTAAAGCTAGCACATTATAATTGCACAGAAACCTGCTAACAATTACATTATTATGGCATAAGATAATGTAAGGGGCAGCAACACAAATATTAAAAATGTCCATTACAAATGTAAGAGAAACATTAATCCACCACACTCTGAGACGCTTCATTTCTTAAGAATTTCCCCCATTTTCCCTGTTCGTCCGGAGAAGAGCCAGATAAATGATAATCCTGGTATCCCCAGTTTTGAAATGTTGCACCTCTCTTAAGAATATGAAAACACCCTAGTGTTTCCCCTGACCCATTTCAAATTACCTAGCAGATTTAAGTCTGACAACTGCAAAGTACCCATTCTTAGCACATGATACCAGCCATCTGGCCTGGCCACCAGGATATAATTCAAATATTTCTCCAATGTAATACAGAAGAGGCAAAGTGTTCCTGGCATTAGTGGTATATTTTTGTGAAATTCTGTGAAATGGATTATAGCTTTCCCAAGCTCGGGCTATCTAATCTAATTTATAGGAATACTTTCCTTGTACTGTGTAGTGGAGGGTAAAAATAGAAAAGTTGGAAAGGCAGTGCCACAAGATTAGAAACCTGGCTCTCACAATACCAGAAGCTGAAGGTGTGGGTAGAAGTGATTAATATAGTTGTTAAACCAGCTATAGGAACTAAAAAATCCTTAGGTGCCAAGGCAGAGATCCAAGCAACCTGTGGCACTGCTGTTAGTGTCACAGGGCACAGACCGGAGGTAAAGATATGGAGACTGAGGGCCACTGTACAATCTCCTTCAAATTCTACAGTTACCCAAAATCAGCAGCTAGCAAAACACTCCACAAAGGAATAAGCCCCTCTCAGAGAGAAGACAACTCTATCAGCACAGTCCCTGCACTGGCACGGGCAGCAGTCCTCTGCCCACCTGTCCCTAGGCAGGTGCTTTTCACCAACTTTTTCCTTCTGTAGATCAAGACAGCGGCCTCCTGCCCACCTGTGACTGACTATGCGGGGGCTTCCCTTCTCTGACCAACCTCCGCAGAGGCAGCTCTTCTCCCAACGCTGCCTGTCCGCGACCAGGCAGGCCTCTCTCTTAGCAAACCTGTCCCTTTTGGGGCAGCTCTTCGGCCCGCTTGTGTCTATGCAAGTGCCCTTTACTCTTCTGTCCCTTTTTCATAATAAAACTGCCCCTTTGGATATAACTAACGTCTCTGACTCATGGAGAAACTCACCAGTGTCACTGAAAGGGGCACTCTGGTGAAACTTTTCCCAGAGTGACTCCCAGGCTCCAAACCCAGCAACTCCTCTCTCTCTCCTTCTGCCGACCCCCCACCCTCACACACACATTATCTACCAGACTAAGACTGAATCAGGTAGGTATCCCGGCAAAGCTAAAAGTTGGGACCTATAATACAAGTCCTTTTTGAACAACAAAAAAAAAACTCCCCTAGTCTCATTTAGAAATTTAGACATAAGCAAAAGTTAACTGACTACTGAGCTGTATTCCTTCTTTAGGAATAACTCATTGAATTGCTCATTATACACTATACATCCCCTCATGATTAACCAGCCACTAACTGGTTCCAACTGCATTCCTGGAAACTTAAAGGACTGTGTTACATCACTAATAAAATTTTCTGTCCCTTTGAGTTTCACAGCTGCATCAGAAGTAAATCTTCTGACTGCTGGAGAGACCCCTTTCTTGGAAAGCTAAACACCTTGCTTCCTGTCTCCTGGAAGCACCCTGATTGCCTGTCTCCTGGAGGAACCAGGGATAGGGATGATTCATAGTCCTTAAAACAAAGATGCAGGGCCCTCCCTGGTGGCGCAACAGGTTAAAGCACAGCACTAGGAAGCTAAAGCCACTTCAGCATGAGTTTGTTCACTGTTAGGGTGGTGATCCACATGGCGCCGCAGACCTCTCCTGACCCACCCACTTCTTCCCTCAGCAGCGTACTTTGTCAGTTGGCTTGTTCTGCTCCCTACTCTTTCTCTGGTGAAGCCTCTCACCACCCCTGCACCTCTGGCCTGAAACTAATAAAATGTTAAATAGCTATTCTATCTCAATCAAAGAAAATAAATTTTAAAACTTATTTTCAATTAACAAACCTATATAAAACACAACTCAGTATCAGAATTTCAGCTGACTATGAGTTGATGAATTGAGGTGATTCCAACTCAGGATGGTAGTAAGCCTAGCTGAACAGGGTGAAAAATATTCAACAGAAATAGGTAATCAATATCAGTGATTTTTCGTTATTGTTATAAAAATATTCACTAGAGACAGGTCAACAATGGCAACATTTATTGTTGTTCTGCTCCCATCCTCTTGAAGGGGCTGGGTAAATTTTGTTTTGCCATTAGCCAAAGAGTTACATGCGGGAACTTCAGCTAACAAATGCCATGTTTCCTTCTTCCAGTGAAGATATTTCCCCAGTAAGCAATGGTGCCTGGGGAAGCGGCCTCTCCTTAATCCAGCCCTGTTCACCCAGATGCACACACACACATGCATCCACAGATCCATCTGTTAGGCATCAAGAAGTACAATACTTAGAAAAATAATCCTTCAGTCTAAATGTTTAAATGTTAAATGCTAAATATACATTGAAGGATTTGAAGCAAGGAACTTGCAAACATGACTCAGTCACACATCTGGTTCAGCCCTGTCTAGATGTCAGAATGCATCAGTCATTTTGGATTTATTTATAATGAGAGAAATCAAGTCACGATTCATGTGGTCTCAAAGGTCTACTTAGATGATGGTGAAGACCTGTGATACTCCCCAAAGTACAGCTGACTCTCCAATCTTATTAAGAATACACATTTCTGACATTTTAAATATCTTAAGCCAGTGATTTTAGCCACTTGGGAAAAACAATGTTAAAGCATGTAATTTAGGTTATTTTAGGTTATTTTAACAGAGCTAGTTCAATCTTAAATCATCAGTGAAATGCATTCTAGCAATGACTCTTTTGTAAAACCACTTCACACAACAGTGCCAGCAACCACAGAATGTGACTTAACAACCAATTACTTGTACAGTTTGCAAAACAAGTAAACCTCTCAGCATTTGGGAGTTTTGCCCAGCGGCCTGGGCTTGTCCCTGGCATGGTACCTGCTCTTCTTCATGATTCCAACAATGCCACACTGCTCTCCAGCCTGCTAATGCACTGATCTCATATAAACAGATTCCCTAGATGCTCTCCAAGATTCTGATATTGCATTCAGAGTGCACACTTTCTTTTCTGTTTCACCAATTCTACAGAATTATTTTTAGTCATTCATATCTGGTCATTGTCAAAAGTCATCATCACATGTAAATGCCAATACTGTATAACTAAAAAATACTTGGTGATTTGTTGGTAGAGAGATTTGATGAGGGGTGACCACAGGAAATAAAAACAAAGGAAAACAGTTTTAGCTATTCTAGAAGCTGACCTCTGTGAAGCTGTCAGAGAGAACAGGCTTATGTCTCAGGAAGGCTCATCTTGAATAGAATGGTGTGTATTACAACTTGGAGGGGTGAAGTAGATCTCACAGTGATTGGCCCAGTTAACAGTAATAAAAGTTAAAAATTCAGAAATAAAAACACAGCTGTATTACTATAGTCATATTATTGTAAGTCACTAATTTGAGGGCACCATTTTTGAGTGACAGAACTCTTGTTGATGTTGAAGAAGATGTAAAAGGTATTTGGGTTGTAACTGACAAGTAGTTGTAAGTGGATAGAAAGGGCATTTTTATCATCAACTATTGAGGATAATTAGATTTTTTTTTTCTAAAGGGTTAGGAATAAAATTATAGGTGCCTTTCAAAGAGTAAAGAGAAAGTAGAATTTATGCTCCTGAAAGTTTCAGCCAAGAATTTCCTATAAAGTAGATTTAAAAACTAATATTTTTTCTTCCAGGGAAATTTGTATAAAAAGCATATATCTGGGAACTAATTAATTATCATAAATTCACCTCAGCATTTTTTTCTCCAAGACTTCCATGATCTTATTCAAATATATATTATTAACATTTTAATTTGTGTCTTCCAAAACTTAACACTTTGCCCCATAAACATAATACAATAACTTTCATTCTCTATCATTTATCACTCTTTTGCTTCCCTCATCAAGAGCACCAAAATTACTTATATAGGGCATAATTATAAAGAAATATTAATGCTTACATTTTATAATAAGTATTTCTGAATAGTGAAAGCCACTCTTAAGAAATATTCCCGAGTAATAAAAATCACTATTAAGAAATATTTCTGATCATAAAAATTTACACTAGTTAATAATAAAATATTTATCTTAATTTTGTTATTAGCTAAACTATCTCCAAATTTTCACTATAGTAATTATAGTAAAAAATTGGTTAATGAAAGTTCCCATACATATCACAGTCAAAATTCATTCTCTGGAGCCCATCATATCTGTGTAACTAAAATGGCTTAAACTGTTAATGTATATAAGGCTCCTTTCTGGGACAATGAAAGTGTTCTAAAATGAGATTATATTCTAAAATGAGACTGTGATAAAGGCTACATAATTCTCTCTATATACCTGTAAATACACAGATATATATATAACTATCTATACACACACATACACACATACACACCCATATACAAACACACATATGTAAAATCACTGAATTATCTACTTTTAAAGGATGAACTTGATGTTATACAAATTATATCTCAAAAAGAAGTATTTTTAAAATGGGTAAATCAATGCAGCTAACAATTGGTTTTCTGAAAAATTAACAAACCTAGGCTAAAGAAAAGAGAGAAATACACAAATAAAATCATGAATGAAAGGAGACATTACAATTAATGGTTCAGAAATAATAATTAAAAGGATTATGAGTTTTTTTATCAAAAGTTATACATGAATAAATTGAATAACCTATAAAAATGGACAAATCACTAGAAACATACAAACTAACAAGAATAAGTAATGAAGATATAGAAAAATTGAATTATAATGAATACAAAGATTGAATCAGTAACCAAAAACAAATCAATAAAGCCGAGGATCAATTGACATCATTGGTGTATTCTACCAAACACCTACATAAGAAATAAAGCCTATTCTTCTTAAATTCAGAAAGAATACTTCTAAATTCATTTGATGAGACCAGTATTACCCAGATGTGGAGACACAAAATAGAACTATAAGCCAATATTTCTGCTGAATGTAAAAAAAATCTTCAGAACACAAAAAATTTCAATGCTAGAAAATCAAATTCAACAGTACATTAAAATGATCTCATGCCATGACCAAGCTAGATTTATCCCTGGAATTTAAGTATATTTTAACACAGAAATAAATAAACCAACATGACATTCCATATTAATAGGACAAAGACAACATTTGCATGATCTTCTCAATAGATGCAAATAAAGAATTAAACAATTTTTTTAATTATCAAACTCAAAAAAGAAGAAAATTAAGTCAACATAATAAAGGCCATATATGAAATGTCCATAGCTACCATAGTGTCACACTTAGTTAAAGTAATAGTGATAATAATTAAGAAGCTAGGCATCAAGATACATATTTTTAGCATAATTAAAGAAAACATGAATCAAATCTTCCAAGGATGCAGAATATCAAAAGATGGAACAGGCATCTGGTGGTTTTCTTAGTTAACCCTGGTGATAAGTCCTGTCTCTGTTATCAATAGTGTTTATTAGAAAGCATCCTCTGCAGAGTCCCACACACATATGCTGCCCCACTAAGCATTTGCAGTTGGCTTCACAGCACAGTGCAGTGTCAGGGACACTTGGGAAGACTCCTTACCGTGGCTCAAGGAGACCTTGGTCGCAGTCAGCTCCTGATGATAATCGCTGGAGGAGATCACAGGCAGGGCAGGCTATTGGCTGGAAGGGCTGTCACTGTACACAGCATGCCCTAAACCCTGAAATGGAAGCACCCACATCTATGTGATCAAATTTTAACAATTCCATTTCCAAACTTAAATTCCCATAAGAACCTCACTCTTACCACCTCACCTGTGCCTCCGATGGCAGACTAAAATGAAAATAATCTGCTGGCCTGACATACTCATTGACATTTACCCAGAGCAGTGGATCAAGAGACTGTTTTTCTCAGCAATGGCTCACCAGTGCTTACTCTCTAGCACTTGTTCTTCTTCCTTGTAATCCAGGTCTTACAATACAGTTATGGTTATACAGTCACCAGCTGCCCTAGTACCCCTAGACCAGAACAATCCCCGGCAAGTTACAGGAGGATGGTACTGAGGTGTACACTCCTTCGGGTGAAGGGATGTGTGTGACAGGCAAGGATGGTGTAGAGCTCTGCTACATACAATGTGGGGTCTGCATCCCAGCAAGAGAAGCATCTGTGGGAGCTTGCTAAACACGCAGGATTCTTGACCTCACTCCAGACCTACTGAACCAAAGCCTGCCTTTCAACAAGATTTGTAGAGAAACTGAATGCACCAAAGCTTAAAAAGCCCTGGTGCAAAATCTGAATATATTTTGAAACCAGATTGCGGAATTGGGTGGAGAGGGACAGAGAAGAGGGTAGTTACCTTAAATGCAAGGCTTATTTACATAATAAATAATAATAATCAAGTACATATTCGTTGATTGAATTATTTACTTTCTTCAAAATAGGAAGAGGAAATAAAACCAACAGTATATTTAATGAACCTTCTGTAATAAGACTTAAATAGATATTTTTTTGCTTTGTAAGGAGTGTGTTTTTTTAAGACATCTTTAAATCATATTAGTAACAAGCAGGTGTGTTATCATAGCTTAACAATTTTGAATAGTAATTCGCCCCCGAAAGAGGTAAATGGGCATAAGTAAAGAAGGTCTGTGTATTTTAACAGATGAATGTAATGTGAAGTAAAGGAAATTTAAGCACCAGGGCCCCTCATTCTCATAAGCAACTTGCAAGAACAAGTAACTAGCATTGTATTGAATTTTTTGTTCTTTTTGTTGAAATGGTATTCTCAAAAATTATATAACTTTAGAACTTCATAAAACCTGGAACTACCCGTATTTTAAGACCAGTTTTAAGTCTGGAGTATACACCATTTCCTTAACAATTACATGGCTACCATTCAACCTACAACTGAAAATAACATCACTGAAAGAAAAGCTAGAAATCATTCTGCCCATTTGTAAGAAACCCTTTGAAATAAAGGGTTCAGCTCTTTCAATGTTATCATATAGCATCATTAAGCAACAAAAATATGCTATATTTATATTTCTTTGCCCTTCTTTTCCTGCTATTTTAACATAAAACCCTGGTTACTTTTGGGGAGGGAGAGCAAAAGTAACTGGTGGGTAATTAACAAAAATGTTTTTTAGATGTCTTTGTTACTTTTGTTTATTTCTTAAGGTTTTATGAAGTCAGATCTACTGTATTATTTTAGAAACACTTAAGGTAAAACAGAAAAAAACAAAAAGCTGCAGAAATAAAGAAAGCATGATAAATTCTGCTGAAAATTTAATAACTAGTGCTTCAAACCATTTTGACATAGATGTTTCTAAAAATGTGTTTTTAAAAATTCTTGGTGTGTATATGTGTGTGTGTCCGTATAGGGAAAGGATCTGGAAATTGCTATTAAACTCAGTAAATTACTCATATAAATTTTCACACAAAAGTGTCTCTGCCTCAGTGTACCTAGCTACAACAGACTCCACATCTTAAACAAACTCCCAGCTTTAGGCCTTTCATTGGTTTCTAATTTTATTCATTTTTTACAAATAAAGCTCCTATGAATACTGTTACAGATATTCCCTCATATGTTTTTCTAGCGCTATCCTTAGGGTAAATTCTCCTAATGGAAATTGTTTTAAAAATGCTTGAAAGCACAATGTCAGTCGTCATTCTGAAACCTTTCTCATTTGTGATATCGCCCAAAGATATCTTCAATTTTTAAGAACTCTTTGCCAAAATGAGAACCCAAAATGTTTTCTTTAAATCCCTGTTCCTGAAACAGAATTACACAGAACAGTAGACAACTTAAAGACTTATCACAAAGCAAATATACTCCTATATTCCCACCCAAGAGACAGAACATTAACAGCATTGTGGAAGCCTCCTCATAAACTCCATCCTGACACTCCTTCTCTATTTTAACCAGCATTGTGGAAAACGTGTGTGTGGTTCAGAAGAGACAATGGGGACGTTTTTTTTTTTCTTTCCAGAGGCAGAGATGACAAACATCTATGAGAAAATTAAGAATGGGCAACAGCAATTTTGTTAGAATACCCATTTTCACTTGGTTAGCCTTTCCCTTGATTATATCACATCTTTTCAGACTTTTTTTTTTTGCTTCATAGTCCTTTCAAAGCTATTTCCACACTTTTGTGACTATAATATTTCAAGAAGAACAAGACAGCAATACAATGTGGAAACCCTATCCCTGTCATTTAAAACTGGGATATAATTCATACACTCTCCCCTCAGTTAGAGTGCTGCCATTAATGCATGGTCCCCAAGATGAATATTGCTTTTTTTTTTTAACTTCAAAAAATGAAACTCCTGCTTTACTTTACAAATAAATACATACACATGAAATAAAACAATTAACTTCTATGAGCTTCAGTGAAGTAAAAAGAAACAGAAAGAAAGGGAGAGAGAACTTACAAAATAGTTGCTCATAGTATATAATTTGGGGAAAATGCATAAAAATGTAACTCCACATAACATCCGCTATAAACTATACTCTATACTCTATAAACTACTGTTATATATATATATATATTTTGGAATATTCCACTCTAGTTTCTTACTATATATTTACTTGTTTCTTTCTTCTTGTGAAATAGACTCATATCATAAATAGCATTTTGAATCCTGCTTTATTCACTTAACATAATAAATGTGTTTTCCCACTTGGTTAAATAGCCTTTAAAAACATGAGTCTTTAATGGCTGAAATAATAATCTACCTTATGAAGGTGCCATAATTTATTTATGTATCCTTCTATTTGTGGATGACTTTGTATATTTTGCTGTTTTTAATAATGTTGCCATGCATATCTTTTTACATAAATCGTGGACTTATTTTTTCTTAGGGTAAAAACTGTAGCTATTGGCAGCACAGGACTCCTACAGCAGAACACGGCTGTGGGTCAGGGCCAAGTTCACTCTGGGCCACAGCACAGCAAAGGCTACAAATTCAGCATGCCTCTAACAACACACTGCTTGAGGTTCTGAGCCAACCTGAGGCTCCTCCAGCTTTCATGAGACATCTCAGCCTCTTCTGCTTCTGAGAGCTGCTGCTGAGCTTGGGTGTGCTCAGGCTCTGTCACCATCGGAGCAGTGAGGACCAAGGTGACAGGTATGAGTAAGCTGAACAGTGGGGAAGAAAGCCTGCTTATTTATTTGAGGACAAATTCTGCAAGGAAACAGTATCTTTAAAACAAAATCGAGAATGCAATTTCTATATGTAAGTACCTTTTATTATTTATTTCCAGCTAAAATTTAGGCACCTACATAGTTCCTCAACTATGTTATTGTAATGTTGTGTCTATAATTACATTCTGCTGTCAATAACACTGTTTAGGTTGTTTACCTTAATAGATCTTGTAAGTTATTTAATTGTAAAAATGTGGCTTGTCATACACTACCTTGTAATGTCATATGCTTTAAAACATAAATGTTTTCCATTGTCATCAAGACAAAGAGCAGTGTCTTTACACAAAAAAAGCATTATCTGTCAACTTACCTTGAAACACCCAGTTTCTATTAGTTGTTTGTTTTTCTTGGAGTGCCATTAGTGGGGAAGGATTTACATTTTACTTATTCATGCTCTTTGCTCCTTTTTCTATTGAAAATGTTGGTTTTCTTTATGGAGAAATCCCTTTAAGTATTGATATTGTTAATCTTATGACTTTCATATGTGTTGCAAATATTTTTTCCAGCTTTCAGTGTCAGTTGACTTTGTATACAGGTTTTTTTTTTTTTTCATTCCAAATGTCTAAATTTATACATTAAAATTTCTTTTACTTTAGAATTTCTCTTTTGTGTTTATAGTTAGTAGACTTCCCAACGTGTGAACTCATATATAGATTAAGTTACATTTTCTCTTTTTAGCTTTTCTGTAATGTTACTATTTTACTATGATTTTCATTTTTTATTTTAAATGATCAATAAAATATTATGAGAAATTACTGGCTTCTTTATTAATGTTGATGCCATCTTTTATCACATACTAAATTATTTTATATACTGAATCTTCCATATCCCTCCAAATTTAACCATTGTCTTATTCATTGATAGGTGGCTTATTGAGGACATAAGAATAAGAGAATTATTTCCAATACTTGTAATACAATTATTTCCAATACTATTTTCTTTTTTTTTTTCAAATTTTTAATTAGTTCATCCACTTTTCCTCTGAATGAATTTTAGAATCAATAATTCAAGTTTAAAAATAAAAATTCCCTTGGATCTTAACCATGATGTTCAGATTTTATGATTCAAGAACTGTATACTAATAAGTAAATTAAAAAAGCATTTGATTTCATTCTCAACCTTGCCATGGCAACTTGTTTGCATCTAGCAAATAGATAAAAGTTTGAAGTTTGGTAATGTCCATTGCTGCTACACATATGGGGAAGTGGACATTTTTACAGACCACTGAGGAGAAAGGAAATTGGTAGTTATTTGGGAGGAAATTTGTTACATCTATCAAAATACAAAGTGTATGTATCATTTGATCCAATAATTCCTCCACTTGAAATCTGTTTCACAGACATTCTTACACTTTTCCATCAAGGTACAAAGCACCTCGTTGTACTATTGTTTGTTATATTCCATATTGGAACCCACATAAAAGTTCACCATAGGGAATGATAAATTCTGGAGCACCCACACATGGAGTAATGTACACAGACTGAAGTAAACAGAATAAATAGAATGAAGTAGAAATCATATATATATAAATTTGTGTGTGTATAATATATATGTGCTATATATATATTACACAAACACACATATATATGTTATATATATTATATAGTATATGTAGTGTATATATTATACATGCTACATATATATAATATAGTAATATATGTATATATGTGTGTGTATATATATATAGCATTGTAGAACAAAATCTCTAGGAAAAGTTAATAAAAAGACATGTTTCAGAACTACATGAACAATACGATACTATTTACAGTTTAAATATCTCTGTGGATGTGTTTAGGTACATAGGTAGTATGCATATGTACAAACAGTATTCAGAAGGACCTATACACTAAACATATACTTGTAGTTACCTCAGAAAATCCAGTGTAATTAGAGATTAAGCAAGAAATATTATTTTAAATTTAAGTATGTAAATGTCATTTTATTTATCCATTACATGTTTGTGTTCATATACAATCTGTATGTCTTGAATTAAAAATTTTAAAAGCAACACCTGCCCAATATTAGCATTCCCTTTTCCTGGGCCATGACGATGGGCATCTTTGTGTTGATTTACTCTTGAGCTGGGAAAAGTTAGCCATATTTGGAATTGGCCATCAGACAGCGTGTGTAACTCCCGGCTGGCAACACCACATGGGCAGCAGTTTCTGATCCCCTTTTGGGCTTTGCCCTTCAGTTGTTCCATACACCTGGTATTCAGTTAGCATTCACCACATACTGCCCTAAGACATGGGGGGAAGCTTTTTTCCTATCATCACATACTTCTGTACCCAAAACCCCCTTTAAGGGTATCAAAGAAAAAAAAAAAAGCCACAGAGCAGGCACTCAATGCAAGGTGAGCACTGTCTGCTTCCACTCACACAGGCAGGAGGTGCATTGTGGAGAGAAGAGGATTTTACCATTTGGGATAGATTTTATTTTTCCCCTCCAGTGCCACTCAATAAACAGAGGCAGTAAATTTCCATATTTTGCAGTCTATGAAGAAATGTAGAAAACTGCTGTAGATGAGAAAATCCTGTTTACTGAAAATGTCAAAAAGCACGTGACCCACAGGCGGTAGTTGTCCAGCTTTATGAAAATGTGGGCCACTGACCACTGCCATTAGTCAGTGATTTCTACCCTCACGGCAGCTCCCTCAGTCCTGTCATCGGTAGGAATTTCTTCAATAATCCCGCAAATGGTTACCAGTCTTGTTTTCTAACACCATTACTTTTTTTTGACGTTTATTTTTTTATGCATACAGAACTCTGGTAGAGGAGGTGCAGGTGCGGTGAGAGGCTTCACCAGAAACAGAGTGGGGAGCAGAGCAGGCCGACTGACAAAGAACACTGATGAGGGAAACAGCGGGTGGATCAGGAAAGGTCTGCCACACCACTTGGATCACCTCAGGGGCGGGGATCGAACTCATGCTGAAGTGGCTTTAGCTTCTTAGTGCTGTGCTTTAACCCGCTGCATCCCCAATAAGGCCTCCATCATCACATTTTTTATCTTTTTCTGTGTCACGATGAGTATTTAAGTGGAAGCTAGGCTATCAACTAGACAATATCATAATATGTTCTTCTGTAAACAAATGTCCAAACACCATATAAGAATGCCAATGTGGGCCCTTCCTAGTGGCACAACAGGTTAAAGTATAGCACTAAAAAGCTAAAGTCACTTCAGTA
>NW_004567111.1:36369353-36442261 GCF_000260355.1 Condylura cristata
GGAAGAGACCCACATGGAGCAGCAGAACTTTCCTGCCTTACCTGCTACTACCCTCAGCAGTGTATTTCAGTCAATTTGTCTGTTCTGTTCCCCACTCTGTCTCTGTTGATTCCTATCACCCTCTGCACCTCTGGCCTATACCCCAGATGTTGTATGCATAAATAAATAAATATTTAATTTAAAAAAAAAGAATGCCAACAGACAATTGGGGCCATAACCTAAATGGTGGATATGCGTAAACACAGTCCTTAGGACACCTTCAACACTCATGGCTGTACCTACCAATCACTAATTAGGCACGGTGGCTCTCCAGGGTATGAATTCTCCCAAGGACCCATTACCCATGTTTTTGTATAATGAACAGAAAAGGGAAACATTTCTCTTGCAGATGATCTGAAAATCAGGAACAAGGAGGAGAGATAAGAATAGAGGGAAGCTTTAGGACAACAGAGAGGCTGAAATCTAGGTGCAAGTAAAAGAAGACAGCGGGGAATAAACAGGAAGTTGATACCTGTAGAATAATGAAAGAGGATAAAATCCGAGAAAGGGGTATAACAAAATCTCTATAAAGTATTAGTGAAAAAAGAAGTTCCCTGGAAAAGATATTCAGCTTCAACTTTATCTGGATTCAGAAGTGGGATTTAGTGTTAGCAGAAAATAACAGGTAAGCATGAAAGCTGAGGCATTTCTCACAGTTATCATTTCCACTGATACACACTTATTTGTTTGAACAAATAAATGCTCATTGTAAAAAACAAGTGCCAATGAATTAATAATTAATAAGTTTCCTGTAAGGAAACTTAGAAAACATACAATAGAAGAGTGAATATATATGATTTTTTTTTGTCCTTTGACAGATGTGGACATGCTAAAAAGGTATCTTCCACTCTTTGAATGTAGAAAGATAGGCAGCATTCATATACCTCCTATAATTTCTACTGCTGAGATATGAAAGGCAGTAATTAACATTATCAAATATAAGGGAGGGATCCTCCACGGTGAGGCAGGGGTTAAAGTCTCAGCATTGTCAAGCTCTGGTCAGCCACTGGGACAGGAGTTTGATCCCCAGCCAGGGAGCTGACCCACATGGCGCAGCAGACATTTCCTGTCTCACCCTCTGCTCCCCTCAGCAGGGTATATCAGTAGATCTGCTTTTTCTGATCCCCACTCTGTCTTTAGTGAATCATCTTACCCACCCCTACAGTTCTGGCTTGCACACCAGTTCTTACATGTGCAAACAAATGAATAATAAATATTTTTAAAAATAAAATATAATGGATATCAGGTTTTTGTTGAATCTCGTCAGCTACTCATTACAAGAAAAAGCAGGAAAGGAGACATCAGTATTTTCTCTAGACTTGCAGTTGCAGTAAGTGTGTGTGTGCATGTGTTTGTGCATGGGAACACACATGTGCATATAGAGGAAGGCAAAACATAAAACTCATTCTGATCTCCACTCAGAGCAAAAGAATTCTGGGGAGACATGGAAAGAGGTCCTGGGAAGTCCCCCCTATAGTGGTCGGTAGACATGCATCTGTCAGTAAGGGAGGAACCCTCTGTCTGGGAGATACTTCTTGGATAGGCCCAACCTCACACACCCTGAAGTGTAGTCTGGGAGCTAGGCTGGGCCTTCAACCTAAAAATGGAGGCCCCTCCCTGACCCCCCCCATAAAAGCGCTTTTTGTTACTGCATCGTAACATCACATCTAATTTCAAATAATAGAATATTCTTAAGGGTGAAGTCTTGCTTTTAAAAGTCCATGGTTGGGCTCTCCCTGGTGGTACAATAGATTAAAGCATCACAATATGAAGCTCTCTGCAGCCACTGCAGCATAGGTTCGATCCCCTGCCAGGGAGCTGACCCAAATGGTGTGGCAGACCTCTCCTGACAAACCTGCTGCTCCCCTCAACACTGTATTTCAGTAGATCTGCCTGTTCTGCTCCCCACTCTGTCTCTGGTGAATCCTCTCACCCACCACACCTCTGACCTGTATCCCAGTCTGTAAGCATAAATAAATAAATCTTTTTTTAAAAAGTCCATGGTTAATAACTGTCTCATGGAGTTGTGGGAAGATGACTCTGAAAAAGCAGCATCTGATCAAACTCCAGTGGAACTTGTTGTTTAACTTTGAGCATCATCCCTAACCTTTCAGAGTCTGGATTTTCTCATCCCACTTGTGACTATCGAAACTCTTGAACCCATGTTTTTGTTGTTGTTGTTGTTGTTTTTTCTTAATGAAGTTCTTATAATACATATGTTTTAGCAAAAAAAAAAAAAAAAATATGGCCCTCCCTGGTGGCGCAGCGGGTTAAAGCACTGCACTGAGAAGCTAAAGCCACTTCCGCATGAGTTCGATTCCCGCCTGTCCCGGAGGTGACCACATGGTGTGGCAGACCTCTCCTGACCCACCCGCTGCTCCCCTCAGCAGTGTACTTTGTCGATCTGCCTGTTCTGCTCCCCACTCTGTCTCTGGTGGAGCCTCTCACCGCCCTGAGCCTCTGGCCTGTACCCCAGTTCTGTATGCATAAATAAATAAATCTTAAAAAAAAAATACAAAACACAAAACCTATATTGTGACTTTCCTATTTGTTCAATAAATCTAATGGGAATAATTTAGAATGAATGTTCAGAATTCTCCACTTCCTTCCCCAAAGTTTTCTGAAGAGGAGACAGGGCAGCAAGAACATCTAAATCATGGATGGCAGAAATGCAGGAAGACAAGTCAGGGAAGAATGATCCTAGGGAGCGGGAAGAAGATCAGTCACTGAAGAAATACTGAGACACTGTGATCGATTACTAGAAAAGAAGTTGAGGCTTAGAAGGTATGCCAACAGAAAGAAATCAATCAGACAAGCCAGCCAGCAAGTGGATATTGTTTGTCACATGGTAAATGGCGGGAAAGGGGACCATGAGTGAAAGAAAGGCTTGACCCCTACATCTGGCCACAGCTTAATTTAAGACCTTGATCAAGTTACTGCTTCTCAAGGCTTGGATGTCCACATATAAGAGGTCAGGCTTGTGGAGATGACAGTTAAAGATAAATGGACTTCACACACTGATGCAAAGGAGTAGCGCCACATTCCGTATGGATCAGATTGTGTGGAAAAGTCATAACTCTTGTAATGGTGCTGCTTGGGGCATCACTGCCTGTCAGCGCCTCAGCTCACAGCTCCTCATCTTGCAGGGCACTCCAACCCCAGCTGGATCTTCATACATTAACTTTATTCAGAACCAACTTCCCAAGAGTTCAAGATATTGCACTGAAGTATTTATTTTTATCAAGCTACTAAATCTTTACAAAGTTCCTTTCCCTTTGGTTAGAAATGAACAAAGCAGGGTTAATCTCTCACAGCTTTTTCAACCACTCAAGCACGATTTAAAGGGAACAGACAGTCTACCACAGATGATATAGAAAGTTAAGGGGGCTACTCAAAAATACATCCCTAAAGAGAAAACAAATCAATGGCACATCCACAAATACCCAGCAGAGGCAAGGCTTAATTACAGCCCTTCCTATCCTCCCACCCTGTAGAGCAGGAAGTCAGAACAGCACATGTAGTCTAGATTTTTCAGACCTCTTGGGCAGTTGCCACATGTGAATTTAAGTCCTTTAAGAACAGCACTAACAAATGCTCAGCATGCCAGCTAATGTATCTACAAAGACATTCAGGCCACTGTTTCAGATCCCTTCTCTTCCTATTCCTAATAACAGTCTCCTCCAACATTTACACTATAATGAGTCTCTAACAGTTCCTCAACAAATCTTAAAATGACAGGCACATTTCACCTTTGTTATGCCAGGATTTCACAAGGTTGAGAATATGCATTTGGTTTGAAACCCATCATTACAAAACCATCTGCATCTGGCTCAGGGAAAAACCCCAATCATAATTCTGTGCTGAGGGGCATTAGAGCAAGTCAAAGAAAGAGCAGAGAGATGGGTCAAAGAGCAATTCTTTAACTTACAAAGGTATGGGTCATTTTGTTCAATTCATCAAATCATAGTCTGCTTTATTCAACTCATCCTCTAATGAGGTTACACGAACTAGGAGATTTTTATCAGTGAGATTTCATTCTACAAAATGGAACTACATTGATTCATCTTTCTGGATGGCTGTGAAATAATGGTGTATCTTATAAATGTAAGCTGGATATTTCAGGAGGGAGGGGGCAAGAATTAATTTCAAACCTATCACATAGTTTCAAGTTATTTCCCATGAGATTTCATACCAGGTCACAGCACTGGAAGTCATAATTTCCGTATTTATTGGAAACAGCATCTCAGCCAAAGTGGGGCATTGTGTCCCCATAGTGAGAGCTTACCCAGGGAAATAGAATTAACTCAAACTATTATCCTTAGTGTCTAGGGTCTTTTTTAGAAAACTATATTTGACCCTATACTTCAAAGGAAATTTCTTGAAATAAAGTGCACTTTAGCAAAGACTCTAAAGAACTGATTAATAACAATAAACTACTTTGATAACTAAATCAAGAAATTTAAATCTGTAACACACATGGTAAGTGATAAGAGAACCAAATGGCTTTTTTTATCCCCATGTCTTCCAGCTGCATTGCTTAGCTGAGTCTTTATGATTAAATATCTTATTCTCTAAGACTGTTTTACAATCTTTAAAATATATTTATATATTAAAATGTACTTTTTATAATTGACATGTGTGAAAACTGTGTGTGTGTTTATAAATGTGAATACATGCTTGTATGTGCTCATGAATGTGTATGTATGTGAAGGTGTAGATTTGTATGTACAGACTGACATAAATATAGACCATGATAAAGCATCAGGTATAGTATATATGAATACTGGATTTGAGAGTTCCTATTTATGTTTCAGAGTTATGTAATTAACTTTTTGAAGCGTCCACATTAAAATAAAATTTGCCACAAACTGGAATTTTTAGTTTTATTTTTCTTTTGTTTTAGGAGTATTAACCTCTTCAGAAACAAAGGCCAGCCACAAACCTGGGATCATTTAACACATTCATCTCACACACACACATACTCATGTGATATACATAAACTCTGATATTAAGGAAGAAGTTTGAGAAATTAGGCAAAATCAGTTAATGAGAACAAAGTGTTTTACATAAAATTATTAAGAACCAAAATTTTTCTTAAGAAATTTGAATTGATGACACCTTGTTATTAGTCTTAGATCAGCTACTAGTTAGTACCTGGTTTGACACATGTTTACAAACTGATCTAAAATAAACAGTATCGTTCAGAAGAGTCTGAATTAAAAACAGCATTTAACCTTGGGGGTTGACAACAGTACCTCCCATTGTACAGCATACAATAGATCAGTAGTCTGACCCAGCATGGCTTTTATGTCTTTATGTTTTCAAAGATGCCCTCTCAAGGAGCAACAAAGCCAACATGTGCTACTCCACATCTACTCATTCAATTCTGCAAAGACAACTTGCCACCTATCTTACTGGGGTAACCAGCTGTTAACTACCTGCAAAACTGTAAAATCAAATAAACATGTCTGATATTCTTGGACCAAAGCAAGTGAGATTTTTATTATCATGATGTCAGATTTTCAATACACACCTCCCAAACATTTGCTTGATTTAGAAAACACATATACACATTTTACATTAAAATCCAGAAAAACAGAAACAGACAAATTCTCACTATTTTATCCCCAGAATATTGCTCCTTAGTCAAGAGAAAGTAAATAGTAAATCTGTTAATAAACTGTATTTTTATTACTGAAGATCAATTTCAGTAATAAAACATTGTCTGTCTTTATTAAATAAAGTGTTGGAGAACTGTTTAAAGTATACAGATTTAGAGAAATGTCCAACCAGGAAACTCCATATACTTTGAACCAGAGTCAGAATTTAGATCTCAGGTCTTTCATTCTTTAAATTTGACTTCACGACCTCAAAAATCCCACGTCCAGAAAGATGAATTGAATAACCTCTCAGTTAGCAACAGGGCCGAAAATCAGGCCCTAGAGCTTTTTGTCCACGCGTGCAAGCCCCTGCTCTGCATAAAGCACCATGGTGCTAAACGTAAGCACAAGCTTACTACTGCTCTTAAAACCTCTTAGTCCCCAATTGTGTGATTTTAATCAAGTCAACTGAATCAGACAGTCTACTGGTCACAGAAAAATTTTTAAAAGAGGTCTCCTGTTCCTTTTAAGACATGATAAATTTATACGTATTCCATTTGACAAAGTCTTAAACTACAAATGATGCAAAAATAGTGAGCCAAAAGATAAAGACCACCATGAAATTTATTATTAATAACTTCCTATGAGCTAGGTACTATCTTAAATGCTTTCCATCTTTCATACACAACAAAAGCATGAGTTATTATCCTGATGTTATATATGTGTAAAGAAAAAATAGAGAGAATTTGACCACATCTGTGTATGTTAATAATCACTATGCAATCCAGGCTATAATTTCAAAAGATCCTGCCACTATCCTATAAAGTGTTTTTATTTTTTTAAATGGGAAAATGATTCCATACACACACACACTTTTATCTGTCTCAATGCTTCAAATATTTCAGTTTATTCAGTAGCAGGAAAAAAGCTAGAAGCTGGAAGTTGACAGATATACCACCCATTTAAAATCTATCATTTGTGATTAATAAATGAATAAAGTAAAGAATAGGAAGAGTTTATAAAAAGTTTCCTGTCAGAGACTCTTTGTTCCCCGATCACGGATTACTGGGAGGCAGATCAGGCAGGGTCTCAAGGTGGGAGCAGCGTTGGCAAGCAGAGATTCCTAAAAGGGGAAAAAGGGGAGCGGGCGTGAGGAAGACACGGGAGTGGGAGTTGGGTGCAAGTCTCCCCGTTCTGCTGTCAGCAGAAGTGAATTGAAGGAATTATTGGGGGTGGGGAGACTATATTTTTAGAAAAGCAATTACATTTAGCCTATGGGTGTCCATGACACTAAGGTCATTTCAACATAAAGGATTTTCAAAGTGATGGAAACAGAACTTAGGACAGAATCACCCATGAGATGGCTGCTCTAGAATCAAAGACCAATTTGTCCTGATGTTCAAGGAGAGGAAAGTATAGGCCTCATTTCCCCGAGATTCCACTGGGACTGGCTGCCTTTACTTAATTAACTACTCAACCATGATACTATCTAAAAAATGCTGACCACACATCTTTGTGCCCATAACTTTCTGTAGCCTCAACAACTCTATTTATTGGAATCTCCATTTTCCTGTCTAATAGAGCCTAGCATTCGAACTTCCTCCACTTGAGTTGATACTCTGCTTCCTTACTTATGCTACAGCTGTGTTTGTGCTAGAAGGGAGGAGGTATCCATGATCATATGCAGTCCAAGGGAAAGAAGCCATTGTCTTTCAAAGTAAAAGGATTGCAAGTATTGGAGGGGGGCATTTCCTGTGAAAATTAACTCCAACTATTTGGAATTGATCAAGAAACACTATTGTTACAAGCAAACTACTTTAATCATGTGTGTCCTACCGGCCCAATGTGCACTTTCCTGCCATATTATAATGTTGCTGAGGACAAGGGTGAGATTCAAAAATTTCACCTCTCTGCCAAGGCCCGAGGATGTGTGTGTTTGTGCTTACCTTTCTACTCTCCTGCTGTGAATGAGCTAAGATATGCCAGTGACCATGATCAGCCTCCTCACCACAGACCCAGGATAATGGCTGGCTGTGGTAGGTGCTTATTTGACAAGAATTAGGAAAAATAGAAGTAACATCAGTTTTATCCATTACCTCCATCAATAATCATTTGAGAGTAGCTTTAAAATGCTTTCAACATTTTTCCCTTTTTCTCCCTTTTAAATAGCTACTATTTTAAGTTTCAAAGTTTAGGCATATGATTACTTAGCTAGAAAAAAAAAAATTAACCCTGTCACTGCTAAGAAAAACCTACAACATTTTACATACACTCTGGAGACATGATGGGTAAATATATGCTACATAAATAGACATTTTATACTGAATATATTTTATATGTAGGTATATAGATGCATACATGCACACACATATATGTATAACACACACACACATACACACCTGGTATAAAAACTGTCTCACCATATATGCTGTTCTCTACATGGTAGCAGCGAGTGGAGATTTATATGCCAGGAGTGGGCAGGTACCTGACCATTTATCTTCCATCATCGCATCTGCTGAAGTACACCAACTCTTCCTCCCTCTCTCCCTACCTCTTCAGTCATGACTGCCTTCTGATTCAGAATGTTGTAACTATTTAATCGAAAAAGTGTAGAACTTCATTTAATATTCTTCAGCTCACTGTGTTTTCTTCTTCCATTCCCACTGTAAAGCTTTTAAATTGTTTGTCAAATCTAAAATTTCTTTCCTACTTTTCAACAGAGAGATTGATTAAATTGATAAAAATAGAATCCCAAACTGCCATAGCTCTTGTAGTCATCTTAATTAATTGTAATTAGTTTCTGAATATTCAGTTCTTGATTTCCCATAAAACTGAGGGCATCACACCCATGTGTACTGTCATCATTCCTTAATAAGAGCCCTGGTTATAGGAAAGTAACTGGCCATCCTTCTCTGTGTCTTTCACACTTTCAACCTGATTAGTATGTGTGTGGCTGGCAAATAATTGAATTAATTTTATAGTGAGTGACATATTTTGAAATCTGCAAAGCTTCTTATTCTGGGAATTCAAGTCAACCCTTGCTTTTCCCTAGATAGCTCTGTGCACGCCTGCAATAATAAGTCAGAGCAGATTCTTGACTTTCCCATTAGCATCTAGCAATTTATGAGCTTTTGATATCCATGGAATGATTTTTAAAGGATGATTTTAATTCCCCAATGCACCTAGATAACTAGAAAAATAATAGACGACAAATGAGTACTTTAGAGAAGGAATTTAACTAAGAATTTAAGGCTTCACCCAAGCTGAAAGTAATCAAAAATACTTTATAATGGTCCTGAACTGACTGCAATATTATTAAAGGAATCTATCAGCTTTGAATCACTAATTTTATTTAGGCTGTACAACCATCCTATGAATCAGTAGTCATTATCCACCATTTTAGATGAGGAAATTGAGGCCCAGATATTTCAGGTAAATCACAGAACTAACAGAGCTGGCACTCAATCCAGATGCAACTGCACATCGAGCCACGTGCACAGCACTGCACCAATGCCTCGGCAGAGGTTCTGGACATTTAAAGCACCAGGTGGGTCCTTCTGTCAGTTAAATCAAAGAAACATTCAAAATGCAATTATCCTGTGAATAATCCAAGTCATTTGGTTTCACTCTATCACTGACAATTATTTACGGATTAGGCAATAAGTCTACAATTTTTAACCATGATCATAGTAAATACTTCACACATTTTTAAAATTAATTTTAAAAATGACTCTGAAGAAATTTATGCATTAAATAATAATTTTTCTAATAAATATAGATCTAGACATTTATCATGGAAATAAACATTTGTGTTGCTCTAAACAAAATATTTACAGTTTCTATTTGTATTATCCATTGTCAAAGCACAAAATTCTCAACTTTTGTAACTCCTGTAACCAAAATTCATCAGAGACAATCATGTATACACACCATGCAAACAAATTTTAATTAAAATATCATTGAATTACCAATGTTTTAGAACTCCGAACTCTATGGCAATTGAATATTTAAGCAGCCAGTTTCACTGACACCATTCTAAAATATTGAACAGAACTTTCTTATTGAAGATAATAAGAAATGGCTTTTTTCTCATACAGAACTCAAATTATGTCAACTCACTGGTCCAATTCTGTATATTTGAAAGTAAACATCTGTGATAGTCATTATTAAGAATCTAGTTATATATTAGCTTCTATTGGCAGGAATTACACTCTTACATTTTATAACAACTTTTGTCCAAGGCTTTCTTTCCAAAGATGTTCGTAAAGCAAACACTATGAAACAGGATAAAGATAGCATTTCCCTCCAGGACAGAGGACAGATCTGTTTCCTGATCAGAAAAATTAAGCTTAGGTAAATTTGCCCTCAGCCCTTTCTGAGATTGGTGATTTCCTTAATTCTGTTTACCTCGGCTATGGCCCAGATCCACTGCGCTCTAAGCACCCATCTGGGCCAGCTCTTCATTGCCACCCACACCCACACCCAAGGGATTTGAGAACACAGGAGACGCAAGTATGAGGCCCATGCTGCCTGCTGTGCCATGAGGAATAACATCAAGCAGTTTCGTGTCTTCTGACAAAACTATGAAACTGTGGCAGGTTATCTCACTAGCTTCCAGGCAGAGTAAAATTTCATCACCTTCATTGCTCTTGACAGTTATGCAGGATTGATTATTTAAGTAAGCATTTGCAGAGGCTCACTAACTCCAAGATAAGTTTGTGCACCTCGCTCGGAAGCCTGGAACTCAGAGCTGTCATTTGTGGTCACACATTTACACAAACCCACTACATAATACCACTTCATGCAAGAAATCCTCAGGACTGCTGGATGACCTTACAGCTTCTAAAATGAGGGGCATGGAGAAAAGTGGAGGAGGCTTCTCTTTCTGTTGAGCACTGTCAGATTATTAGAGCTCTGGTAACCAAGGATCTTTATGCCAAAGACAAGATATCCTTTCTTACACCCTGATTGATTACATGCTTTCACAGGCCAACCTGTAAATCCCCACCATCAATCAATCTCACAGAGGCTCACACGCTCACAGGCTCTGGTTTACCACTAGAGTGACACAAGCCAGACAGGCTTTCAGGGCACCATGGTGCTTACACTTGCTCCTTTTCCTCCCCTTGTCATTTAGGCATGTGGACAGTAGTTGCTAGCACTTACAGAGTGCTTCTCAATCTCCCACCCAGTAATATGGACCAGCTGAATTAATATTCTCTGCACAAAGGCACAGTTCCAGATCTAGTAACTGAGGAAGCATACATATAGGCTCAGGTTTCTGATACTTCCCGCCGTACTATTTCACTCTTTGTATTTCACAAAACCCAGAAGACCAACAGATGGTTCAGCAAGTTGTACAGCACATAACATCTTTCTCACTAAGCAGTCACAGGGAGGGTTCGTGGGCCATGTGGTCCCCCATCCTCAACACAGATAGCACCTTCTGCATTGCTCACGGAAGGAGGACACATTGGGTGGGGTCTGCCATCTGTTACTGAGGCAGAAAACATGAGCACCAAACAGCAACCCAACCAGCACACCTGCACAGAAACTGAGGCTCCCAATACCACTCTCATCATTCCTTGGCGTCTCTGACCACTGTCTAATCAGCCCCTTGAGAGGCAGGTGTGCAACCAGGGTCTGAACCCAAATGGCCTGAGATTTTGAATCCTGACTCAATCACATGCTAGTTGTGTGATCTTGTGTAACTTACTTAACTTCTCTGTGTGTTAGTTACATCAGCTGTAAAAAGAGGCTAGTCTAGTATAGTACCTCTATTGAAAGAGTGTTACGTGAACTATTACAAACACTCCAATAGGCTTGTATCCTGAAAATCTGATCTGTGACCACTACTACCACTACTGAAATTGTTTCAAGTCCCCTTTAACAACACCAACCCGCTTCTGACTGTCAGTCCTGGTCCCAAATCTGGCAAATTTCTCTGGGATCCCACACCTAAGTCTACATGATAGCAAGCTACACTGACCCACTCTTCAATCAGAAACAAAATTATCAAGGAAAATGTGAGAAGTTCCACAAATACTTATTTTTCAGTGAATAAATGAGTTGGAAGGATTCTCTCCATAATGTCAATTCCAGAACAGAGCTGAAGCCCTGGGCTGGATCATCTCTCTACCTCTCCTGTGAGTAAACTGATGTCTTACTCATGCTCTCAGAGGCAGGATAATGACCCTTTTTCCCAAATATGGGGTTCCCCTGGAACTGAAGAATGTATTATCTTATATGAAAAAAAAAAAAAAGGATTTTATAGATATGGTTAATGTTAAGGATACTGAGCTGGGAAATTTTCCTAGATTATCCAAATAAACCCAATCTAATCATACAAGTCCTTGAAAGCAGAGAACACTTAAAGCTGAAGTGAACAAGAATGGTGGCTCAGAAAGTACTCAACCCACCATTTCTGACTTTCAAACTGGAAAACGACCACAAACCAAAAATGGGCATGACTTCAAGAAGCTGAAAAGGAAAAAAACCAGGTATTTCCTGGCCTCAAGAACAGAGCACAGACTTGCTTACACCATAGTTTTAGCCCACTGAGACTTGAGTTGGATTTAGAATCTCTAGAATTTTTTTTTTTAATTTATTTATTTGTGCAGAACTGGGGTACAGGCCAGAGGCTCAGGGATGGTGAGAGGCTTCACCAGAGGCAGGGCAGGGAATAGAACAGGCAGATCAACGAAGCACACTGCTGAGGGGAGCAGCGGGCGGGCCAGGAGAGGTCTGCCGTGCCATGTGGTCACCACTGGAGCAGGCGGGAATTGAACTCATGCGGAAGCGGCTCTAGATTCTCAGTGCTGTGCTTTAACCCGCTGTGCCAGCAGGGAGGGCCAAGAATCTCTAGAATTTTAAGATAATAAAAACATGTAGAATATACATTATGGAAAGAATCCTTCCAAATCATTTATTCACTGAAAAATAAATATTTGTGGAACTTGTCACATTCTCCTTGCTTAAGTTGCTAAGTCTGTGGCAATTTTCACTACAATAATAAGAAGCGAAGGTGCTCCCCACAGTTTCTTCACTAAGGAAAGCCCACAACCCAGGATTTGGATGCCACACTGTGGACTGAGCATGAGGAGAACACACAATTGCTAAATCATCCATTCATTGTTAACACTCAGGATTCACTGAGTACCTACCAGAGGCCAGACACCAACCTAGGAGCTACAGAATGCAACAGCAAAGCAGAGTCTCAGTTGACTTTGCTTCCAGCAGTACTTATGTACCAGAGATAAGAAGAGAGACACTAAATATGTCAATAAAGAAATAAAATGATTTCACACGGGAATAAGTGCTGTGAAGAAAATAAAACATTTAAAGGTAAATAAGATCAGAACAGAACTGGGGGTTGGAAAGAACACCTAACTGAGTGGGGGCAGTGACTCTTTAATAAATGATGTTTGAGCTACAAACCTACCATCAAAAAAGTTTCAAGGAGTTAGCAAGTCAAAGATCCAAGTCAGCTCCTGAGCCACCACAGCTGACCTGGCTGTTTTAAAGATACCTGGAGAGGTGAAATACCTCCTTTGAGAAAGTGATACTCCTTACTCTGACAAAAGTGCACTGCATGAATTTCTGTGCTCATTTTCTTGTCCTTACTCTTCACAAGCATGACTTTTAAGGCTTTATTTTTTAACATACTTTATGAGCAGAATAAAGGCAGCACTATCCCATGGTCCCTAAATACCATTCTTGGTGAGAGTGCTCAGGATTCTCCTTAGCTGAATATGGATGTGACCAGATTCCAGAAAAAGGCTGGGCTGCTGCTCCAGTGATAGATTTCCCTGAGGGTGCACCCCGTGTGTCAATGACGCTAGCTCCAGGGTCAAATCCATCCCTCAGGTTTAGATGGAGACTAAGAGCTAGAGACCACGTAGACCACAGAGGGTTCTCCCACACACTTACCCAGACATAAATATCAAAGAATGCTAGTGTTAAGTGTGTAACATTCTCTCCTATCCTATCCTGTAGGAATGACAGTCCTTGATGCACACACATACAGGCCACTCAATTTATCTGTTACATAGCACTCTGTTCTAACTAACATTTACAGGAAAATATTGAAAACATCTCCAGTTTTAACTAAAATTACCATAATTCCATGAGTTATTTCTCACAATTGCTCTTTTCATAGGTTATTTATGACAGTCAAGCTAAAATGTCCAAATAATCTGTCTTAACTCAAGTTCAGAAATACATATAAACTACCCACAGGGTGCAAATTACCTTTCACGCTTTGGTAAGAGTTTTTTTCACATATACCTTCCATGTGAGGAGATGACTAAGCTGAGACACACAAAATGATTCAGTTTGAACCACTTATTCATTTATGTGTTAATATAATGAACTTACAAGTACACTTCAGATGGAGTGAGAGGCTTTTGTGTTGGAGGTAGGAAACAGCATGGAGTTAGGACGTAGTATTGATCATTGACTCTGAGATGGTGTTCAGGTGTTAAGGCCAAAATATCTGGGTTGTTTCTATTTCTACCATATGAGTGTATGCCCATGAACAGGACATGCATCAATCCTGACTAAATACCAGTCCTGTCCTCATAATTACAGACTGAGCTATACTTTGAGAGCTAGAGAACACAAATGTGAAGTCCTGGCCTCCTCACTCACATTGCTGCAATGTGTGTCATGCTTAAGGCATAGTCTCAGTCCCCCCTCTTTACTCTTCCAGGGATTCCTCTGCCTGGTTACTCCCTCTGTTAGGGGAAAAGGATGTCCTAAAGGAACACTGCAGAGTTTTGTGGACTCCACCCCCTTCTCCAGTGATTGGAAACTACAACTTCCAGCAATACCAAGGTTACCAAGGAGAGAACTAAGAGGACACAAGGGTGGAGCTAAACAGGCATTCTGGGACTTTGGGAGATAAGTAGGGGGCCATTTTCTATGCTCACTCTCCCAGGACCACGTGGCTGGTGGCCATCAGTGTGTTACTGGAGTTTCAAGTCAGCCGAGATGATAGGATGTTCTAGTTACCTTGTATCTCTCTCTTTCCCTGGGTTGTTCCTTTTCCTTTCCCCTTTTGTAAGTAAACCCATTATTGACCCTTTTTGTGTGTGCCTGCAGTACAATTAAATTTTAAGTGCACAGATGAGGACCCACAGCCAGTGAGCCCACTTCACACTGGGTTGCCCTGTAACACCTCCAGGGTCCCTGTGGTAGGGACAGTGGATAACCATGATACAGACAGACCAGAGGCCTGGTTCCTGCCATCTTTCCTTTCTTCTTCTCGTAAGTATTTCTTCTGTTCATTGACCCTTGCCATTGTGCCATCTACAAGGTACTGCTGACAACACTCTGGACAAATTGCTTCCTCTAGAAAACCAACCTCAAGTCCCAGCAATCACTGAAAGCCTTCTTGGCCTGTTCATTCAAAAAAGGCTCCTAGGAAAGAGTCCTAGGCCTTGCCGACAAGTTCATTGCAGGGGTCAGCAACTTTTATCTGTTAAGAGCCAGCTCACAAATATTTAAGGCTTTGAAGCTTTAAATATTGTGCTTCTGGAGTACATTTGTCCTTGCTTTTATTTTTTTTTTTTAATATTTCAAAAATGTTAAAACACTCTCAGTCTTTGTTTCTTACTAGTTGAACGGGCCACAGGCAGGATTTGACCAGAGGATTCCAGACTGACAGCCCTGTTTTGGGTCTCAGTGCTCGATGATACTATGGCACTTGGTGGTTTTGTGAGTTGTCTATTGTTCATAAGGGGAGCTGAGGAGAGGATAGTTAGGTTCGGGAGAGGGGAGTACCTGAGACCACCACTTCCTCACACATGCAAACTTGATGTCCAGTCTGGTCTTCTGTGGCAATTCTTCATTCATGGCAGTCTTTCAGGGATCCTGGCACTCCCTTGGATCCAGAATATTTGAGGCAATCCAAAGCCACGGGAGAGATCAGTACCTGTCAGACCTCCAGAAGTGAACAAGTCTCAAGTTCTTACATGCAGGGGTCCTAAGCGCTGTGTGAATCATGCAGCTTCCACGCCCCCAACATTCTGTGGCAGTTAGAAGGCCATTCCTCCCACAGCACCTGGATCTGAAGGCTGGAGTTACCCATGATACAACCCAAATCAGTAGACTGCATCTCTAAGCCACCCAGAAGACTTTATACATTTATCGGCTGCCATGTTTATTAACGAGAAAGGAAGAGGACGCAAAGGGGAAGGGAGAAGAGGAAGACAGAAGAGAAACCACTGCAGTACATTTGGCCTGGATGTCACGGTTATCACAAAGTTAAATTATCCTCATCTGGCATTAATATGAAATTCATCAAATGCTCATAAACTCCAAAACAAAATCAAGATTCTCCACTATTCATGGTTTCTAAAGGAGAAGTAGAGTCAGCCTTCCTTTTGATGATTTCCCCCTCTTAATAGAAAATTTCACTTTGTGAAGTTCTCATGTGTAAGTCAAGGCCTCTACAAGCTTACAGCATGCCTAACTGCTAATTCCTGAATGATGCCCCCTCAGTCCCTCAATGACTTAGGAAACAGTGCCCTGTGAGGTCTGGGCCCACAGAGTCAGGCTAGCTGAAAATGATGTTGTTGGTGAGCCTGGAAAGTTACCTCTTAGCCTGGCAGATCCCACTGTGCCAAAGAACCCATGTGTTGGTGAGAAGGGCTTGCAAGAGTGCATTTCTGTTTTTGTTGTTGAATATTGTTTTGTTCTTTTCTCATTTGTCTCTCCCCACTGCACATCTCCCTACCCCCACTTTGCATTTTTCAGGATCCAGGCAGCACAGAAACCAAGGACTAGCTGTCATATCTTAGTGACCAATGCCTCACAGAAGGTACTAGCAGGAGAAAGCAGCTGGTTCCAACACTGGTCAGAATAGCAAACTCTGCAAATCCCTGGTGCTGTCTAAAGACCCTGATGAGGCACATTTTGTTAGGAGAAAAGCAACCACAGCCACCAGCAAGTCAGCTCTTGGGAACCAGCTCCCATATATTGTAATCACCTCCCTGAGCTTGAGAATGCAAGAGGGTCATTTGGGATATGTAAGTCTACCATCTTCTGGATTGTTGGCACAAGATTAAAGCTGCTTTCCTTATAGCCCATGTGCCCTGTATGGCTCTCCTGTGACTAGCAGCCGGACTCTGGTCTCCACAACAGGCTCTTACTCCTGTTCAAGTCTTCACTAGGGGACTCCATCACAGGCTGGGGCCCTAAATTAGGTTTTGAGTCAATGTCTACAGGTTGAGCACATTTAGTTCATTTTGTGTAGCTATTAGTACTGGGCTGATAGAGAAGCTGGTGATAATATTTATGATGGTGGTACCCAAAATATATAGTCTTGTAGCTGGATACTCCCTGTTCACTACCACTTAAGGGGAGCTGATTTTGAGAGGATTGGGGACAACTTAGAGATGTAGGCGAGAAAGCAATTTGCAAGTGTCGGCCAGCTTTGAAAGAAGCCTAATGGTCATGAAGATTTTCAGTTCAGGGAAAAAGAAGAATGTTAAAAAAAAAAATTATTCTAAATAGTAAACCAAAGCAGACTTCTAATATTTAGGAGAGGCGTCTGAATGTTGAAGCCAAGGAATTCAACAGCAAGAAGGAAGCTTTGAGAGGCCTTGTTTTGGGAAGATAAAGGAGGCAGGCCTCCGAGAAACCAGAAGGCCAGTAAAGATTTTCAGTTGTCCCGACAGTAAGGACAGAAACTGGAGGTGGCCAGGAAAAGTGCAGAGAAGAGAAAATCCAAAGCTGCCTGGCAGAATCAGTGACAGTTTGGAAGGGGGAGGAGTAAAGGTCACAGTGGAGTCAAGGATGGCTGGAGTTCACTGCCTGAGCATGGGACTGAGGGCTATATCTTAGTTGCCAAGGCAACGGTCTAACAGGCAGGCAGAGAGGCTCCATAGTCTCTCCTTTCTCTGGGACTCTCCTGCTCTTGGTAAAGCAATGCAGAGCTCATCGTCCTCCACTTAAAGTGCACTGTGCTAACTCTGCTAAGTGAGGTGTGCTTTTCACCTGAAATGACTTACCCCCAGTTGTACCAGCTTGCTGTAGGCTGCAATCATGCTTCAGAAACACGTATTTTTCAGCATTCTTAATGGATACAAACATCTGCAACATCTAATCCAAACTCATTCATTGAAAAGATAAATAAAAACATTCTAACCTGTAGCATTATGCATAACTTCTTTAAACAGAGAGTTCAAGCAGAGCTCTTCCTTTCCCATAGAGACTATACTACATATTTTGGCCTAGAAATGAAAAGATACTACATATAAATTTGAAATGTATATTTCTTCAAAGTATTAATTTTTAAAGCAGCCAAAATTGCTAACAACCAGGGAAAGTACCGATTTATAAATTATGATCTTGGCATATAGTATACATTGTGAATTTGCATGCATATTAAATGCAAATAACCAGAAAAGCATAACATTAAGGCTTCAAATTTATACGTGCAAAAGACAGTAAATCCTAAAGCTAAAATTTCTCACAGAAAATATTAACTCCCCACATCCATGTGATTATCCCAGCCAGCTGAGCAGTCACCACAGAACTCGAGTCACCTGCATCATCCATGCCTGCCCCACGCGACAGACAGATTAGACAAAACTACTTGGCACCATGAAGGACAGAAGGAAGAAACGAAAGTTATCCGACTTTCCAACTTTATTTTATTTAATAATTTGATAGGAAAAAGTGACCTCTGAAATTGCTGCCACTGAATCCCTAAGAGAATCTCCACTGGGAAGATGTCAACATTAAAGAAATGGATAAAAAGAAAAAAACATTAAGTTGACTCTGATCTTTCAGCATAGTAAAAGTAAAAAAATTGTGATGGCAAAATTTTATCAACATGATAGGTGAGTTACCCAGATACCTGGTTCAAGACTAACCTAGATGTTACTATAAAGGTATTTTTGCCAACATAATTAACACACCCATCAGTTGACTATGTAAATGAGATTACTGTGGATAATCTGAGTGGGTCTCATTCAGTCATTTGGAGGCCTTCGGCACAAAAACTGAGGCTCCAAGAGAAGGGATTTTGCCTTCAGACTTGAATATCTGTATTGTGCCTAAGTTTCTGGTTTAGTCACTTGCCCCATGGATAGACTCAAGGTGTCCACATCCACTCTGCCTGACTTTCTAGCCTGCTGGAAGGACCTATTAGTTTCAGGCTCATCAGAAATCATAGATGCATGATCAGTTCCTTAAAAGAAATCCCTTATTACTACATGTGTACTACACACACACACAAACACAAACACACATATCTATTGTCTGTGTGTCTCTGGAAAACCTTGCCTATACCAGATTCAAAGGGATTTCCAGCTTGGAACTAATGGTACAGCACCGTAATCCATAGTGGGTGGGTAAATGCTGATTTGGTTATAGCATAAAAATCACTGTATTATTTGTTTAAATAGCTCTACCACCATAGAAAGCAGGGTTTGTTTTTTTTTTTTGAATACTTTTCCCCTAATACTTATTTAAAGAATTTTCACAGTCTACTTTTAAATATTGTGTGAACTGTATTTGTAAAAAAGGTGGGGTTCATGAGAATCTGTCTGTCTCTTAAACATCTGCTAGGCCATGCTAGGTTGGAGACGGTTCACTGTGTTAAGCTTCTGTTGTGAGTCCTCTGTGGATGCTAAGCCTTGAGGAATGGAACTTTTCCTTCCTATAAGGTCGAAAAGCACAAATCATACTATCAGTTCTAATGAAGCAAATATGCATTTCAAGTTTAGATCAAATAATTTCACGGGTGTAATGCCGCTCTGACTGCTGCTTCTCTGGCCTTTCCCCCATATAGCAGCTCACAGTACTGACTCCAAGCCTCTCCCTTCCTTCTCTCTGTGACCTGGGGCGCTTATCCACACCAGGATCCAAGGATTGTGGGTGCACACAAACCCTCCATCTTTGGCCCTGTGCTTCCTTTCTCCACCACAGACTCTTATCATGCTCTTTTACTTACTGTCACCCCTGGGATATCCTGATAGGCCTTGGAATAAGAGGAAAACTCAGCATATTCAGATGAGAACTATCAATATAACACATATCTATCTTTTGCAATATTGCATTTCCACTGATTCAAAACTTGGTAACTAGGAAGAGAACTATGTACCAGAAGACACTGGGTCATTTGTTATATAATCTTCTGGATTCTCTTTGTTGTTTTTCTTTCCCCCTGAGGTAGTTTTGTGTGTTGGGGCGAGGGGAGGGAGGAGGTGGTGGTTCTGATTATTCTTCAGCTGGTAGGAATGGCATTTTCTTCTCCAAAACAGAAATCAGCTTTGAGTAAAAGACATCTAACTGCTCTTTATTGCTGTCTTCTCTATCAATCCTGTCACCAAATCCAAAGTCAAATCCCTTTTCCCTCTTCCTTCCTCAGCCTTAGTCCTTATCATGTGCCAGTCTTCTGCCTCCTCTGTGTTACTTTATAACCTACAGCAAGGCTCATCTCACCCAAATGGCATTCTTGATTTTGTCAATTGTTGCCAAAATCCTCCATTTCTCCCCACATTAAATTTCAACCCCAGATCTAGAAGACATCTGACTCCCTGCTTTCTGAACCTTCCCCTTCTGAGATGTGCCCCTGTTCCCTGCCTGTCCAGCCCTGCTGCACCTGCAGTAGAGAACCTCTGTTTCTCTCTTCTTACCTTCCCCCACGTCACTCCTATCCAGGCGTTCCTGCTTTCCTTTGAGTCTCCACTCTTGACAAATGTCCCTTTAAACTAAAAAATGACCCCTACTCATTTTCCACGGGGAAAATTCAAGAGCTAATATGTGTCTTTGACCCCATCTTCCAACCATGGTTTCCCACTATCCCGATTTAGATCTCAAGGTTTAGGCTCATATGCAGGAAACCCTGGGGTAGAAATGTAGCAACTCCCTAAACCATCACTATCTTAACTTCATCTGAAAGCAGCCCTATGTTTCCCATTCTCACAATGAAGTCTCAAATGAGAAACCTCCCAGAAATTTAACCTTTCCTGTCTACACCTGTCTACACCACCACTGTTAGGCCTACACATCAGAATGCACTCTCCATTGTGAATTATATACATATTACAAATAGTTATGCATATATTTTTTGAAAAAAAATTTAAATATTTAATGACTATTATATGAGTGAAATATACTCTGCCCCTTTTAGGACAATGAGAAATCATTTCTAGCAATTTTTTCAAATATTTTCAGCTGTAATCAGTAAGGTGGACAGAAGGATTGCCAACGTTTTGCAATCCTCACTGGTAAAAATGTAATTTTTTTTTTAATTAAGACTAATGTTCACCTGCATTAATCTACTGCTAATGTTAGCTGGGGGTATTTTCTAGGATTCTGAAGGTCAACATCATCAAGACATGTCACAAGCTTCATCCAAATTATTCAGTACAGACCATGCATTATTCTGATCCTCTCAGAAGATGAAACAGGAAGGGGCGATGAAAGTATCTGAAGAACAAAAAGAAAAATGAAGCACAGAGACCTAAAGCTAAAAGCATAAGACTCTTGAGAGGGTTTTAAGGACATAGTAGAGGTCTGATAAATGAGAACAAATCAGTAGTGCCATTACTGAGCAGTGAATTAAGCTCTATTGTCTCCAATTTCAGCCTTAAATATGGAGAGCACCAAGTGGACCATACTCTTCCCCTCTACAGGAATGTGTTCTCTGCTTTGTATTCTCAAGTACTTTAATTCTTTGCCAACTAATTTAGAAAAAAGTGACTACCTACTGCCTAATTGTTCTCCTAAAGCATGATTTGCTAACTTCCCAAGGAGCAAGCTAAAGGACAGCAGGAAAATAATCAACTGAAGATTGGAAACAAGCAATGTCTCCCACTAATTTCTACTTCATTTTATCCTTTTACATAAAAATGAAATTTGTCATCTTCAAATGCATTCTTTCTTTATCTTAATTCTTGAAATGGAAATAGTCAAATACACATGGAAATAATTCATAAACATCTCTGAATTTCAGTAGTAAACCATATTCCACAACTGTATACATTTTACTATCTCATCTCATGAAAGCAGCTCACTCCAATGCCTGGGAAAAGTCTGGAACATATAATGCAACTACATCAGAGATATTTTTTTTTAAATCAGTTTGTATTTATACCAGTTTATTCATAACATGGTTTCTACTTCTAAGTATTATCAGACCAAGAGGTTAACTGTTTTCAACACTCTCTGTAATTATTTTGGTCTCTGTTTCACATCTGGAACTCAATTCTTCCCTGCTTGTAGCTCTTGGCACACTGAAGTATATAAATTGGTTCCAGATTTGCCATGAGGTATTGATACCCCATGGCCCTCAGGGAACCAGTTGGGGCCTGAGGCAGCTGGAGCCACAGCTCACAGGCGTCCACCAGCTCACAGGAGTCCCCCGATGTACAGGCACATTACTCATGGCTTTCTTAAAGGCATGAAACATGTCCATGTACACCCACTTCAACAGGCTGCTGCAGAAGAGGCTAATGCCAGTACAGACAACCAGACAGATAGCTGCTAACGGAGAAAGACTTTAGGATGTACAAGGTTCATCTGGTAGAGGCAGCTTTAAACAGCTGGGGATGAGGATCTGGTGGGCAAAGCTACAAATAGCCCTATAAACACTCTCCTTTTCTAAAGATTTTTATTTATTTATGCAAACAAGAACTAGGATACAAGCCAAACATGTGGAGTGTAAGAGAATTCACCAGGGACAGAGAGGGGAGCAAAACAGGTGGATTTACTAAAATACACTGCTGAGGGAAGCACCTCTGAGGGTGAGACAGGAGAGGTCTGCTGTGTCATGTGGGTCATTTCCCTGGCAGGAACTGAACTCATGCTTCAGTGGCTGGTGACAGCTTAACAGTGCTCAGACTGAAACTCTAGCCGGGAGGCCCCTTTAAACATTCTCTTTAAGGGTTTCAGTTACTTCTTTCCACTGGGGCTCATGAGCTCTTTGATTGGCAACCAAGCTACCTAGGGAATGGGCGCCCTAACAATAGCCATGCATTTTACAAATTAGGGCCTCCATCATTACTTGATTTGCACAGAAAAAAAAAAAATCATTGGGAAATAGAGTATTGCATTTGTCTAGGGGAAAAAAAAGGTTAAAGTGATTGAACTTTTCTATCACTACTTGTATAGTATCTGACAGTGACTAATAACAATTTGAGAAGAATCACTGAAACCTTGACCAAGATTTCATTATTTTAGGAATGTAAGCAATAAAAAATGAAGTTATGTTCATGAATATAATATTAGGTTTCTCACTAGAACACTTTAAAATAGTTCTTTTGTACATTTCTTGTCTCTACAATATCACCAAAAGAATGGCCTCAGTTTAAAACACTATGCATGCCATAAGAAGGTAAAATTGAGAATTGACTTACATAGCCTACTTTTATTACTGTTTTTTCATTTTAAGTATTATCAGGACCTCCTTATAAGGAAGATGTATATGCTTTTTTTTCTTCTATTAATATACACATATAAAAGTGCCATTTGCCCACGCTCTCCAAAGTCTACCACAACTTTGGTTAAATATCTTATTTTATATCACTATAGTTATAGAGACATTATTAGGTAGGTAAATCATGCAATACGCTATGATTGTATTTTCTTTTTACAACACTTGTCTTCCCTGGAGTTAGTCAATTTGGGTTAGTTGCATTCTTGTCATTAGGTTATCCCTTAATTCTCCCCTGGATTTGTAAATCTATGCTCAACAAACAATCGGTTTTTCAGCAACTCCATCATCTTAAGGAAGTCTCATTTTAATGAAGCTTTAGACGACCTAAAACATGTATTTATCCTTTATACTGACATTACTATGGGGATTATTATTATTATTTTTTATACCACTAACAGGATCCAAAATTCAGGAGGAACAGGAAACAGAAGGGGGTTTAGGTAAAACTGAATTTAATAATTGCATTGTCCTACAAAATATCTCTCTCTCTCTACCTAAACTATCTATCTAGTCCTAACAATGGACCAGACATTTTGAGAAATATATCATTTCAGAACAGCCTTTAAAAAATTCTTTAAAATGTTAACCATTGAAGAACTCCTTGCATTGCTCATTAACCTAAAAGAAAGTCTTTCAAGGGAAAAACCAGTCAAAAGAATGGATTGGATGAACACAAACTCAATGAAGGAAAAAAGGACTAAAACTCAATTTTGAAAAATAAACATTACAGGCTTTCCTTTCCAGAGTTTGCATAATGTGTATTAGATACAAAGTGATCAATTGGGGAATAAGATTTATTTTAAAACCAAGGAGCTTGCTGGCATAAGACAAACAAAAGCTCTTCTGCTGACAATACAGCTGTGTTAGTCTTTAGTTTCTGCTTTTCACCATAGTAGATCATTAAAATGTTGAAGTAAATTAAAAAAAAAAATTACCAGCTCTGCTAACTGTAAACTTGTAAGAAAAGATAAGCAAAATGTATTTTTCAGTGATGTTCCAGTTTTGAAGTTATTCTCCTATAGAGATCGGAAACACCATCATTATTAAGACCCCAGGTATATCAAATTTGTTGCTGTGCACCTGCAACTCTCTAGTCTTAACACTGCACCCCAGGAAATAATTGCCTTCACACCACAGATTTTGATCATACAGTTTTAAGAATGTAACTGCTGCCTTAGGCAGAACTGACTCTAATTGGAAGAATATAGACATAAAAGAAAGGATTCCAAGGAGAATACTTGTGCATGTTTTTATTTTTGTTTTTTTTTTTTTTGTTTGTTTTTAAAGAAGGGAGAGATGATGATACACAAGACACAACGCTGTCTTCCCCTGTCTGCATAGGTGGTTGGTGGGAATTAAGTGGAAGAAATCTGAATGCAGAGGTTCTTTAAAGTTGCACGGTGGGTAATAAACTCAAAAGTACTATCGGTCTATATCTTTGTGGACAAAGATATTTAAAGTTTTCAAATAGGAAGTACTATCATCAAAAAATGGTGTTTCAAAATGTAATCTGCCATAGTCAAATCACAGAGAAGAGTTCAGACCTTAAATAATGCAGAGATCTAAGGTCATATGAAACTGATGTGTACTGCATGGCAGTAGAATGAGAAACTCACTTCAGAAATCGATGAAATTGAGTAATCTACATTTACAGTAGCATACATACACTCAGTCAACTTAAAGGAATGGGATTGAATTATCACTAGTAAAAAGATTTACACGGAAATTGTAAACTGAATCTGTGGCACCCTATGGTTTTTAATTCACAAAATATTTACTGAGTATACACGATATACAAGGCACACGGGCTTCTCATCATTTGTCTCATTATCTTATAAGCAGAATATAAAAAATTCTGCTTAATTGATTTCACAGACTGATTGATGTCCTTCTGTAAGAACAACACATTGATTTTTTTATAGATAGCAATACTAATTCTCCCATTATTCCCTTCTCTTCTGTGCACACAGTCCAATCGACTTAGGGCCAACTCAATACAAAGCACAGAAGAAAGGCATTAAGAGAACAAGGTCCATTAGGCCCAATATTGCCTCAATTACTTTAATTCCATTATTCCTGTTCATATTACTTCTTTAATCAATATCTCCTTTCAGATATTCATGTTTACCCTTTTCAAAATCACAAGTAATAAGATTATGGTCTTTTGAGTTCAGTGGAACAGACTTTCATAACTATATTTCTGAATTTGTGATTGTCTCCAGATCCTTCATTGAGAAGTCTTAAATTGAATCAAGTTTCTCAGAGTCCATCTCATCTATAAATATACAGAGCATATTAAAGCAATATAGGTGCTTTTACCTATTATGTCATTTGTTACTCACTGTCAAGACCAGTCACTGTGATTTAATGGCTTTCTAAGTTTCTTCTTCCTATGTCTAAGCCTTAGGGCAGTTTAATGGTTTTCAAACTACCCCTCATTTTCATACATATCCCTGCATTTGTTACACTTGACTACTTTTGTTTAATATAATCCTTTTACCTTCACTGATTATTATTCTGCCCAACAAGAGTTTGATCTGAACTTTACATTAACCACTGCTGCTTCCACATGACAATTAATCAATCCCTCAGTTCCACCTCTAGTATAGCCATATAAATTATAGGAATACTGTTTCACTCCATTCTTTTAACAAGCATTAATGTAATGTCTACCACATGCAAGAAGTTGCACTTTCAGCATAAACAGGATACACAAGAAGTATATAGTCCTTCCTTTAGACATCTGGTAGTCTTACTGGAGTATTACTTGAATAACTGACACTATCAAGAGTTTTGTGACAACTGCGATATGAAGAGTTTATCAGAAGCTCTGCTGGAATTCAAAAGGTGAAAAGTCACTAGTGAGTAGAGACAATTTTATGAGGATATGATGATAAGTGAGATCTAGATAGATAGGGGGGATTTTGAAAATGGAATCTAAGAGTGAAAGGAACAAACCGTGTGAACAGCAAACCACGCAGATTGAGAAAAGAATCTACAGAGTAAATAAAAGAAAAAAAGGATGAGCTCTTTGAGTGCCATAGAAGGAGGGCCTGGCAACCTTGGGAAGCACTGAGGCTGATGCTAGACTCAGAAAAGTGTAGTTTAAGAGGTAAGCACTTTACACAATGTGTGTGGACTTTATGAAGAGCATAAGCTAGAACAGAAAGCTCAGCAATATGTACAGGGACCTTTGAGATTTGATTTCTGCTTCCCTAGAAGCAGTTCATCCCGCCCCATAGCCTCTTTCCACTTGCCACTCCACAACACCTAAACAATATACCCTGCTCCCTCCTATCTCCCCACTAAGCTATTTCCATCTCCCTTGGAATGTTCTCCTTGCACAACATTTACACTAGGCAATATTCTACTCCTTCCAATGTGATTCAACAGCAATCCTTTCTGTAAAGCATTTCTTGATGTCCCCCAATACAACTTAGTTCCTTTTCCCTATGTGTAAGATGTACTGAGTATATAGTGTCATCACTGCAACAGTTTTGCACAGTCACTTTCCACCTAGATTATACTATCCTTGATGCTATCCTCAGAGCAATATTCAGCACACATCAAGGGACAATACTGGGAGGGAGGAAGAAAAGAAAGAGGGAAGAAGGAAGGAAGGAAGGAAGGAAGGAAGGAAGGAAGGAAGGGAAGGAGGCAGGGAGAGAGGGAGGGAGGGAGGGAACCAATGAAAAACTGAATGAAGAACAAGAGGAAAAGGTAAGAAAGTTTACAAAAGGAAAGGAAAATATGAAAGAATTATAGAAACTTAACAGAGACTATTACAGCGGAGCATGACAGGGATGGTGAAGCATGAGAAGCTTCTATATTCTTAGATAGAAGTCCAATGCTTTCTTCATTACTTTACTTTGTCAACTAAAAACCACTGAACATAAATTAAAAGTATAATTTAAGTATAATTTATTTACATTTCCTTCTAGATATCATAAATACCTTCTGAAATCAGAAGTCTAAGAAAAACCATGTTAATTACTAACCAAAGTAATCACTTCCTCTTTTTCAAAGTCAGAGCTTAACAACAAATACATTGTTAATTCCATGAAACTCATTCCTGAATTTTCAGAAAACTAAAATTAATGAAGTTGGAGGCTACAAAATGGAAGCAGGGAAAAGACTGAAAAACAATTTAGATTTTAGTTTTCCGGGAACTTGAGCTTTTATTTCTAGACTCTTTTTTTCTTAGTATAGTAGGAAAGTATGACATAGCCTCGTTATTAAAACAGGATTTATAACTGTAGTGCATACAATTCCGCGTACTTATTAGCAAGATGCTCAAGAACACGTTGCCGAGCAGAATGCAGTAAAACTCAGTAGAACTCTCCACTGATCTGCCACAGGCTACCCTACCCGCATCACTCTGGTCATTAAGGGGCTGAAACATATTGTTTTAATTTTATACATTCTGTATAAATGACACATCTCAGCAAACCAAGCAAGGAAATCCACACGGTAAGTTATAGAGGGCTTGTACCTGAGAGTAGCAAGGTTCTGAGGAACATGGGAAGAAAGCAGTCGGCAGTGTCATGGCAGCGTGCAGTGGCGCGCCTGCTCGGCGTAACGTGCTGGTTGTGTGGCGCACAGTGCTTACGTATTGATGATTTACCACCTTTCTCAAGATCAACTTCGGTCAATGGCAATCCAGTGTTCTTGAAGCCAGTGTGAACGCTTGGCCATGAGATGGATGCCTGCAGTCCACCCCGGGAACATGAAAGCTTAGGTGGGGCTGAGAAAGCCCTCGCCAAGTGATTCCAGCCTACCTACTGCCGAGATTCGGGGAGGCGGGGGCCTAAGCCACCCAGTGAATTTCTAGACCTTGGTGTCCCCACAGCATGGTGGCCCAGGGGAGAAATGAATCCACAGGCCCCTGAAGATGAACACTCAGCACCCACAGGAGGCCCACATCTGGCCTTTCACTCCTCCTTTTGGTCTAGAAAGAGAATTCTTTTGGAGTATGACAGTAAACATGGCTATAAAAGTCTACTCACAGAGAAAACAAAGGTTTCCTAATAAACATCCTTTAAAAAAAAATTCATTTATATGCTACTTGCAAACCAAAAGCCACATATTTTATCAAATTATTTTATCAAATCTTAGCACTCAAAGGTGAACTTCTAATGACTTTGAGCTAAGGGAGCATAGAGAAAAAAGACAGGACTAGAGCAGATCTGTTTCAGGATAGCATTTATAGATTAGAGCTAGGGTACAGAACGTTAAATTTAATAAATGCAAAGTGATACAGCTGGAAAGAAAGAAGAGCTAAATATGATTTAAATGGTATTGAATTAGCTGGGAAGATATCTTGATGTACTGATACTGAGGGCATGTAATTTGGCAATTCAGCCTGCAATGCCAATAGAGAAGACATACCCTGATCACACAAAGGCTATTCTTTTCTAAAAACTCTACTTACAATTACTTTTAAAGGAAAAATTCACCAAATTCATGATGTAGATTAAGTTAGATTATCATGAAAGTAAGAGTTCACTGAAAACAAGGGCCAGCCTTCCATCTGCCCACCTGTGGTCACTGAGAGCACTTTCCTTTTTCAAATTAAAGGTGACCATGGTTACTGCGGGTTTTGCCATTGAGTTAATCAACAATATTAAGCAATAGGCAATGTGCCAGTTTCTGGAGGGCCTACCAAAAGGAAGTAAGCCCTTGCTCTACAGGTAAGACTATGGTTAAATTCAACATCTAAAAAAGATGCTAAAATCCCAGTCTCTGATACATGTAACTATGACCTAACTTAGAAGTAGAATATTATATCAACAGATACAAAGAAGGCATCTGACAAATTCAGATCCCATATGTGATCAAACTCAATAATAAAGGAATAGAAGGGACATACCTTAGCATAAGAGCCATAGATTAGAAGGCATAGAACAGCTTTCTCTAACAATTCTCAGAAGGTATCAACCCCTCTGACACCTTAAATCCAGACATCATGAATCCAGCCACCTAGGTTGTTACTGCCAGTACTCTGTTACAGCCTCTAGCAGGAATTAGCAGACTTGTTACAAAAGAAACAAAACCAGTGGCCAAATTGCCATGGTCAACAGAAACTAGTGTGGATCTCTCTACAGAAGTCTGGCTCAGTTTATGGAGCCACGGTCAGTCCTAGAACACAGGTCAGTTCCATAAGGGCCATCAAAGAAAAAGATGGTTTTATCCTATATAGAGGCTGACCCAATGGGGAAATTTTCTAATCCTCTAAAAAGATGATTATAAATAAACAGAGGCAATAAAGGTTAATGGAAAATTAATCTTAGTGACCTATTTGGGCAAATCAAAGTTGTGGGACTTGCATTTGGTTAAAAAGAAAATGTGAAGAATATTTAGACTGGCAATTTCAGGTGAGGGGGCAAAGATAAGACTTTAATTAGAAGATTCTTGAGTATTCACATATTTACTTAAATGTTAAGAAGATCAAAGCCTCTGATAAGACAATAAAGATGAACAATCACAGTAATTCTTTGTTAACTATGCAGAAGATGAGAAGAAATTTTAAGACATGTCCTGCTTCCTTGCTGGTTATTTGTAGGTACTCTGTAGATGTGCCTCAAAGCAGTGATAGTTCGCTAAGATCATCTGTGACAGGCCCTTTGCACCTCAGGCATAAGTGCATGAGAGAATGATGTCAATGTTATTGCTAAGCTGAATTGCTTCCACACAGGGACAACTCATCTGCCCTTAAACCTTCTTGTCTTGGGCTATCCACACATCCTTTACCTGAGCATGGTAAGTTCTCTCTCTCCTTCCCATGTTATAAATATGTCAAGCTGGCTGTAAATGGACCAGTAAAGTAAAAGCCACCTATTAAAAGAAACTTCAAATAGCAACTTCGGAGAGCTGTTTGAATGGATATAAACAGATGCAAAAGTTCAAGTTACACATTGTCTTTCTTATTTTCTTTCTTATTTGTCCTTGGAAAGGTTTCTGCATGGTCCTAAACTGATAAACAATCAATAAATGTGAAAGTAACATCATAAAAACAGCCCTTGAACTGTCCATTGGAAAATAGTTCTTGTTGCTAAAAGCAGCAACACCGGAGTCTGGCAAGGACGAGGACCTCCCAAATCTGAGGAAACCTAAATAAATAAAGCAGTATATTAATTAAGGACAATGTAACTTAAAAGATCATTCGAAAGTCCTTTGGGGAGTTGACCAGCATCAGCTGTACTATTTTTAAGTGTGAGAAAGACTTCTTGCAAATTTCCAAGTTGAAAAAAAGAGTTCAAGACTCCTAATTTTTCTCTAAGAAATTCTGTATTTTGCAAACTATAAACTATAAAAGGCATCTAGATATTTTATTTTCTTTTTTTTAAGACGTATTTATTTATACATAGAATCACTGGGGTATAGACCAGAGGTGTGGGGGTGGGGGGTGGTAAGAGGATTCACCTGAGACAAGGTGGGGAGCAGAACAGGTGGATGTACTGAAATACACTGTCAGGAAGCCATAGGCGAGACAGGAGAGGTAGGCTTTGCCATATGTGGGTTAGTTCCTTGGCTGGGATTGAACTCAGGCTTCATGATAATAGCTCACCACTGCACCACTAAGGATATTTAAAAAAAAAAAAAAAATCCCAACTTTTCTTGGTAGAAAGTGTTTTAAAGCCTTGTTACTCAAGTCTAGACCATCGACCTACAACATCAGTATTGCCAAGGAGCCTGAAATGCCAAATCTGAGGTCTCACTTGAGACCTACAGAAACAGAATCTGTATTGTACCAAGATCTGCAAGTGATTCCTATGCACATTAAAGCCTGAGAAGAATGGTTTGAAGTGTCTAATGCATTCACAGAGAGAATCTGCCATTTGCAGGATCACAAGAAATAGGTTGTCTGAAACTTTAAGATCATCATCTGATAACCTAGAATTCATAGAATCACAATTCCTTATAATTTCATGAATCTGGGAACCTACTTAATTCCCCAGATTCCTCAACTTTTCTTTTCATAAGATGTAGGCTAATTGTGTACTGATATCTAAAAGCATACTTGATTCCAGAAGAATCATGTTTTAATCTCAAAAGACCAGCATCCTGGGCCATTCATTCACTCCATATCCCGTTAGTAAATACCTAGTCAGGTGCTCAGCAATAAGCATCATTGTGCAAAGAGGCCAAAGTCTAGTGGAAAGAGAAAAATTACAATATGCAATGGTGGTTTAAATAGGGAAGGGTCTGCACTGAGCATCTGACCAGACCTGGAATACAGGCCAACCTTCCGGAGCTGAAAAAAAGAAAGACTTCCCAAGAAGGAGCAAACCTCTAGACACGGTCAGGCTGGGGTTGGGTCAGGGCAAGCACTGAGAGTAAAAAAAAAAAAAAAAACATGTGATGATTAAATTATGATTTTATAATCCTTTTCCCCTAGCTCTGTTGAGTATTTGTATGCATGAGCTACAAACATGGCAGCCTCTAGGAACATTTTTTTTGTCTTTCAATTCCCCTATCTGTAGACAAGGAGGAATACCAAATATCAAAGGTAAGTAGCATTGACTCAGAAGTCTGCTGAACACTGCAAGGGGGCAGGGAGAACAGAACTGTGCCTCTACATTTGCTATTTGATCACACAGTGTCAGTGAAACTGCAACCAGCAATACAGAGACCACAAAGAGAATCGCATTAAAGTTAATACAAAAGTCAGGAAAGTGGCTTCGGCGAGGGACACTGGCTATTTGGCAGGTGCACCGCTGGGAGCAATTGAAGGCTCTCAGTGTGACCAGCACGCACCCCCTCACGCACCCCCTTGTAGTACCTAGTTAGCCTTCCTGCATTTGAACAATTCTTATCCTGTCTCCTTCTCCCTCTGTTTCTTTGCTTGCTGTGACTCATTTTCCTTCTCTCTTACTAACACCAAGTGCCTCCCCTCTCAAGTAACTCTCATCTTTTTTCTCTCAATCTGCTTTCTCACACATGCTTTTTTGTGAGGAGGAGATAAGGGAGGGAAGCAAAGACAACAGCACATCTTTTTACCTTGTCCCTGTAAGTCTCTTTTCCCTTTTCCCCACAAATATCCCCACGCTTCTGTTCCCTCTTCAGTGCTCTCTTCCCTCCTTATAGCTGAATCTCTGTTATCAGTATCTAGCCAATCCTCCCAAGCACAGAGCTTAGAGATGATAGGGAAATTGCTGGGTCCCATTGTAATACTGGGAATTCTCAGATTTTCCTAACTTGCTGCCAGTTCAACAATGACAAAGAAAGAGAAATTCTAGCAAGCTAGAATTTTCTTTGCATTTTTAAATGTAGAACAATTCTGGAATTTTCAGCTGCTGTACTGAAAGGGTAAGAGGTAAAATATACTAAGCGAAAAGGTTTTATTGTATGCCCTGCTTTCCCTCAGTATATTTCCTGCAACCCATGAGTCTAACCCTTCTGTTGGCTTATCCTTATTTGTGCAGATCTCCAAACAACCCCTGCAATGTCTGAAATGTGCCTTAATACTAGTCCAAGGCAGATGAATGACACAGACAGCAGTTAACACAGTGTTTCCTGACAAAGACACAATGTATCACACAAAAAGGCTCATTTCATGCCCCATCAGGAAGTCTTACAAGCTGCAGCTTAACAAATATATTAAGAATATTGTAATGGAGAAAATGTCTGGTGCCCCCTCCCACATGAAATGCACTTATGGAGAACTCTACAGAGTAGGCTGTGCAATCTCACAAACACCCTTTTAATTTCAAGAAATCAATCTAGTTTTCTTTAACTATTTGACTCTTATTTCAACCCCTACGAATGCTCATCAAAACTTTGTAGACAAATCTGCTTTGCTTAACATTTTATTCAATCTCTAAATGTAGTGTATGTCCCTGACATATGGCATATGGTCCCAAAACACTGGATGAACAAAGGAGTTCAGCAAACAATCACTTGTTCGATCAATATAAGCCTCAGACACAATAGAATTAAGCAGCTAGAGGGAAATACTACCAGCACTAAGGGACTGGGTAATTTTCCTGTAGGTTTTCGTACTCCCACCATAGGTTTATGGAGATAAGTTGCCTCTAAGATAGGGAAGAAATGGTTCTTGGGTGGCTATACTAAAAAGTCAAATGTGACAACTAACGTAGTAATTCATGAAAACAGAAAAACTCCATCAAAAGCACACAAAATTCTCAAAAATATATAGTTGCCTATGATTCGTCAATTCTTCCATCTGGCTCCATAATCCTGTGTACATGCCCTGTTCTGCCCGGTGAGCTCATTACATTACTCCCCTAATAGTTTCTGAGTTACACTAGGAAATGAGGGTCTGATAGGTAACCCACCAAGGTTTCGTAGGCAAACCAAGCAAGTCCCAGAATAGATTCACTCTCCAGATCAAGAAAGGGGTTACAATTTAATCTTGCCTAAGAAGAAGAGGAAACATGGTAAATAGAGCTATATCTGAATAGAAATTTAAGAGCCTCCATGATTTCCAAACTAGAACTCAAGATCAAGTATTCAAGTAGTCATAGAAAAAAAACAAGATGTACAGAATAAAAATAAACCATTGAAGGGGAAATCCTAGCCACCACTTCATTTACCCCTGAAAGAAAAAATCCAGCCAATCCACTTCTCAGCTCCTAGAGCCAGCAAGCCTTCCATCCCACAGCTCTTCCCTGCAGAGGGGCTGGGGACAGGCCTCCATAAGAGATCTCTACATATGTTCATACTTTACAAGGATAAAGTAATCACCACTTCAGTCGTTCATGAATAAAGTCTCTTTAACATTTTAATGAGAACATTAAACTCAGCTTCACTTGGTTTGGGCTCCCTAGAAAGACTGTTGGCCTTAGAGAAAGTTTCTTTTAAAAGCATTGATGAAATCACAGGGCTCCCTGTGCCCCACAGGGCACGACTGGGCCACAAACACTGGCTGCATTATTTTTCTCCTGAACTAGCCTATCTATTTTGATAAGACTGCAGTTTGCTAATGAGAGATGGCATCTGAAAGAATAGCTTCCTCTCTGCAGTAGTGGCGTGCTTGTGTGTGCTCACTCATTTTATATCTGACCTGTCTCCTAATTTGCTTTTTCTGTAATACACAGCTCTGGGTACAATCTGTGACTCAATAAATGTTAAATCATACTTTTCTGCTCTTTTCTTCTAATCATTTTCTACTGCCTCTCTTCTCTTTTGCAATGAGACTGATTCCCACCGAGGCTACAAACTGCTATTTGCCCGGAGACCCATTAAATTCAACAGACAACCAAGAGAGCTTCAGAAGCCAAAGGTGAACAAGAAATAATTCTCAGACTTGGTGACTTAACATGAATGTCTGCCTCTTCCTCAGAACAAACCTGAAACAGCATGAATGAAAGCATTTGTCACCTTGAAAACCACACAGGAGAAAGGAGTAAAGCTAAAGAGAATTCATATTCAGGTCATTCATGCATTCAAATCTTAAACATTATCTGGGTGCCTACTACGTATCAAACACTGTTATTGCTACTGGGGGGCAGAGGGGGACAGTCAGAAAAAAGACAAGACCTTCCCTCCCACAGAGCTTAAGGGCTAGTGAAAGAGACAGTCAATAATCAAAAGAGAAAATATGACAGTGTAATAATAAGTCCTCTGAAGAGCAACAAGAGGGTGATGTGATGGGAGGTTAGTTAAATAGTGTGAACAGGAGAACCAGACAGAGTAAAAGGCTATTAAATTCACAGTCATGAGAAGACATGGAAAAATCGTAAATGCATATTACTAAGTGAAAGAAGCTAATCTGAAAAGACAACATACTCTACAATTTTAATTATATGGTATTCTGGATAAATCTAAACTATGCAGACAGTGACAAGAGCACTGGTTGCCAGGGGCTGGGGTGAGGTAGGGTAAGTAGGCAGAGCACAGTGAAATTCTTCTGTATAATGATAATTTGATGGTGACAGCATGCCATGGACATTTACCCAAACTTACAGGATCTACATCGACAGTGGAGCCTAAAGTAAACCTAAAGTAAACTGAGGGCCTAGGGTAGCGCTGTGCGAATGTACCTTCAACAGATGTGGCAGATGTGTACCCCTGATGGGGGGATGCTGGTAGCAGGAAAGGCTGGGCTGAAGGGAAAATGTGAGACCTCTCTGGTCTTTATTCAACTTTTCAATCAACCTCAAGTTACTCTAAAAAACAAAGTATTAGAAAATTTTCAAGAAAGAGTATGGTGTATTGAACTGAAAGCAGCCCATTTTCGCTAGAGTAGACTAGTCAAGGACGGAGGAGAGTGAGCCAGCGGGTGTCATGATCAGATTTGAATTTTATTCTAGAAGCACCAGGAGCCATGGAAAATGGATCATAGAGAGACAATCAACAGAGGCTGGCAATGGTAGTCTGCTCTCAGGGAGAAGCAGGAGTAGATGGATCTGAGACACACTGGACTGATAGATGGATGATGGGGAGGAAGTGAGGGGGAAGAGAAATCAAAGGTGATTTCCAAATAGATAGATTCCCTTTAACTGAGACAGGAGAATTTTTAGGAGAGCTACATATGGAGACCACACAGGGAAGTGTGTCCACTAACAGCCCTGTGAGGCAGTGGGGATGTCCAGGTCCACAGAGGCGCTGGTGTGTGCCCTCTGCCTTTATGTTACCAGCAAACAGATATGTGGTGATGCATACACACTGGCACTCACACACTTCCACCCTCATGCATGTGTGGATGTATGCAGATAGAGATAATGGTTAGCAGATGGTTTCTGCAACTCAAAGCACATTTGAAATCATTTCAACAATCTTTCATGGGACAAAAATGTTGTTTGTGCCATTAACTTACAAGGAAACTGAGGGCAAATGAGGTGAGGCGTGTTGGCAAAGGTCACACAGCAAGTTATCAGCAGAGCTGAAGTGGGGAGCCAGCTTTCCTTGTGGGAATGACATCATGCACCACACAGCTCTGTACATCACCCGGAAGGGGCAGGCGCCCTGCAAGCCCTGCTGTCAGCGTGAGACATGGCTCCGGGTGAGGCAAGGCTGCAGAATGCTACTTCTTTCACCTTGTTGCCTTCCTTTAGCTCATCCTGTTTAGATGTTACTTAAATAATCTATAAAATGTGGCTGATAAAACAGAGAGATCGAGAACCTTATGGAGAGTAAATCAAATATTAAGTTGTAATGTGACACAGATTGTTAAACGAACGTTTTAATTGTGAGCATTAGGACCTTTCATGCGCCGGCTCTTCCAAGTTTCCTAAGCATCACATGGGCGAGCTGTCTCATAACTGGAAGGAACACATGTGCCCGTGACACGCTGGCAAGCAGCGCCCCTTTCTACACCACATTGGGCTTTCTTGGCCTGTTCGTTGGATTTTTCAAAGGATACCAAAAGCACTGAACAGATTCAGGAAAAGGGGAAAACAGAAACACTACCACCAAAAGTTGATGGGTTTGGTCTTTGTAAGGTGATTTCAAGGAATAAAACTCAACTAAAATAATTCAGATTGTATTTAAAGAAGATAAACCTGAGGAGGGAGAGACAGGGCTTGGAGCCTCCGACAGCTGCTTCTACATACTACCTATAATGTTTTAAAAATAGCCTTCTATTTTTCCTCCGCCAGGCCCTCCCTCGGAAGCCATGAGGACTCCCACCTCACAACATTTTGAAGTCTGAAAGGGAAACAGTGAGGGGGTGTCTGCCTCTGTGTTTATCCCTGTGAGTCACGCATTCTCTGTGCTCACTGAATGTGGGCTGTTTGTTTTCTTGTTGGTTTGCAGATTTCCTCTCTACTGCTTTTCTCTAATAATGTCTTTTGAAAGGACCCCTACAGGGTTAGCATAGTCCCATAAATGGACAACATGGTCACAGCAAGTGGACACCTCAGAGTGGCAGCTTGGTTTGCTGCCCTGTCCTCCGACATGGAGACAGAGAAAATCACTTTTTAGGGCTAAGGCTTGGCTGCCATGTGTGTTAAGGTGGGGATCACTCCCTTCCACCCTGGTTTTCTTACCAAACACATTCAGAGAGGTCCATAAATGATATGCTCTCAGCACAAACACCAGAAGAGTAGAAACTGGCCCTTTGAGTAGGAAAACATGTGGTGGCTCACTCTCTGATACTGCCCCTGGCTCACCCCACAATTCCATTTACACCAACCCCGCTACTCAGCATCTGATCCCCCTATCTACTTTTGCCTCACCAGACCCTGCCCAGATGTAGCATTTTCCTAACTCTATTTTCTCCTACCATTGTATTTTTCTTTCTGTTTTTATAGTGTCATGATTGATATTTTCAAAGAGTCCAGGAAAGATAGATGGCTGGTGATAATTCATAAAGGACTTGATTCACAAAGTCTGCTCCCACGAAGATCTCCTACACAGCAGGTGATGGAGATGGACTGATGGTGAAGGTGTGGTGAGTGGGTGAGCACATAGCAGGAGTGATAGAAGAAAACAGTGGGCTAGAGACCAGGCAGCATTCTCAGAATGCTCTGATGGCACCATGAGGCAGCACAGAGGCAGCACAGAGGCGATGTGCAGGTAGGATGCCAGGGGTGCCAGCCCTGGAGATGGCACAGGCTGAGTAGGCCTCAGGAAGGCAGTGCTGTCTAAACCTCATCTCCCTTTATGAGAATGGCCTCCCATGCCTCTTCAAGAGCCCTACTCTTCTCACTGACAACCTGGAAACCCTGATCTGCCAATCATCACATGATCATCCTATAAAGGCCTTTGCACAATTGTGGTTAACTGCAGGACCTCAAGTGCACCTGTCCACCCTGGCTAATGTGCATGGGTGAGCACACTCCCTAGTAAAACCAACAAACAAGTCAGCACAGTGCACTCTGTCCTGCAAATAGCTGCAGCCCACTACTTTGTTTCAAGTAGAAGCTACAAGAAGCCCCAGGTCTGGTACCAACATGCACCCCACCCTCTGTGTCGGGCACATTTCCTGGGCACATTTCCTGTTTTTCCCTGAACCTACAGACCCTATATATACCCATGGGCAGTCCTAATAAACGGACTTCGGACTTCAGACCCCAGGCTCCTGCTTCAGTTTCTCGTGTCTCTGGGTCTCCTACATTCGGGCAATGGGCTAACGTAGCGGTCAGCACACCCCTCAGTGGGTTTGCAACACACAATACATGCAATAGCTTTCTTTGCAAAAATTTAATTCACATCTAGTGTGCCTGTGTGTCCTTAAATTCTCATAACACTGCTGGGTAAATAAGTTCAGGATCAAAGAGATGCGTAACCTTGCCCAAAGCCACACCAGGGCAAGCATTTACACTCACATCCAGACATCCTGACTTGGAAGCCTATGCTTCCTAGAACAGCTGTTAGCAGATTTATTGTTCTGTAACTCTAAGTTCTATCAACTTGACTCATCTAGACTTCACTAATTCAGAATCAGTGAGGCAATAAAACATCATCATTTGACAACTCATTTACTTGGAAATCTGGGAGGTGCTATGTAAAAGTGCATGCAGTATCATTTGACACGCAGGATGGGAAGGTGCCCCTCTGAAGGTAGAGACAAGAACGTTTTGCTTAGTGGAGTCATCAGGGACAATACCAGAAATTTAGTGCTAATAAGTAATTATTTTTTTAAATGGGTTTACTGACTACAACATGGCTATTTTAATTTTTTTTTAATTCCCCAACTATAAGGAATATGGTCTTAAAGTAGTAGTACTCAGTCTATAAGATAAAAAAAAAACTACCCTAATATGTTTTATTCCAAATATTTATCACATTATACTGTACTTTATTTTTTTTAATTCATTCACATCTAAAAGTTGGTTTCCAAATATTTTGTGAATATGTGGATGTTTAAATGCATAAATGTGTGTGTTCAGTCAGCTACACTCCATCTTGGTGGAGGAGTGAAATGCTATATTCTTAAGGTACAATGGATTCCAGGGCTTTGGAATCACATACAGATTCAAATCCTGCTGTTTTCAAACTCTTCCCTCTTGGACAAATTACCTCACCTCTTATTCCTAAGCTTCCTCATCAGCAAAACAGGGATAACACAGAGACTGTGCAAAATTAGTGTGTGAATTCAGTGAGGTCATAGACTAGACACTTTGCCAAGGTTGCAACAGCTTCTGTCATGTATTTATTCTGCCTTTCCACCCCATATTTATCATGAGCTCTTAAACACCAACCTCTATGGTGGCGTTGTGGTATGCAAATTCTGTCATAAAGCTAACAGGTACACAGCAACTTTACATACAGTAACAGTCAATTTTCCCTCCATGAACATCAAATACATCTATTCATAGTCTAGAGATAAGTTGTCAGAACAGAAAGTATTCCACCAGTTTCCATGACTTTTGAATAAACCTCCCAGAGAACTTTCACCCTTTTAGCATCAATATACTATATATGCTACAATAACCACTTTGCTAAAAGAACAGGTTGAAAGAACTTCAACCTTTCTTTGCCTCAGAGTTACCAACGGGAATTTAAGACAGGATTGGAATGAAGAGTCATAACTCTTTGGAAGCTTTCTAAGCCAACAGTAAGTGTTCCCAGGTCTGTACATGGAAAGCATTTCTCTCATCTCTTCCTGTGGTCAACAATTCTATGTCCTAGAAGGTATGAGATTTTGGAAATTAACAAGACAATGCCCTTGTCAACAAGATGGCCAGGAATCATTCCCAGTTCTGGCTCACCATGACCTACTGATACACATGTTTGGAAGGAGCTTCAAGGAAGATGCTCATCTATCTTAGTCCAAGGAGGGCTGCTCTGTCTCTAAAGTTTTAGACATGCACTCAACAAATATTTATACGGTGAGTAAGCAGAGCACACAGCATGCAAATTTTGTAATTAGTGTTTTCTATTTGGAGCTATTCTAATCCATAACTAGGGCCTTTATTCATTTAGGGTTGTATTTTTTCATCTGCAAAATGAGGTAACTGTTACATTATCCCTATGATTTTTTAAAACATTAAGCTTCTATAACCCTATACTTGTAGGCATATGTATATGTTCCAGATGATAGAATTTCTGGAGCTCTGATCACCAGATAAGTGAGGCTAATATTAGAAAACACAATGAATAAACAATGCATCCTTTGCCTGCTGCTACAGACATCCTAACAAGAAGGCATTAACCGTGCACCCACAGCAACACACAGAAAGAGAATTAGCTCCCTTAATTATTTCTATCACTCCTAATATAATATGTAAGTGTAGGAATATTGACCTGGCAGTGTAAATATATTGATTATTTTTTTCTGTATCAATTGTTCATTAATAAGTGAAAAAACAAATATATCTCAAGTCAACTACATTCAAGCAAATAAAACCTTAAAGAAATTTTTTTTCTGACTACTACATATAGTATTTTCATTGATCCTCTGTTCCTAGCTATTTCTTCAAATACCACCTGGCTCACATATTAACTTCTCAGCTGCATTTGTCTCAATACCACAGTTACATTCTGCACAGAAATTCAACTTCCTTAATCTACAGTCTAAGTTTCTCTATTAAAACTGAAACTTTTGTGGACCATGAAGGGATTCTTTTAATAAGTCAAACATATAAAGATTTCACTCATAGCTATAACAACAAATGAAATAATAACAAACCCTTTGATTTGGACAACAGAATGTTGAAGAAAACAGAGTAAGGGGGAGATGCACAAAATACATAAAGCCGTCAATGGTATGGTGGAAACTGATTTCAGGTGGTGATCTTAATTTGGTCCACACAGATATCCAAGCATGAAGCTGTACACCTAAAACTTACAGTGTTATAAACCAGTGTGACCTCCACTGAAAAAGACAGCAATATAATACTGGTTAGTGACTGATGAAAAGAAAATAATGGAAACAGCAGTCAGCTTTCAAATGATAAAGAAGTAAATACTAAAGTAAATTCTTAACAAAATCCTTCCAATATCAAGAGATGGCTTTTGTCATTACAACCACCACTGGAACAAAGTCCAAAAGACATAAGGTGTTTGGTGAAGATCACTGTGCTCAAGAATAAAGGTAATAGGGACAAGAGCAGACACAGGTGAAAATCTGATAAAAGGTAATTGATCTTAAAAAAGAACAATCAAGAGTATGTGCAGGCTTGGATGAATACCTAAGACATGATATTAGTTTGTCTATGACATTCTCAGGATAACAAAGCTGAAGTAATTTTAAAGTACAATGCATACAAATCTAGAACACCGAAGGCTTATGGAGAGCTTCAGAGCATGCTGAATTCAATGAAACAGATACAGTTAGTTTTGGAAATGATGATAAAATAGAGCTTGGTGATTTGTCAACAATGATGAAGACAAGGATATCTAAATTAAAATTAAAAAATTCTGAAGACTATTATACAATTTGGATTTTGGCCCTCTCCTGTTAAAACAACTGAATTTTCATTTAGCATGAATATATTAAACAATACTGCTTTACTTTTATTATTTTAAAATATCTATTTTTATCTCTTTTTAGAAATTTATGGTGCTAAATTATCTTAAATGAAATGCTAACACATTGTTCTTCTGATATAATGGAACTCAGTGGTAAAAGACCAGAGTGAGCTCTTAGAAAGATGGGTAGAAGGAAGAAAGGAAAGGAGAGAGGGGAGAAGAAAGGAAGGGACGGACTGCACTGTGGTGTGCCTTCCTAAATTTTATCAAAATCTCTGAAAACATCAAGATAACTGGAACATACTAAAGGTAAATAAACTAGTTGGGAATAGGCCATATCATGGTCCAAGCTGGAAGGTAGAAATTTGCATTTGAAGACAAGAAAGGGGCTATTGTTACATTCACATTTCACATGCAGTCATAGGTAGTTTTATACTAGCTTTCATGACAAACATCGTTTCCATCATTTTATGTTGCCACCATCATAAAAAAAAGATGTATTTCCACGTGAAGTTTTAAAAACATTGGTTTGAGTAGCTACTTTGAATTTTCTAGATTAATAGATGCACAAAACTAATGTGATAATAGCTAATTTCTTTGACATTGAAAGCATTAGTATATTGGTTGACAATATTTTTACTTAACTTGCAAAGATGAAATTCTCAAAGAAGACAACTTTTATGGTAAATGTATAGAACACTTTAATAGATACACAAGACTATTAAAATACTTAAACATTGAATTTTGAGAAATCAAACAGTCAGATAAAACCAAACTTTAAAAAAAATAATTTTTAGAAGATGATTATAGAACTGAGGAAGCCAGAGAGGAAGGAGAAGATGGAAGGGCAAGAACAAAGTGGGAGGGAGCACAGTAGACTAGAGTGTTGAAATATGGATGTTTAGGTGGGGGGGTGAACTATGGTAATAACACATGAAGGGGGTATCCTTTACTCCCAAAATACGGACAATGATAAATAAAGCACATCATTTGCTGTCAAAAGTCACAGACATTGCAACCATAGTTTTGGAATTCCTGAACAATTAAATCATAATGTATAAATTAAAACTTGATTTTATAACAAATTCCATAAACTAAATATTTCTTTAAAAAAAAAAGATTTATTTATTCATGCATCAAGAGCTAAGGTGAAGGCCAGAAGTGGGAGAGCAAGAAGATTTACCAGAGACAGAGTGGGAGCGTAACAGGCAGACTGACTGAAATACACTGCTGAGGGGAGCAGTGGGCTAGACAGGAGAAGTCTGCCACACTATGTGGGTCACCTCCCTGGCCAGGAATAGAACTTGTGTTTCAGTGGCTGCTGATAGCTTCACAGAGCTGAGATTTAACACCTTGTGCCACCAGGGAGACCACTAAATCTTTCTTGAACAATTCCCTTCACTAGGGTAAGGAAATGAAAAGAATACAACTAAGAAATACAGTAAAATGTTTCATTGAGTGAAAATATTTAAACTAAAATAATTTTCATTACCTTCCAAAGTGGAAATGATAGTGATCTACTTAATTAACTTTGATATACATCAAAATAAGCAGACTGGACTAATGACTAGATAAGGTATAAATGGATAATGTGATAAATATAATAAAATTCAGTCATATCTAGTTAGTAAATATATTTATTTTTACTATCCAAATTTGTCAACATTTCTCTGTGTCTGAAACTTTTCAGAAAAAAATGAAAGCATGAAGACTGATAAATGAAACTTTGAAACAAAAATATGTTCAGTATATTTAGTCACTAGGGAAATACTTCAAAATTCCACTGGTGATCCTAAGTATGGGACAGAACACTCAGCAACAGGAACTCCCTCACACCACCAGTGGGTGTCTGAAGTGACACATTCAGTAGCAGCATCTACTAAAGTCAAAGTTTGTATTTATTTCAGCACACAACACACTTCCACTTCTAGATGCCTACATATATACCGCATACATCACATACAACAGTATTCAGAGCAGTATTATTCACAGTAACCAAACTGTAAACTAACCAACTCTATGAGTATGTTACCTCATCACTGGTAGAGCCAATGGTCTAGGGCCATATGTTTGTCAGCTTTATCAGGATATAACAGAAAAAATATATAACTTTTTTTTTTTAGTGAAACTTCTAAATTAGAAGTGTTCGTATATTTCACATAGTAAGAGATGCTTTCTAACACAAGCCCAGTCTTAGTCAACCAGAGCCCATGGAGGCGGCACTTGTGCAACTTCTTCCATGGACGCCTGAGGAAAAAGAAGTCTGGAACAGTTTTTCTTCCAGGCTAGGACTGTGTGCCTTTAATTCAATTTTACACAAATTCGGAAAATACTTTCTTCAAATTCTGCATCAAATTCCCAAGGGATTATGAAAAAGGAATAAAATCTATCATCTCTGCCTTGGAGAAAATGCAGCAAAGTCAAGTGGATAAGAGAAGGCAAAAGGTCTGCCATAATTTGCTGTATAACTTAGGTAAGTTACTTAACCCCTCTGATCCAGTGACTTTATCTGAATAATGGTGGTGATAATAGGACCAACCTCAGACTGTTGTTATCAGAAATAAGTGTTATTGCTCCTAGACAATTAAGAGGACTTCCTGAGGCATAGTAAGCATTAATAGTTAGAATCATCATTATCACCACCTTCATTAGGAACATGCAACCGTGAGTTTAAATTTTTCTTTTTTGCATTAATTTATTATAAAACTGAAGCTACAATAAAAAAGGCTATAAAACTGATTTTCCAAGTTTCACTATTCTCATGTCTTCCTGACAAATCCTAACTACATTTACCTACTCTTTAGAGATTGTAATGTTGATGGTAACTGGGGGTGCAGAGCAAATGAACAACAACAAAAAAAAAACCCACAAGTACATTAACACAAATAAATGGAGTCTGGCTGGCCTTTATCTTCCCTGGCAGATGTATACAATTGTATATTAGGAAAAAGTCTTGAGAAATATTTTTGAAATGAGTGAGAATCTTAGTTTTTAAAGAAATTAATGAATAGATTTTTTTTTCTAAATGAACTTCATTGTCTGCTATCTGAAATTTGGTTTTTTTTTTTTTAGGTTCTGCCTAACCGAGACCTGGGCACTTCGGTTGCGATTAAACACCTATTCCTTCTTGGGACACACACACATTCACATGCAGAAATTGCTTTTGTGGCCATCTTTGTTATTTTCTGGCTTGTGTTTAGGAGAAAAATATGTCACCTATTATAAGATAAGGCTTTCCTAATTTAGAGCCTTCAAGTCATATTTTCTTGCCCTTCCTCCATCTGTTATTTTACTAGAACAACAAAAAGCAGCCTCTCCACTATATTCAACAGGCCTTCCTAACTGAATGCCTTCAGGACACTGTCCAAACTGGGTCAGCAGTCTCGTGAATGCTTGACTTTCCTCATCCCTGGCCTTCAACTCCACAGACAGAGGCTCTGACCTTGGCTTAAAAATGTTTGAAGACTATATTTTAAAATAGGTTCTCTATTTCCTGTTGCTGTTATATCTCGGAACCCCCAGCATGAGTATCTGGCTAAAACACAATTTCGAATCAAGAAAAGGTCCCACTCTCTCCTTTTCCCTTCCCCTATGCTGACAGGTGGCATCCTCGCATTTGCTTTGCTGTGTGGGTTTCAAAGGTAGGACCTTGTAGTGATGAAGGGAAAGACTTCAGCAATTTCCTCCCAGTTCTTTACACCACAGAAACATGTGAAAATGGGCCACTAAAAATAATTCAGCTCTGTTGTTAAATAGGCAATTACTTTTGGTGGACCAGACACCATAAAGCCAGGTAGGCCTGTAGACGCTGCTTGTTATACACGGACCTAAGCTTTTCTACTACCACAGCGTTTGTTTCCTCTCTCTTCTTTGGAGAGAAGAGAGGCTCTTCTTCGGAGGCTGGCCACCATGGGTGGTAGCAGTTATGGCTGCTATTCTCACACATATGAAATTCAAAACTAGGAAAAGTAGAATCCAATATTACAAAAAACAGTTGCAGGAGTCAAGCACTCAAAACTCAGGGAGAGTTGAGCTAAGATTTCAGTTTCTAATGAAGGGGGAAAAAAAGTTGTTGCATTCACCTACTCTGCATGCCAACTCGCAGTGCCTTCTCTCCAGATGCCACTCAAAAAAGAAACTCTGCAAATGTAACAGGAGTGGAGATCCTGAGGGAGCCAATTAGATTTAAGCCACTTTCAAAATTCTGTAAAAAAAAAAAAAAAAAAGAATCAGAGAAAACTTGGCACTTGAAATGATATTTTATGTGTTCCGCTTTGGACCATGGGCTGCTACTCATAGCATGCCCAGTTGTCACACATGCAAGATAAACCGATAAACCTTGGGATTTTCTTAACTTTAAAGGAAAATATTTTACTGATTGAAGGTAGGGAAGTAGGAATTATAGTATTCACAGTTTTACAATACCAATTTCAACAATTATATTTGATACTTTCTCCACAGAATATATTACTTTTGGTAGAAATGTAGAGTCTATGACAGGGACAGAGATCAAATTTTCTCATCTACAAATGAGAAACAAGTTGAGGTTTAGGAAGACTTGGGAAATCTAGAAAAGAAATCAGTAGATTAAAAACTTGACAACATCTAGAGAAAACAAAAGGTTAAAAATACAGGTAAATTAAAAGATATTTCATATACATAGCAAATGTGGGCCTTGGGTTTTTAGTATAGCAGAATCATTTGCTAGTAAAATCTTAGATTTTTAATTTAGCACTGAGGAATCATTAGCTAGTAAAACAAACAGCTCCAGAGAAAAAAGTGGCACATCAAGTCTAATAATGCTTCCCTCATCTTTGGGATTATCGGCCAAAATATGACAAATTGGGCCAAGGTCAATGGCAGAGGACTGCAGGGAAACGCTCTTCGGCTGGCCGTGTACTCCTTTGAGGTGCCTGTGATTGGCTAGCAAAGCCAGGATGAGGGAAGATACACAAGAAGAGTAATTTTCCTTTCCCTCACTCCCTGATATAAGCACCTTTGTGGCTTCTTGATAAACTGGCAGGAGAGGCTGGGTTGGGAAAGAGAAGTTCCCAGAAAAGTGCTTTTGTAGAGGCAGATGCAGCCCTGAGTTTTAGCTGGTGGTGGAAACCCCAGGCTCCCACATCTCCCCAGAGTTCACTACATGAATTCAATGGTTATTTGTGAGTACAGCCTGTCTTAATTAGATGCTAAGTAGATATGTCAAAGACAACAGAACCAGGCACAAAGAAAGGCTCAAAGACTTAAAAATAACCAACTTCAGTTGAATTTCCAGGATGGCTTCTTTCCTTCCTAGCTAGGAAAAGCTTGCCAGAGAGCCACCTCTGAAGATGACTTAGTAAGCCCTCCAGACCCTCATTCACTCCTGCACCTTTTCTTTAATAAGGCAGCAAAATATCTGGATCCAAATACAGGAACAAAAACAAAACAGGTAAAGGGAAAATGTTCTCTTGGAAAACCTTGCTAGGCTCCTGGACAAGACCATGCTTCTGTTCCACAATGTGGTTGGATGTTTTTATTATATCACATCCATTCTTCTTTCCCAGAAGGGATGTTTTACCACCACCCCTGGTGACAAATATGCGTTAGACACCTGCATTGTCAGGAAAGGCACTCAGGGAAGAGAGCTCATATTCTGCCTCCAGAAAGATCCTGCTCTCAGCGAAAGAAGATGTTTGTGGCTGTAAAAGAAACAGCTCACCTGTCAAAACCTGATCTCTTTCCAGCTCTACCTTAAATGTAACCTGTACCCTGAGGTGGTTCCAATATCTTCACTACAAATAACCTCTCCCTCACAGGAGTTGCTAAGTCCTCCTCTATTTTTTTTTATTTTATTTATTTATGTTATTCTTTTATTGAGACTTAAATTCTTTGAACAATATGATTTTAATGGCTGGAAAGAGCAAAATATGTCAGTAAATGTCAAGTTTTTGACTCTCTTGTATAGAATATCTCAGTTACTGAGGAACCAAAATGGTCAGGAAAGACTTTATCCAGTTACAGTTGAATTGGAATTATCAAGGGCAGAAAGAAATGCATGTAAACAAGGAAGAAAATGAACAAAAGTCTGGTGTCTCTGGATGTCTCCTAACACAGATATTTAATGACCTTATAAGTGGCTATGACCTTATAAGTGGCTATGAAGAGCAATGAAAAGTTCTTTTAAGATGGGTTCATCAATCCCATAATACTCCTGATGTGCACCAGTGATAGTAATGACTGGAGGAATATTACTATCTTGCTTTTGAGACCCAGGAACTCCTCTAGGGCCATCCCCTTGCAGAAAGCAGATAAGTTTCAGAAATAAATGAATTCCCATGTCTGCATTTACCACATGGAATGGTATGACATTTTTGGAGAGAAGGAAGGATTAAGAACTTAATTAAGCCAAAGCTCTGTTACACACAGCAGCTACAGCCAATCACAGAGAGTGACAAGGTATGTTTGTCTTTTTTTTTTTTTTAACGAACTCTTTGATATAATTACAAAATGGGGGAAAAAGTACACCCACACATATGTGTATACATGGTATCAGCCAAACCATTCTATATTTAGCCAAACCAAAAAATTTCATGGTCACAGCTATTATCAATATAAATATTCAACTTTGCAATGGTTTTAAATGAAACAGTGTTTAGAATGCCTCTTTAGAGCTAGTTTTTAGAAATTACTATTTCTTAAGCATTTACTTTCTTTTTGGCCTCTTTGTGTAAATTTGCTGTTCTTTTTTCAATTTCCCAGGATCCCAAAGGCCATTCTCTATGGTGTTTGCTTTAAAAACTCAGTGCCAAAGATTCTGCCTCAGCTTTCAAGTTCACTGGGATGACATTTCCCACTCTTCATATTTCCCCAACATCCAGATCTAGTTGATCTGCATTTTCTACAGAAAGTTTCACTTGGTAATTGCAATCTGCCTCTTGCATAGTTTCTTTCCATTCCCCTGGGTAGGTACTGCCGGGAAGACAGAAGAGAGGTGGAGAGTTTTCATGCTAATGAGGTTTCTGTGCTAAAGGTAGGAGCAGAGTCTGGTATTTCTCCCGGGAGCCCAGGTGAGCTCATGGATAAGGGCACAGCTGAGAGTCATTCTGGCACCTTGCTGTTAGTCCAAAGCAGGTATTCCAGTGTCTGAGCAGTGACCTGTTAATGGCTTACATAATGAAGAAATGAGTCAGTATACTTGGCAATTCAGTTCTGACTATGGAAGGCCTTAACTCAAAAGAAAATTCAAGAGAAACACTAGTGACTTTTTTTTTTTTCTTTTAAGATGCTGGTCATAGAATAAAGGTTACTAAATTATGTATAGCTGTATTCTGCTGTTTTTCCTGTGGACTTGGATGACTGAGGTCCTAGGGTTGCCTCCAAGCATCCGACAAAAGAAGACCACCTTGACCGGCTGAGGCCTACCAGCTATTATGAGATTAGCCCTCCTCAGCAACTGAAGAAACTTGCCTCAGCCACTTAGAAGACCTGGGGAGTAAAGTGGGTTTGGGAAGGTGGGGAGTGGGGAGGGGGAACCACCACATGTTTTTAACACTAGCAAATCTTCTAGTGTAAGCAAAGTCTTAACTAAAATACACCAACTTAGGTGTCAAAAGTCATTTAGAGAACCTGCAATAATTTTTCAGTAGTTCTTCTACTATCATGGTGCGGGAGGCAAAGGAAAGTGCCTGACATTCTAAACAGAAAAAACAACAGGTGCCACTTAGATTTATGGGCCTAATAACAAAAAGAAACCTAAAGCACTCCTAGCCAAAGGAGCTTCACCATCTTTCGAGGTAGATGATAGAAGCAATATTCTTATTTTCAAGTTAAGGAAACCAAGCTTTTTGAGTTTATTATGTAAATCACTCGTCTCCCCAGTTAGTAAGTGGTAGAGAGAGGGTTTGGATACATACAACCAATTACATGTATTCTGAGTGAGTAGTGAAATTTCCTATCGGGGTTAGACTCTTTCCACAAATTTTTGGAAGATGAAGTACGAGGTAAAACAAACAAACAAAATTACAAACTTCTTTTAAAATAAGACAATAAAGAGAACAATCCTGGAGAAATACAGGATTTCTTCAACCACATTGTTCATTTCTTTGTTATCTGGTTATGAATGAGGTCAAAGGAGATTCTAAAGTTGAACCACATGACTGTTTGGCCACAAAGACTGGGATTTGTTCTCAGCCAAAGTTTCCCATGTAGCTCAAACCTCCATAGCATTGTTCTTTCTCAAGTATGACTTGTTGCCATTTGGCTATTCAAGTGGTCAACGCCCAGGAACTGAGTTTTCTACTCTCTCTTCTGGGAGGGTGGGAGGAGTGACATCATGACAGTCTTCTCTCCTATGATCCCACTGAATATGTCAAATAAATGCTGTTCCTGCTGTCCTGCTACAGAGCATGAATTATTTGATCTGCCAAGCAGATTCATGTGAAAACCAGCATACGTTCCCCATCCCAGGGCCACAAAAAGGGGAAAAGGCAGCAATGAGTAACTGTTCAGGCAAAACTGATCACAAGAGAGATGAACGTTATTCACGTCCTCCACTCTTCACAAAAATAGTGTCCATACAGCATATCCATGTATATCTTGCCTCAAACAAGTAAAAACTGAACTTGCCTCCTCCTCCGTGCCCCCATACAATTTTGTACAGATTGCTAAGTTACAGCACTTACACATTGTCTTATGATATTTTTTAGGTGTCCAGCTTCCTACTAGTATACTAGCAACTCCCCTGCCCCTTAATATTTGTATTCCATGCATCTGGTGTCACTCTTAACAAATATTTGTTAGACAAACAAACAAAAGGTAGAGATTAAAATGAATTTATGACAACTTGCCCAAGGACTCTCTCATTAGCTAGGACAAAAAGAAATGTTCTTTTCCTTCTATTCTGTAAGGCTGATGGTGGCTGGCACTGCCACACTTAGGTCGGGAGGTGTATCATGTCTGTTTGTACCATGAAGTGTCAAGGACTTTGGGCACTGAGTGAATGAGGCTTTGCATGTGTTGATATATGTCTATGTCCTGCTGTTTCCTCAGCTCCTGTATTCTAGAGAGCTCAGCTCTCCCTCCTTGCACCCACCAAGCTTGCCTGTCTCACCTACACCCTTAGTCACTTATTTTCTTTAGACTTAATTAATTTGAAGGCATTCTTCTTATTGTAAGGTGCTGGCAGAAAGGGAGGACAGGGAATGTGACTTGGTGTCACCACACTGTGCCTCCCACACCAGTCAGCTACAAGTGCCAAGTAAGATGGAGGCTAAAATATTTAGTAAGGCAACACAGACATGGCCCCTCCTCTGGCAGAATTTATAGCCAGTAGGAGGAAGAGAGATAAATAAAAAGGCAAGTGAAGTGCATAACTGGAAACACAGGGCTCTGTGAGAGCACAGGGGGTGAGAGCAAAGGTGGAGATCCCGAAGAGCCTGCTGGAAAAAGTATCTTTTAAATTTTGACCTGGGGGGCTCTTTCTGGTGGCACAGTGGATTAAAGCACAGCACTAAGAAGCTAAAGCCACTTCAGCATGAGTTCAATCCCTGCCTGCCCCAGAGGTGACCCACATGGTGTGGCAGACCTCTCCTGACCTGCCTGCTGCTCCCCTCAGCAGTGTTTTTCGTCAGTCGGCCTGTTTTGCTCCCCACTCTGTCTCTGGTGAATTCTCTCACTGCCCCTGCACCTCTAGCCTGTACCCTAGTTCTGTATGAATAAATAAGTCTTCAAAAAAAAAAATGACCTGGAGGGAAGTAAAACTAGAGGTGAAAGGGGAATGTGGAAAAGGAGAAGACCCAGAGATAAAAGAGAATGCAAAGTAAGCAAAATAGTTTGCATGAGGAGGCCAGCTTGAACCTCAGCTATTTTATTCAAAGGGTAATGGGAGGCCACTGAAAGATGGTAGCAAAGACACTAACATCTGGACTTGAGTTCCAGGTGAAGGGCCTGTGTTTTGGATTAGGCTCAGTGTAATAATACACCTTCAACATTTTCCTTGTCACAAGATTATTTTTTTTTTTTAAATTTTGAACATGGGTTGAATTTTTTTTTTTATTAAAAAGTTTATTTTTACATCATTTTTCACATTTTTTTTTCATCTCAATTGTAATCTCCACGGGTTTCCCATCACCAAATCACCCCTGTGCCACCACCATAGTCTCTAGCATTTCCCTCCCCCCCCCCCGTTTTTGATCCCATTCCCCACTCCACCCCCACAGAATGTCTCTGGTCTATGGTTGTTCATTATTTTTGTTATTTTCTCGCCTGGTCCATTATATTTCTGCTATGAGTGAAACCATCCGGTATTTTTCTTTCTCTTTCTGGCTTATCTCACTAAGCATGATCTTTTCCAGCTCCATCCAAGTTGCTGCAAAAGACATGTGTTTCTCTTTTTTGGTTGCTGAGTAATATTCCATTGTATATATGTACCACATCTTTCTAATCCAGTCATCTACTTTTGGGCATTTGGGCTGCTTCCATGTTTTTCCAATTGTAAATAAAGCAGCAATAAACATGGGGGTACAAGTATCTTTTTCAGTCAGTGTTTTTGTGTCTTTTGGGTAGATACCTAGGAGTGGGATTGCTGGGTCATGGGGAAGCTCCATGTTTAGCAGTTTGAGGAACCTCCACACAGTTTTCCATAGTGTTTGTACTAGTTTGCATTCCCACCAGCAATGCAGGAGAGTTCCTTTTTCTCCACATCCTCGCCAACATTTGTTGTTGCTAGTTGTTTGAAGATGTGCCATTCTCACTGGGGTGAGGTGGTATCTCATTGTGGTTTTAATTTGCATCTCCCTTATTACGAGTGTCACAAGATTATTTTGAATGCCATATGGAGCTCGGATGATAACGTGATGAAGTTAACATAGAAACTATGGAGGATGCCATTTCAGCCCATGTGAGGATGGGAACAGAATAGTAGACATGGATAGGTTCAGGGGAAGAGTAAGAAGACAGAATTAACAGAATAAGTAATCAACTAGATCAGGGGCTGACAAAAATTTCTGTAAGTTAGCCAAGAGGATAGGTTTAGGCATTGCAATCATATGATTTCTGTCACTATCATTCAACTCTTCTGTTTTAGTGACAATAATGGAAAGATATGTCTGCATTCAAATAAATGTTTATTTACTAAAAACAGGAGAATCGACCACATTTAGCACAGTAATGATGTCTTCAGACCCCTGCACTAAATAAAAGATGTAGCAGTTAAAGGTGGTTTGAAAGTGTGTGCTCTGGGCCTCTGTTTGGCCAGGACAACTACTTACAGAGAAAGGGACAACACGACAAGAGCAGGTCAGAGAAAGGGAAGTAATGGTCAGTGTTTAGATAAGTTATATCTATGATACCTTAGAGCTATTATTCAAGATGTTTCCAATAGTCTGTTAGCTATGTGGATCTCAGTAGGTAAAAATACATAGATTTGTAAGTTGCCTTAATTAGGGTACACTAAATCTTAATTAGGGACCACCAAAATTCATAGGTTTTAGCACTAAGAGTTTAATTCCTTTCTGACATGGGAATGAAAAGAGTTCAGAAGGGGGTAGAGGAATAGCAACATACATCCTATGCAGGCAAATAGAGGAGCTCTTCTAGGAGGTTTTATGGGCCAGGTCTGAAAAGGGCTCATATCATGTCATTCACATCCACCTGGGAGGCCTTACTGTAAGAGAAGCTGAGGAGCATGTGTAGTTGTTTATTTTAAGATAAGTGTAGAATTGATTTTGCTGAAATCTATACCAAACTGAAAAATACATACATAAGCCAAAAAGGTATGAAGATGAATGTAAGCAACTCAGTTAACTGTGCAGATGAGATCAGGTTCAAAGCTCAGAAGAACATCAATGTTTGGATAATAACCTGAGAGAGAAAAGACCCAGCAAAGCAGGAGAATAACTAAATGAAAATAAAACTGGAAGATGTTGTTAGGAATTTAAAGAACATATACAGCAATGAGTACAAATTTAGTCATTATAAGTACTGAGTCCATCTCTGAGAAGCTGACATTTTTTTATTCCTCTGATATGCAGGTGAAAAATGACGCATATCGCATTTAAGAGAAACAAGGCAAAACCAATTCCTCAACAATTCCTGTTTTCATTACCATTCAGATGAGATGGACTGCTTTAAGGCCATGTATTGCAGTATTCATTTTTTCCTCTCACTTTTGGGTCCATAAATCAACCTATATAGGTAAAATGTGTATTCTGCATCAAAAATTTTATGTGATCTTACACACATATAAACATATTATCCTGAATATGGATATATGTTTGTCTGTGCATACACTCACAAGATTCATTACCACAAAGCATTTCTTCTTCACTGCCATTGTTTGCAATTCTCTGTGCTCTCTGTTTTGCTCAAGGCTTCTCTATTTCCCATCCTACCAGTTGGCAAGTCTGTTCTTGGCTCCCAATGAGAAGAAAAAGAAAAAGAACATTTTAAGCACTGCTTCATTATTATAAACCCAACAGAGCTTGCAGATTATAGAAAAATATTCAAGCCAGAACACTCTTGCCCTCTTTCTTGGCAATTCTAAGCCATGAAAACTCTGTCAGGAAAAGCAAAATTGGAGATCTTGCACAGCTATGTATGAATCTACCTTGTTCTTCCTCTTTAGAGTCTAACATCCTCAGGGTAAGGAAGGGTTTCCTAAAGGTTCTGTATCTGGAATATTCTTTCTGGTAGAAGTACAGCCAGTGTTTTGCTTATAAGTCAGTGGAAAAACATCTACCAAGAAAGTACACAGATGGTTAAAAAAAAATTAGTAACCTCTTCTACTTGCCCAACATAAATGATTAGTGTAATCAACTTGACCAAGCGACTATTTATAAACCTGACCTCGAGCACCACAGTGTTCGATAAGTATAAATTGAGGCTGGTGGCACTGCTGCCCATATTTTCTAACTTAATGACACCCAGTTGGCAGTTCAGTGGCACAAATCATATGCATGTTATTTCTCCTTTATTGCTCTTTATACTGCAACGCAGATCAGGTGTGAATCTAACTATTGGAAATACACTTCTAATTAGAAAAATTAATTCTTCTTTTGCTATGAAAAAGACCAATCAGTATATATAAGCAAAGAAAAACTTTGCTGGGAGCATTTCTCTAGCATTTCTCCTCCATTTCTGTGATGAAAATTTCTGTCAGCTGCCACAAGTCTTTCTTATTGCTACTTTTCTAGGGCCATCATTATTCAAAGTCTGCTACCTTCAAATATCATCTGTAAAGCACATCTAGGAATTTAGCAGTTGATGCAGATAGTGCATCAAATGGAGAAACTGTAACTTGTTTCCCTCTGACTAGATTAAATATGTAATTTTAAAAATTCTATATTCTTTCAGCCAGTCCAAGCGAGAATGTGAGAGATAGGCTGGAGTTCATCAGTATGATGTGCATGTAGCCTGTGAAAAGTCACAGGTTCTTGTTCAAAAGAATATATGAATGTGAAATTCACAATTTGAACATTATACCCATTGTCTTCAATTGGTAACTGGGCAGGAAGCCTAGTTTGATCAGACCCTTCTTTTTGTCATTCTCCTAAAGTTGCCAAGTTAACTGTAATACCCCACTCATCACAAGACAATCTCATCTCTTCCATGTCTAGAAAATTGGATCGTTAACCAATGCTAGGACAACTGAAACTACCCTTCACTCTTCCATCAGTGTTTCCTTCATTTTCCATGTGTATTCACCATAGCAGGCCATTCATTTGCTCCCTCACCACCCCCGTGTTAGCTCAGTTTCCTTTTGCCTTTTATTTAGACTAGTGCAGAAACCTCTGTCATCTCCTTAACTAGAACAGCTACTACACATTAAAAGAAAAAAAAAATCTAAAACTTACAAATCAGACAATATCAGATCACTAATTTAAAAGACTTGAACCATATATGTGATCTACAAACAAATCTAAATTTCTTACATAGAAGAAATAACCCCAAACATTAGGCATTTTTCAAAATATCTACCTCTTATGTGATAGCACAAACACACATACAAACACACCCCCACACACGTCCTTCCAGTTCTCGTTCTGAGACAGGTTCACTGTCAATTCTCTGCCCATATTGATGAATTATTTTACCCTTATTCCTCCCTCACTTGTCATCCTACTAAATATTTAGTTTATCCAAGGATCACCTTCCAGAAGCCTTTGAACTACTGTAGTTCTGAAGGCTTTCCAAATACTCCCTACATAGTTCTGTGAATATATGATAATGTGTTTTTGTATCTTTGGCTTAGCAACACTGTATTAGCTCTACAGAACAGAAAAGAGAAAGCAGAATTTCATTCAAAGACCCATGGGAACTTTGTATGTGATGCAAAGTATAAAAGCAATGAACTCTTAAATAATGATATAGTAATGAGTAAAACTTTGTAGAAAATATAATTTTGAATACTTCACAAGTTTCTTTCACCCAAATAAATTCCAAATAAAGATTTAAAGTCAGGAACTGTGAAGATTGGTACATTTGACTAAATAAAAAAGTAGCTTTTTATTGGAGTAAAAATAAATCCAAGTGAAAAGGACAATGAACAAACTGAGGTAAAAAAATGAACATTTGGCATATTGCCTGGCACTTAATTTATTTTGAATAAATTGATTTATAAGGCAGAGTTCTAAGCTAATATATAAGGAACTCCTGGGAGGCAGTATTTTTGCTTTTAGAAAAAGAAAAAAAAATGACAAATATAGGTATACAAATTTAGAGGTATACCTCTAAATTTCTACAGTTTCAAACACCCAAGTCAAAGTAATTCTTTTTTAAAATGGTATTGTATATACTAAAAAGACAAAGATTAGACAAATATCCTGAGTTGGTGAAGGGATGAGAAGACAGGCAAAATTTAATATTGCTGAGAGTTCTGAAAGTAGTTTAGCAGTAGAGTATTAAAAATTCCGACCCAGAGGCCTCCCTGGTGGCGACTGTAGGCGAGCTACCGCCTATTCAGTGCAAGTTGGATCCCCCACCCGGGATGTGACCTACATGGCGTGGCAGACCTCTCATGAGCCGCCTGCTGCTCCCCTCAGCAGTGTACTTTGTAAGTCAGCCTGTTCTGCTCCCCACTCTGTCTCAGGTGAATCTTCTCACCACTCCTGCACCTCTGGCTTGAACCCTAGTTCAGTATGCATAAATAAATAAGTCTTTAAAAATTTTTTACTTAACAAAAAAAAATTCTGACCCAGAATTTATCTTAGAGAATAACCCAAATTGCAACATTAAGGAGCTTCTTAATAAATTATAGTAGCTCTTTATATTGAAATTTCATAAACCATCAACATTAAAGGTATATGCATATTGGTTTACAAAGACAGTTCTTCATATGTTACAAAATGTCCTAAAATGTGGTTAAAAACAATGTATAACATTCGCTTTGTTTAATATGCACAGGAAAAAACAAAAATTTGGAAGGGCAATTGCCAAAATGCGAATAAGCATCATCTCTGAAAAAGATGGGGATATGGGAATATTCCTTCTTCATACTGTCTTTCTTTTTTTTTTTTTTTGTATTATGTATTTTTTTATTTCTTTATCAAAAGCATCTGTACTTTTAAAATTAAAAATAAATACCAACAGGTACCCTGGTGGTACAGTAGGTTGGACCACTGTACTGCAAAGCCTTATAAGCTAAGCCAAGCGGTGGCTGCTTCAGTGCGAGTTCAATCCCCACCAAAGAGGTGACCCACATGGCCCGCTCCTGTCTTGCCCGCTGCTCCCCTCAGCAGTGTACTTTGTTGATCTGCCTGTTCTGCTCCCCACCTGTCCCTGGGGAATCCTCTCACCACTCCTGCACATCCGGCTGTACCCCATTTCTGTATGCATAAATAAATAAATCTTTTAAAAAAATAGCTACCAACAATGCATTTCCACTGCTTAAAAACAAATGAATAAAATGGAAACAGTGAACAGACACAGTGTCCAGAGAGACAAGTGAGAGAGCATCACATGTCTAAAAGAGCTGCCACTTTAGGGGGACTCCCTGGTGGCGGAAGGGATTAAAGCACAGCACTGCTTAGATAGCCACAGCTGCCTCCACTCAAGTTTGATCCCACGCCTGGGAGATGACCCACATGGCACAGAAGACCTCTCCTGTCTCTCCCGCTGCTCCCCTCAGCAATGTACTTTGGTGATCTGCTCCCGGTTCTGTCTCTGGTGAGTCCTCTCACCATCCCTGCACCTCTGGACTGTACCCCACTTCTATATGCATAAATAAATAAAAATCTTAAAAAATGTAAGCTGTCATTTAAGTAAATTATACCAACCACAAACAAGGCACATTCAGTGTTTATCCTCTACTGCTTGGCCAAACCCAAACAACTAAACATCACAGGATCACTTAACCACTCTCTGAACAATAATTATAAATTTTCTTTTCTGAATCTTCCCTAAACACAAGATCAATGGTTAGTCTGATTTCAGTGAGCATAAAAGAAAGGATGAACTATTATTTATCTTTATACTAGGGGAGGTAGAGCTAATTTCCTCCCTCCCTCTCTCTGACAGTTTGCCTATTTTTAGTTAAGGAAGAAGACAAAAAAAGAAAAAAGTTGGAAGACCTTTCAGCTGTAAGGATAAATCCACAAATAGGTTGCCAGGACATATTGTAAGGCTGTGCATATGTTTCCTCCACTTTTTTTTTTTTTGGCCTATGATTAGCTAATATTTCTCACAAAAACAGATGGATATCAGAATATTGTTTAAAAGATGCAACAAACAAAATGTCAGCTAACTAAGCTTTAAATTCTAAGATTTTATAACCTAGTTATCCACGAAAGGCCATCATTTTCAAAACGGACCTTCAGTCACCTGGGTGAAGGAGAAAGTAGGACTTAGTGACTGTTCTTTCTGAAAACAAAAGAAGTAAAAGTTATTTATAGTGACCTTTGAATGTTTACCTTAGAGATGGCTAATCAGATGTAAATTGTCACCCCATGGATATGCATAATCAACTTTATTCCCTTTGCTAATTGAGAAATAGAGCTGTTAATGTCAAGAAACATTTGAAAAATGTACCAGCATGCTCAATAGAGCAAGTTCTTTATAAAAGTCAGAGTTTCCATATGGTAAAATTGTGGAAATTGGGCTGAAGGAAAAAACTAAGAAAGACTAATTTGTTATTGAGTTAGTCTGAGCTGGAACACAATCAGTCTTAACAACCCCAAATTTGAGATTTTTTTTCCACATCCTATGTTCAAAAATAACTCTTTCAGCTCTAATGAAAAATCATTCCATCACCTTAACTCCAAAGTTCCTGTCCTGCTGTGTTTTATGCTTTTCTAGCAGCTGTGACTCTGGCGTAGGGGTCACTCTGCCAGGATGCGCAGTTACCTACTGAATATGGTTCATAGAAAGCCAAGCTTTCCCTTCCTTCAGCTCTTCTTGGGTCCTCTTTTTAAGTGTCTTCTAAAATTGATGAATATAAGGTAAATGAGACTTACTTCACTTGTGTGAAAGGCGGGGGCAAGAGCTTTCTTTGACTGACTCAAAGCTGTTTCCATGTCTACAATACCAGGAGAAGCTTACAAATTTCAAGTTGTTTTGATGCCAGACCCACTTCAATCTATTCAATGATTTCTTTGTTTTATGAAACCCAAGTTGTTTCCTTCTTCTTTAAGACCGTCATAATTAATGAGCATTCTCTCCCTTGGAATAGCTTGAGTGAAATCCTTTCCATAATGTGCATTCCACATATTACATTAAAAAAATTGAAGTCACTTCATGCGTAAGTCCCAACTATCCGTCCCTCACAAAGGTAAGTGACAATCAGTTTCCATTAAGGATAGAAAACAAAGGTCCTCCCTGGTGGCATGACGGGTTAGGACACAGCACTGCAAGCTGGCACAGCCACCTCAGAGGAAGCTCGATCCTCGGCCCTGAAGGTGACCACATGGCGCTGCAGCCTCTCTTGACCCGCCCGCTGCTCCTCTCAGCAGTATACTTTGTAGATCTGCTTGTTCTGCTCCCCACTCTGGTGAATCCTCTCATCACCCCTGCACCTCTGGCTTGTATCTCAGTTCTGTATGCATAAATAATAAATAAATCTTAAAAAAAGAGAAAATAAGCACTAATTGTGCATACCTCTACAGTATGCCTCTAGGCACCAGAAGACACACAATGGGTGGAGCTTGATGTTGAGTTCAAACTTCAAACAAGTTCAGTCATCAGGCTTTGCACAGTACTAGGTTCACAAGACATATGAAAGGTTAATGGAATAAGCTTGTCCTTTGAAGAATGGTTCCATACTCCATCCTCCACACACTGTAGGGCCCCAAGTGTGGTTACTTAACCTCTCCAGCCTTGATTTTCCTCATGTAAAATGTTTTAAGGAACCCAACCTTTCATTTAAAAGTGTTTTAAGTAGCCACCTTAGTTTGAAGTTTCATATTCAAGCCCTTTCTTCTTGTATCCTTTACTTAATCTTTTCTTTGCTTTTTTAAATAATGTTCAGTCGAGTGGCTGGGGCAGGGCTGGGGGTGGGAACCTGGAATCTGGGACTGTTACTATCTGCATACCAGGAGCCTCCCAACCTGGAGCCTCCTAAAGTCTGGGAACTGTCTGCATTCCGAGAACTGATTAAGTGTCATTGATGAATCAGTTTTTGTAAAAGCAGCTCCCATGCTCTACAAAAGTTTACCCATGTTCCCTTGCGGGTACGCCTTCTCTGACCCCAGGAGGGGTCAGTGAACCTCGCCCTGGAGCGCAATAAAGTTCCTGCTTGTCAGAAACTTTGCCTGACTCTCATGTTTTAACTGTGCTGAACCTCTCAAAGAACAGCTTTATTATATAATTCACATGTAAAATGTACCCTTTTAAATTGTACAGTTCTGTGTTTTTATAGTATGGTCACAGAGTTGAACTACCACCACCTAGCAGCAAAACATCTCATTACCCCCAAAAGAAACCCCTAACCAACAGCAGCATTTCCACTCTTCCACTGCAACCCACAGAAACCACGCATCTGCTTTCTGTGTCTGTGGATTTACCTTTTGTGGACTCTGCACAGACTCAGGAAAGTCTTTGTGCCTAGAGTCTTGAGCTTAATATAAAGTCTTTAAAATTTACCCATGTTTTACCATGCTTCAGTACCTCATTCTTTTAGGCTGAATGAAATTCCATTGTATAAATATATCGCATCTCATTTATCTACTCACTAATGGCTGAATATTTGGATTGTTTCCACTGGTTAGCTAATATGAATAAAGCTCGTCTAAACATTCACATAGAAGAACTCATAGAGATAGACAGTTTCAGTGTGCTTAGATTTAAACCTAAAAGAAACTGCTGAGTCATGTGGCACCTCTATGTTTAAGCTTTTGCAGAACTTCCAAAATGGTTATATCATTTTCTTTGCTTTTTGATTGCCCTCGGTTCCTTTGTATATGCTTTCTGGTTGTTTAGGATCAGTTGGGAAGATAAGAGTTGATTGCAAAGACTTTTTCTACAGAGAGGGCACATTTTAGCCATTGTAGTTGGGTATAAACACAAGGTGGCTGGTATGATTTTGGGGGGCCACATAGAGGGGTGCAGTTGAGCACACAGAGAGGATAGCAAGGCAGGCAGCAACAATGCCTCAAGTTCATGAATCAATTTGGGACTTTCTGAGTGGTTTTAATATGGTTTGAATTTCTAGGTCTTAAACTTACAACAATAAACCACACAAATGTAATCACACCCATATCTTTATTCCAGGCACTCATTACAACACAACCAGGCAGTCCAACAGGAAACATAAATAATGACAAAATATGGTTTTAAAGAAATGAATGGACAACAGAGAGTAATCCAGCTGGGCATATTAAGGCAGATAATGTTGGAACAGAAAGCATCATTAGTAACTCTTAAAATGCAACTGCTTTTTTAAATAAGCAAATATGAAAATGTATTGCATTTCATAAGAAGGAATAGTTTATTTTCTCTTCTTTTTATAAGCAAAAACAGAGTGATGGGATGAGAATGAGGATTTGGAAAAGAACAGAAATGAAACAAGAGAAAATCGACATTTTGGCAATTGACTGGAGATCAGAAGCAAATGGGTGTTGGTTGAATAAGGATGACTGCATTCTTTGGCATGAAAATCAGGACAGACAGTATTAACAGAAATAGTGGCAAAAGCTAGTAAATGATCTGGTGTGAGAGAGAAGGCAATGACTCCATTTCATACTTAGGGTTTAAAGTGCCAGGGGAACATGCACCAATGCCATCTATTAGACACATGAAAATATAGAACTGGAGTTTAGGAATTATTTCCTAATGGAGATCGCTGAGAGGTGAAGTTCCAGGAAGAAGGAAAATGGTCTGTGCTAACTCATCCTCAAACAGGAATGAGGAAGCAAAAAAAGCCAGGGTCAGGCAGGGCTGTTGTTTAGAAATTGACCCAACTTCAGGGCTGACCCTTTAAGGCTGACTATTGTTATGAGGATTCAGTCAACTTGGACTTACCCATGACAGCCAATATCTAGAAGTTCCCTCTAACAATTCAGACACAGCAAAAATGGCATGTCAAAAAAGTCAGCCATATCAGAGATCTTCTGAATGGAGTGAGGAGCTGAAGGACAGAGTGCAGCCTCCCAGGAACAGCAAGAGCTGGACAACTTTTCCCCATTCCATCCAAAGACCCATGGATGGGTTCGACAAAAACTCTGGTTCATACAGACAGGACATGTCGGGCAGGCTTAGGGGTGGCACAGAGCTTGAAGTAGATATGAGTAGCCAGGACTCCCTCTTCCTCTTAACACCTGGCCTAGAGGAGCCCCACAGGCTACTGTAAAGGAAGTTTCTATTGTTCTTCTACCATGTTCAGGGAAAGGTGCCGACTAAGTGATGCTGGGCCCACAGGTCTTCACTGGTGACTTCACAGTATCAGACTTGAGGAAGGAAAAGATAGAGCCATAAAGAAATCCATCTCTGGAAGGAAAGAGGAGGAAAGAGAACCTCTGAAACAAATGAACGACTGTGTTCACCTGAGCAGAGCAAATCAGGGGAATTAAAGAAGAAGGAGACATAGAAAACCGGGTGGGTCATTAGGGAGCCCTTTAGAGAAATTGTTCCCAGGTGTTCACCCCAAATTTTACTTCAGTGTACCCAGCAGGCATGCTCTATCATAGATAATAATTTCTCAGCACATTTTTAAAAGCTCCATTTTGTTTGGTTTTGGCAACCAACATGTAAGAGCAACAACCCCTCCATAAATTTATTTCAGTAAATACATCAAATTTTGATCTAAAAGCTATCTTGAAAGCATGAAAATATCAATAATACAAAATTGGAAATACAGACCTCCAAGGGCCCTAACTCTTAGCTGCGAAACAATAAAAAAAAAAATTCTTCATAATGAGAATTCACTACAGAAATAATATAATGTAAAATTCAGTAGTTATAAGACAGCCTGTTAACTAAAATTTAAATCAAACTATATAATAAAAGGTATCTTTTAAACTTTAAAGCATTTGAATTTTAATACAAATAAAAACCTCACAGAATGAATCATTTATTTTCCCCTCGTCATCTATTGAGGCTAAAAGTTAAACAGGAATCATCTTAACACCAAGATCAAAAATAGAAAATTTCAATCAACACTGCACTTTTCACAAAATTATAACAGGCTGAAAACTGCAAGTAGCACATGTCAAGTCTTTTGCACACTTCACTAAAGATATATTTATTCAAAACAAAATGTCTCCCAATGATCCTGCTCTAGAGGAACATGAGTCATACATGCTGAGAAATTCCTCAGTTTTAACCTTTCGGAGAAAAAAATGCATAGCTTCCAGCCCATACACTAGTAAAGAGGCCTGCGAAACACAATTTCACAGTTTAAACAGCAAGAATCATTTTGCCACTTTGGGGCCTGATATCCCACATTTCAGATACAGAAACAAAAAATTGATCCCAGTTAACTACTGCCTTATAACCAGGGGAGCAACTGCCCCATGACTCATTCTGGGAGCTGCGCAGATGCTGGGACAAACACCACAAAGCCTGTAAAGGATAAAAGAAGTCCCGGTAGGTAATAAATCACCATGGTGTGCTCAGGCTTTGCACATAGCATCTTATGGAAAAACATGGTGACACCTAATAGCATCCTTGGGTATCAGCTTAGAAATGACTTGACAGAGGAATGCCACCAGCAAGCCAGACAAGTCGCTTCATGTTTACACACAGTGGCTCCTGGTGCAGGCTTCTGATTTGGGGCTCTACAGAGAAATACGCACACCCATGGGAGGGAAAAGAGCAGAGAGATTTGTTTTCTCCTTCTCAGATGGGGAAAGTGCCCCAGCACAATAGTGAGTGCCAGAGGGGAAATATGGTGCAGTGCTTTCTTAAAGTTTTCCTTTACTGAATACTAAAGAACTTTTCTCAGGTTTTTTCAATGAGATGAAAACCAGTTTTAAAAGATAAGATATTAAACCACTTCTATAGGGAATAAGAACACTGGAGATTATTTACTTTACTGTAATTACTCTGGCACATAGGGAGATTAGCTTTTAAATGCTACTACATTTGCAGACAGAAATTTCAATAATGAAGAAATATTAGTTCATGTTTTGAATCTTTAGGGCCTTGAAATATATATTACTACCAAAGAGTGAATACTGACTAATACCTGTGCAGTGAATCATAACATTGTTTCTAAGAGCTCCACACTTGGTACCCCCAAAGCATTTTTTTTCCTTTTTAAAGATTCATTTATTCATAGGGAACTGGGGTACAGGCCAGAGATGTGGAGGGTGAGAGGATTCACCAGAGACAGAGAGGGGAGCAGAACAGGCAGATCAACGAAGTACACTGCTGAGGGGAGCAGCGGGCAGGTCAGGAGAGGTCTGCCTCACCATGTGGATCTCCTCTGGGACAGGCAGGGATCGAACTCATGCGGGAGTGGCTTTAGCTTCTTAGTGTTATGCTTTAACCCGCTGCGCCACCAGGGAGGGTACAGCAATCATTTGTTTTTAAGAAGCATCTTGATTGTTATTAGATGCAATGCTAGATGAAAATGCATTTGTACACTCACAATAAGACTGAGTGTTGTAGTTTTGAGTTTTAAGCCAGGAAGCAATGCACTCAACAACCACACCTGTTAAGAGCAGAAATGAAATCTGCTTTTGATTTCATTACAAAAAAAAAAAAAAAACTTCAGAACAGTACAAATTGCTTGTTAATCTTTGCTATTTACTAGACTTATCTTCTTGGGTTCTCCAGGTTATTTGTGTCCTGACTTTAATGGGGACAAAATGTACCACTGCAAAGGCCCTCAGAGCATGTCTGGCTTTAGACACTCCCTTGCTTGTTATCTTTTGATTAAAGAAGAAAGAGTAAGTGACATTCTATGCTTTAAAAAAAAAAATTACTTTGAAATAATTATCAACTCACAGAAACTTATAAAAAAAAAGATAGTGCAGAGTTCTATGAACATGCAGTCTGCTTCCCCTCAGTGGTAACATCTTATAACTATAGTACAATATCAAATGTAAAAAACTACATTAGTGCAATACTCTTACATGGACTACAGGTTTATTCAGATTTTACCAGCTCTTAAGGCAAGTGTGTGTATGTGGGTATATGTGTGTGTTCTATGCAATTTTATCCCCTTAGTAAGAGATTTATGTAATCACCATTACTACCAAGACAAAGTTCTACCACCACCAGGAACTCTCATATGCTAAGCTCCCAATCTTGTACCACTAATGGGTTCCCCATTTCCATAATTCTATTATTTCAAGAATATTATGGAAAAAGACCATACACTATATAGCCACTTGAGAGTGTCTTTTTCTCCCCCATTCAACATAGTGCCCTTTAGCTTCAGTCAAGCTGTTGTAATTATTAATAGTTTATTTGTTCCCTTTTTAGTACTCTGAAATATTACTATCATTTTGATTATCATATAAATTCACTGGGCACCAAAGTATAACACTGGATTTAAAAGACTGATTAAATAATACCCTCTTAAATTCCACACACAATAAAGCAAATAAAGCAGGCATAGAAGAGATAGGAATATTAGTGTTTTACTATTCAATCTGATTGGAGAATATGGCTTTAAATCTGTTGCTAAAAAAGACTGGCTAAAATTCTGTTGCATGATTAAACTTGTCCACTAATAACTAAGAAACTTCTGGTGGGAAGAGTTGAAAGTCCAGGGCACGCAGATTTCCTGCTCCCTAATTCACCTCTCAGGTAACCTCAAAGCCTCAAAAGGAGTGGTGAGGTTAGATGAAATGTTTAGTGTCCTTTCCATATTGTTCTTCCCACGGGCAAATTTTCTCTCCTATAGAAACACAGGGAGTGGGTCCACTTTGGTAACATAAAAGGGTTAAAGCGCAGCATGGCACTTTTTGAATTCTTTGTCTCATAATTGGAGATATACTTCTTTTGTATCTGTATCTGTGTCAGTGTCTGTCCAAAAGCACAAGGGGCAATGGTGATGGTGCACGGGTGAATTGGTAGTGGGAATTTCATGGGAAAACCATACATTGTACAAAAAATGAAGGATGATTTAATAAACATGTATGTTTAAAAAAAAGTGCAGCACTGCAAAGCTATCAGCAGCTGCTTAGGTACCAGTTTGATTCCCGGCCAGGGAGGTGACCCACATGGCGCAGTGACCTCTCCTGACCTGCCCACTGCTCCTCTCAGCAGTGATTTCATTCCATCTGCCTGTTCTGCTCCCCCCTTCTAGATCTGGTGAGTCTTCTCACTGCCCCTACATCTCTGACCTGTATCCCAGTTCAAATAAATAAACCTTAAAATAAACAAAAGAAACATAGAGAGTATGGAATAACTGTTTCCCTCAACAAATTCTCTTCTTTCTATTATCCCACTCATTTTCTGTTTGCTTATTCTCTTCTTTTATGAGTATCTAGAAAGGTAGCTACCAAAGGTAGTAAGGAGATCCCACTCACCAGGACCTTAAGTCCAGGCAGGTACAACCAGAATTACTGTCACATTTTTTGGACTTTATTTTTTTTGCAGTATCACTTATCTGTTTTCAGTCTATTGTTAAAAGTCCCAGTGATGTTCCTGTTCCTAATCTAATTCTACATACTACATCAACATTATTTCTTGATGGTGAATTTTTACTTAGTACCTAATACATTTAAAGCAAAATATATAATAAATAGGTGATCTGCTCAGAGTTAAAATAACTTTCCTTAAATCCTAATCAGGACTCTTATTTGTTTTGTTTTCCACAAATATTTTTCCAAAAGGTATGACTGATTAAAAAATATATACTGTCCATAAATTCTATATGCACCTTCCTCCCCAGAAAGTTTACTTATTAGCTTATCTATTTTATATTTAAAAATATAAACTTGTAACTATGGAATATGTTTTGTTTAAAAGACAACTATATGCAGTTAATGGGAAATGGTAAACTAAAGCATCCCTTCCCAGTTCCCAAATATGAAGAAAATATATTTGTAACAAAAAACTAAAATTCCAATATACAAAAATGACAGAGATGGGAAGGCCAAAGAAATCAAGTATATTTTTATTTTTCTTGATAGTCATAGTTAAGACAAAATTTAAGAAACTGATAGAGGATAAAAAGTTATATGTTACTAAGATAGGAAGCAATATCGAAAGAAAAAACTGATTATCTTTAAAACAAACAAAAGATAATTTTATATGATCAATATAAATTAGAATAGGAGAAGAAAAAAAGGAAAAATATAATAAGTATGAAATGTGAATAAGATGGCAGAAACAGAGCCTGATATAATAGTACTTAAATTCATTTTAGTTGGCCCTCCCTGGTGGTGCAATGGGTTAGGACGCAGCACTGCAAGCTAGCTGCAGTCATTTCAGTGAGAGTTTGATCCCTGGCCCAGTAGGTGATCCACATGGCGCAGCAGACCTCTCCTATCTTTCTCGCTGCTCCCCTCAGCAGTGTATTTTGTCCACCTGCCTGTTCTGCTCCCAACTCTGTCTCTACACTGCCCCTACACTGCTCCTCTCACTGGGCCTGTACCCCAGTTCTGTATGCAAAAATAAATAAATCTTTTTTTAAAGTCATTTTAGGTGGTTTAAGCTCATCAATAAAGAACTTTAGAGTAGTTCTACCCTCTAATAATAATAAAGTAGTTTTTATCAGAGTAACCCTCCTGATGAAAATAAATACAAACTCTGCACAAAATATAAAAACAAGTCTTTGAGGCACTGGAGAAAAACCAAACAAAAAGGAGAGCTCACCTTTGAAGGAAAGAAACCACACTGGCTAAGCTCTTTTATGTCTTTACCCAAGAGCAATGTAGCTAGAACTCAAGCAGAAATTCATAGTCCTGATGGCCTGAGAAGCCAGGAGAGAGAATCTGAGGCTGCCAGAGCACTGGAAATGTGGCTGGAGACAGATCCAAGAAAGAAGGAATCAACAGAGGGGAAATCCAAAATCTACCATCTTCATCAAAATCCTTGACTGATTATTTAACTGTACATGTATAGGGCAAAACTCCAAGTGAACAAGAGAAAACTAACCAACAAAAGGCTGAAGAAATCCAATAGAGACTTAAGCAGCAGCTTAACTTAGAGAAAACAAACTTTGCAATTCAAATGTCAACTTAGGTGAGGCTTGGGAAAACAACCAGGACTTTTCAGTGATAACACAGAAGGGTCACAACTTAGAAGAAAAGACAATGAACATTTATTTGTTCTATGAAGGACCACTTTTCCTAGGACCTGAGACAAAACCATAATAGACTTCTCCTTAATGAAATCCAGCAACAAGCCTCCATAATGTGGTCATTATGTAGAGAAGTGCCTGTTCCAACCCAATTCGGAGTGATCAGAGGAAAATAACATAACCTGAGGAGCCACAACCTCTTGGCCTCAATAGTATCATGCAATAAAAGTTTATTAAATATGACAATCAATAAAATGTGGCAAGATCAATAGAAAATGCAAGTAATAGGAACAACTCCAAATTTGGAATTATCAGGAAAAAAAAAACTTTAAAATAACTATGATAAAGATATATCAAAATCTATAAGAAAATTTGGTGTAAATAATGACTAGATAGGGAATTCAGAAAAGTCATAAGAACTATAAAAATGAGACACGTGGAAACCCTAAACTGAAAAATAGTATCTAAAATTGAAATTGTTTAATGATTATGTTAATAGCATATTGGCCAAGAAAAGATGAATAAACTTGAGATGAAGTCAGTAAAAGCCCTGAAACACAAAGTCAGACATAAATTTAAAATATATATAATTACAGTCTAAATAAACTGAGCAGTGTCACAAAATAATGTTAAATACATATAACTGAAAATCCCTATGGAGAAAAGAGACAGATGAGAAAAGTAAACCACCTGGGGGGAAAATGAAGGCTGAAAAAGTTATAAACATTATAAAACAACAATGACAAATCAATAATGAATAAAAAAGAAAACCACAACTTTCAAAAATCATAGTCATTATACAATAAAAAAAATGAAAAACAAATGAGATGAGGCTGATATGAGGCTGATATATATATAGCAGTGTAAACTGTGCTGCCCAAAACAGTACAGTATTGTAGATCAACACATTTTTGTTAAGGAAAAATAAGTGAAAGACAACAACCAATAGACAAAATAAGGAAGACATCAAATTTCCTGTTAGAAATAATGAGGACTAGGACACAAATGGTATAGCATCTTCAAAGAACTGGAAAGAGATACTTTTTAATAGCTTTCATTCAAAAAACTAAGGCAAAATAAAAATGTTTGCAGATAAACTTTGAAATAGCTATGATAAAGATGTTAGAAAATGTTAAGTATAGTTGATTAACAAGAAACACTAGAGGATTTTTTTTTTTTGGCTAAAAAGAGATAATGGTGAGATTTTCTGGGATATTAAATATAGAAATCTATAGTAAGAAAAGAATATTAAAATAATATATGGGCAAATGTAAAATATCACCTTGCACTTCAATTTTTAAAAGTCATAAATACAAAACCAATAGCAGAATATTATTGGGTTTATAACATATGTAGAAAAGATATCAAACAACAATAATACAGGGGCAAAAAATGTGTCTTATGGTGAGGTTCTTCCATTTCATATGCATTTTTATAAGATTAATAGAAGTTAGCTTGCAATGAGATAAAGTTCAATGTTGTGATTTCTAGATAAAACTATTGAAAATAATGTGATACAGATAAAAGAGGATATAAAATGGGATGCCAAAAATACTCAACTTGCCAAAAAAGACAAAAATGAGGAAACATCAAATCAGAAGGGCCATAGAAAACAAATGGCAAGGTTGCATATTTAAATGTAAATATTGATAATTAGATTAGGTATTAATAGAAGAAACCATTTAAAGCATGGCATTGATTTTTAAAGTAGATAAGGAAGCAAACAATTACATGTTCCACTAAAAAACAATGTACTTTATATTTAAAGGCATAGGTTTAAAAAAAAAGAACAGAGAAAAAATATGCATATGTAAAACATGCAAGTTGGTGTAGCTACAAAAATTCAAAGTATATGTCAAGTCAAATATATTTACATAGAAAATGCAGCATTTCATAGATAATATAAGTATTAAGCAATTAACTGTTGGGTTAATAAAACTATATGTATATGTATATATATATATATATATAAATATATGAAATTAGAAGTATACTATGAATTTTAATATACATGAAGCAAAAAAAAATCCTGGCAGAAATAAGGGAAGAAATCAGAAAATTCACACATTGTTGGAGATTTTTAACATCTCTCTCTCCCCAGAGGTGACAAAAAGAAAAAAAAAAAAGGATATATAGGATTTGAGGATTTGAACACTACCGTCCAAATTTATCTTAAAAAGTATATAGGATACTAAATTCAACTTGTATATTTGACAATATAGTCATTCTTGCCAAGAATGTTGAAGAATATTAACAGAAAAGACCATGTATTAGAATATGAAACAATTCTTTTTTTTTTAAGATTTATTTATTTATTCATACAGAACTGGGGTACAGGCCAGAGTTGTGGAGGGTGAGAGGATTCACCAGGGACAGAGTGGAGAGCAGAACACGCAGATCCACAAAGTACACTGCTGAGGGGAGCAGCGGGCGGGTCAGGAGAGGTCTGCTGCGCCATGTGGTCACCTCAGGGGCAGGCAGGGATCCAACTCATGCGGAAGTGGCTTAAGCTTCTTAGTGCAGTGCTTTAACCCTCTGCACCACCAGGGAGGGCCAAAAACAATTCTTAATGATATTTTTCAGCATCACATAAAATGTTATGTTATCTGTCCACAAAGTCTTTAAATTAGAAAACAATAATAAGAGGTTGAGAAATACCCCCAGAATAATATTTGGAATTTTATCAATTCCCATCTAAATAATTTATTAGGCAAAAAAAAAAAAATCTATCCAAATATATTAAAGACTTAAATGGGAGACCTGAAATCATGAAAGTCCTAGAAGAAAACACAGAAATAAAGTTCCTTGACCTGGATCTTGATAATGATTTTCTGGACATGACACCAGAAGTACAAGAAACAAAGCCGAAAATAAGAAGTGGGAATAAATCAAACCAAAAAAAACTTCTGCTCAGCAAAAGAAACTATCGATGAAATGAAAACTATGGAACAAGGAAAAATAACTACAAAGTACAGGGGTTAAAATCCTCTATATATTCACTTATATAATACAATTCAATAGGAATAAAATAACCCAGTTAAAAAATGGGAGAAGGGCCTGAATAGACATTTCTCCAGAGAAGATAAAGGAAAGACCAACAGGTACATGAAAATGCGCTCACTATCAGTACCCATTAGGGAATAGAGCTATCACTCATGTCCTTTAGAATAGCTATCATTAAAAGGTGATAGATACCCTCCTTGGTGGCGCAGAGGGTTAAAGCACTGCACAAAGAAGCTTAAGCCACTTCCGCATGAGTTCGATTCCCGCCTGCCCCCAGAGGAGACCACATGGCGTGGCAGACCTCTCCTGACCCACCCGCTGCTCCCCTCAGCAGTGTACTTCGTCGATCTGCCTGTTCTGCACCCCACTCTGTCTCTGGTGAATCCTCTCACCCTCTGCATCTCTGGCCTGTACCCCAGTTCTGTATGAATAAATAAATAAATATTAAAAAAAAAAGGTGATAGATAACAAATGCTGGTATGGATGTAAAGAAAAAGAATACCTGTGCACCAGTGGTGGGATTGTAAATTGATATAGGTACTATGGAAAACAGTATAGAAAATCAAATTAAAAATAGGACTACCATATAACCTGGCAATTCTACTTCTGGAAATAGATTTAAAGGAAACAAAAACACTAGCCCAAGAAGTGTACACACCCCCATATTCATTGAAGCATTACTTACTATATCCAAAACATGGCAACAACCTCAGTGACCCCTGATCCACAGTGGATGAATGACTAAAGAAACTGTGAGCTATACAGATATTTATCTATATAGATATTTAAGTTTATAGTATTTCCTATCATTTGTGACAACATGATAAACCTTGAATACATTATGCTAATGAAATAAACCAGATAGAGAAGACAAAAAAATACTATAAAAATTCATTTATATGTAGAATCTAAAAAAAAAAAAAGATAAAGATAAAATCTCAGAAAAAAATTAGGCTTATGGTTTTATGGTTTACTCAGCAGCAGCAGCAGAAGGTACAGGGAGGAAACTTGGAGGAAAGTGATCAAAAGTTATAAACCTCCACCTGTAAGATATATAAGTAGAGGGATGCAATGTACAACATACTGATGACAGCTGACACTGCTCTGTGATATACAGGAAAGTTAAGAGAAAATCCTAACAGTTAATCACAAGGAGAAATTTGTTTCTTTGCTTTTTTCATTTATTTTATTATTATATCTATATGAAAAGGAGGATGTTGGATGAACCTATTGTGGTAATCATTTCACAATATGTCTAAACTAAACTACGTCACTCTTGATGCCTTAAACTTCCATGGTTATATATGTTGACGATTTCTCAACAAAATTGGGGGTAGGAAGGTAATTAAGCCCATAGTTTATAAAAGAAAGGAAATAACAAAGATCAGAACAGAAATAAATCCAATAAAAACTAAAAAGCAATAAAACAGATCAATGAAACTAAAAGCTGGTTGATTTTTTTTTTAATTAAAAAAAAAAGACAAAACTGTAGCCGGACTCAGAGAAATAGAGAACTAAAATAAATTACATTAGAAATGAATGAAGACACATTACAATGTTACCATACAAATGCAATGGATCACAAGAGATTACTACATACCATTATATGCCAACAATCTGGGCAATCTAGAAGAGAATACATTCATCGGTATATAAAACCAAAGCTAAATCCTAAAAAAACAGAAAATATGAACAAGGGCATTGAGTTAATAATCAAAAACCTCCCCCAAATCAAGTCTATGATATGGAATTCACTCATGAAGTGAATTCAAAGAGGAATTTATACCAATCATTGCAAACTCTTAAAAAAAAAAAAAAAAGGCCCTCCCTGGTGGCGCAGCGGGTTAAAGCACTGCACTGAGAAGCTAAAGCCACTTCTGCATGA
>NW_004567111.1:36442713-36483748 GCF_000260355.1 Condylura cristata
GACCCGCCCGCTGCTCCCCTCAGCAGTGTACTTCATCAATCTGCCTGTTCTGCTCCCCACTCTGTCCCTGGTGAAGTTTCTCACCCTCCACATCTCTGGCCTGTACCCCAGTTCTGTATGAGTAAATAAATCTTTTTTTTTTTAAAGTGATAGGACAATACCCCGATACACACACACATGAAATTCTAATTAAATAGTATATTAAAAGCGTTATATACCCCACTATCAAAAATAATTTATTCCATGGACACTGGCCTTTCAACATCCACAAAACAGCACATGTAACATAATACAATGAAGAATAAAACCATATTATTATCTCCATAGGTTCAGAAAAAGCTTCTGATAAAATCCAACATCCCATCATAACAAAAACTCAACAAATTGAGTATTGAGGAAATTTGCCTCAATATAACAGAGGCACTATATGACAAGTCCATAATTAACATTATACTCAACACCAAAAAGTTGAAAAATTTCTTTCTAAGATCAGGTACAAGACGAGGATGCCCTATATCACCCTTTTTATTCAACATAGGACTGGACACCCTAGCCAGAGCAATTAGGCAAGGCAGAGAAATAAGACATCCGATTTAGAAAAGAAGCAAAATTGCTTCAATCTGCAGATAATATATACAGCTGATGGGCCTCTCTGCAGTGAAATACTTACTATGTGGTTATGCCTACAATCATTTCATTTGGACTGAACATGCATACTTTCTTCCAGTTATTATTCCCTAAACATACAGTATAACAGCTATTTACATAGCATTTACATTGCATCATGTATAATAAGCAATTTGAAGATGATTTAAAAGTACACTGGAGGATGTAACATAGGTTACATGCAAATACTGTGTCATTTATATAAGGACCTTGAAAAAGTGTATATTTTGGTATCTCTGTGGTTCCTGAACCAATCCTGCAAGGACAGTTAGGATGAGCTCTATAGAGACCACAAAAAACTGTTAAAACTAACAAATTCCAGAAAGTAACAGATACAAAATCAAGATACAAAAAAAAAAAGTCACATTTCCATATACCAGCAATAAATTATGAGTAAGTAAAATGAAGGAAAAAAAATATTTATAATAGCATCAAAAAAAATAAAATGCCTAGGAATAAATGTCATCAAAAGATGAAAGATATGTACACTGAGAACTAGAAAACATGGTTGAAATAAACTGAGGAAAATAAAGGTTAACAACAACAACAAAAAAAGTCCATACTACACAGTGTTATATGCATTCAATCCCTATAAAAATTCCAAGGGCATTTTTCACAGAGACTTTTAAAATCCTAAAATTTGTGTGGCAAATGAAAATATGTTCACTATCACTGATCATGGAGGAAATGGCAATCAAAACCAGAATATCACCTCATACCTGATAGGATGGCTATTATCAAAAAGACAACAGGAGTAAAAGTGTAACCACCAAATTAAATTTAAATATATATAAATATATATATATATATATATATATATATATTAATATATATATTAACTTGGAGGTTTGGGGAAAACCTCCCTGAGAAGGTAGCATTTAAGCCAAGAGCTGAGGTAGGATTTTACCCAAAAATCCTATGGGTACTTCAAGGACAACAATGTCCCAGTAGGATAAACAGGGATCCAGAGGTGGCCATACTAGATAGAGCAAGGGATACAGGAGAGTAGATTCAATCAGGTAAGTATTCAGGGAGGCTAGAGAAGTAGGCTATATGGGGTAGAGCTTCTCAAATCAAATACGCGTAATGCTCTAGTTATAACAAATATCTTGTATTCTTTTCTGAATAGCCTGAAAGAAAATGCATAGATAATACAACAGATCTATACATCTAATTCCCAAAGAGCCAATTGAATGCTAGATGTAACCTGAGAAACAGAAACAACCTATTGTAATAATAAGGGCAGGAGACAAAAAATGCATGAAGGTTGTGGAAGAAAGGGAACCCTTATACACAACACACATGCACAAAACTCTGGAGCTCAAAAATTCATATTGTGTAGGCATATGAAAGTTAATATGTAGAAATCTCATCTAACTAAAGTTGGGGGACTAGCAGAGTTCTTACACTCTCATTCAGCACACACAACAGAACCCAATTCAAAATACCAGCCTTGCCGTGCTATTTTGGGGAGAGGTACAGAAGGAGGAGGGCTCAACTGATGAGCCCAGCAAATAAATTATCACTACACTTCCCTCCAAATCCCAGTAGACTCTTCCTTTACAAAGCCCCACTAAAATCTCTACACAAGATTTGTCCTCTGCACTCATTGTTCTAGGAAAGTGTGTGTCTTTCACCATGAGACCACACTTTCCAAATTGTTTTTTGTTTCCCAGTAAACCCATTTTGTTGGTAAAATAACTGGCTGCTCATTTGCTTAACGTTACCATTATTTGGTGGCCAATATGGGATCTAGGGAAGACTCCTGACAACCCCAAGACTGCAGGTACAAGGGGTCACATCCGAAGAGCCACAGCACTTGCTGCATTCTCACTCTCCCTGGAGTTTGAAGGTAAGTTTTCTCCTGGCTCCAAGCTTTGCCATTTGATGTCTCAGCAGTCCCGTTGTTTTGGTTTTAGATTTTTGTAATTTTCCTTTATGTCAAAGGCCACACCCTCTCTAAGACTGCCTGTTTGGCAATCAGTTTTGAATCCTTCTGGAAATCAGGCTTTCCTATGGAACAGGCTGGGCTTTGGCTGATTCATCTGAAATAGTCAGTTCTTATTGGAATTGTGCTAGCCTTTGGTATGAATTCTTTTCATCCTGGACCATCCTATTGAGATTGTGTCTTGTGTATATGAGCCTTCAGTGGGCACCTGGATCTTATTACGTCTGGAAATGAGCTATTCCTGTTGGAATAGTGCTGATTCTGTGAGTACTCAGTGGTTCTTTGGTCACCTTTACTTCTGGAAATGCGCTATAAAAATGGTTCCCAGTTGCCTAAATGCTTTAAGAACCACCACCTCTCCAGAAACACCTGTCTGTCAACTACATTTGTCAAAACAGTGAACATTCCTTATTTGCATTTCTAACCAAGTAGGCTGAATTAAGTAAAAGTAATTTAGAAAACCAAAAGTCACTATGGGGAATTTTTGAACTCTCCAAACTTCTCTTAAAACCAATTTGGACAACCATATCTCTGCAATTGCCAAAATTGAATGGAATGCCTAATCTGACTGCTATTTTGCAGCTTCCATTACCAAGAGTCTAAAATTGCCTCTTTGCAAAATGAAATTCCAAAATTAACCACAGCAAATAATTTTTTAAAGACAAAATGGTCCCCATAGCCTCCATTCCCCTCCCTACCTTCCTTTGTCTCAAGAGGCATGCTAGCCACCATGTATCTGCACACTGCCAACACCTTGTGCACCATGTAAATGTCCTGACAACTCTCAGATCTCTTCTGTGCCCAGGACTTGGCCAAATCACACGCCATACTTAGAAGTTTCCTAAAGTAACTGAAGATACTTACAGGTTTGCTGAAAATTTTAACAAGCAAAATGATAGAAAAGTCACTATAGCAATCCTTCAAATAACTGTGTTTTAAGTCTCTTTCATTAAAAGGTTGAGGAGAAGAAATCATTTTAGGACAACATTGAATAAAACAACTTTATTCAAGGACCTACACCAGGTAAGGTAGTTTTCCTTAAGGTAGCAGTTTCTAAGAACCTATGCATGTTAAGTGAGGAATTTTGGTATATAAAACTCAACTGTATTTCTGTATGCCAACAATGAAAATTTGAAAATAAAGTTTAAAATGTCATTTACAATAGCATCATAGATATTAAGTATTCAAGAGTAAATATAACAAAATAACATTAAATTGTCAACTACTCCAACGTTGCTCTACAGATCCCAATCAAACTCTTAGCAGGATTTTTGTGACAGTCATAACTGATTCTAAAATGGAAATGAGAAGCATCAAACCAATCTCTAAAGAGAACAAAGCTGAAATATTTACAGAAACTGTTATCAAAATTCACAAAAATTTTACAATAATCAAGAAAATGAAGAAATAATGTAAAGAAGGATATATAAACCAATGAAATAAATAAGGAATTGAGAAATATGTTGTGCATATTTGATTAATTTCCAATGAAGGTATCACAGTAACTGAATAAATTATATTTTCAACAAATAATGCTGAAACAACTATAAGTTCATAATAACCGGGTAAGCCTCAAAACATACAAAAAAGTAATTCATAGACCTAGGCATGAAATCTGAAACTATAATACTAATAGATGAAAGCATAAGAAAATACTTTCATATCCTTAGGATGGCAAAGATCTTTCCATATACAAGCCCACTATTGGGTAAGCAATAACTGATACATCAGAATCAACATTAGAACTTCAGTTTGTCAAAAGACATAATTAAAAAAATTTAAAACGCAAACCACAGACAGGAAAAAAATCCTCAAAATAAATCCTCAAAATATTCATAACTGACAAAGCATTTGCACATTTGCATCCAAAATATATGCTAAAATTGTACAATTCAACAATATAGTAATATACAACACAATTAAAGTATGAGCAAAGAATTAAATGAAGCCTTCTTGAATGACTACTTATAGCCACTTTATAATAGCCAATTAATCAAAACTACTAAAAATTCCATCAGTTTTTAGAGGCTGGGAGATAGTGGTCTATCCACACAAAGAACAATAAAAGCAATAAACTGTTCATACTGACAATTGAAGGAAATCACAAAAATATACTGTTCAAAAGAAACCAGATATGAGTACATAATGTACAATTTCATTTATACAAAGTTCTACAATGTGTCAAACAAAATTACATTAAAAGAAAGACTCCAGAAAGTGATTTTTTGGTACTTTAGAGCAAATGAGGAAAGTGATGGTAAAAAGGCAGCTAACTCCTTTTGAGTGACAGAAGTATGCCATACCTTCACTGGAGTTATTGTTATATACGTATATATATTTGACAAGCCGTCGAACTACACACTTAAAATCAGTGCAATTAAAAAAAAAAAAAAGATGTTCAAAATGACTTAAAAAAAAAGATGCTCAAAATGACTTTTAAAAGTAAGCATTAGCTTTTCTGTGCAAAGCACAATTTTCACAGTTTTTAAGAAGAGTATAGGGGTCATGGAAATAAAAGGGACGTATCTATGCAGAGAGAGAAAAAAAAAACAACTATCAACAATTTTAATATTTGACAAAAAATAGATTCAAGGAAAAATTGTTGGGACAAAGGCGTTTCATATTAGTAAAAGAAATGGGAGGTTGAGAACATAATCATCCTGTACATATGCAACCCTAACAGTTTTGTCTCAGAATATACAAAATAATAGCTGGGAAGATGTAGAGAAAAGTGGATAAATATAAAATTGCAGTTGTGATATTCACTCAGTCTCATAAACTGATGAATTAAGCAGACAATAGATAACAAAACTTTAAGATGAGTAACACAATGAATAAATTGAAACTAAGGCAACATTTTACATAAAAAAAGAGAAATTTACACTTACAAAAGCATAGAGGTAATAGGACTCAAAGTAATTCTAAATTCTATATATATGATCAATGTCATATATAATATGTTCCATGATCATAAATAATTGTCATAAAATCAGAAACAGATAGCAAAGGTAAAGTTAAAAACAAAAATATGACTGTAAAGTAAATAACACACCATTAAATAACCATGATGAAGGACATTTTCAGGAAAAATATAATTTTAAGTGTTCATAGTTAAGCAAGATAGACTGAAATCAATCAAGTTAAACATTCAACACAGGAATATGGAAAGAGCAACAAGCAAACTCAAACACACAAAAAGCAAATAAGTAAAAATGATCAAGACAAAACTCCAAAAGCATTTATAAGGGAAGCAGAAGTACATAAGATTAAAACAACAAGTTCTATGAGAAGTTAAGCATCTCAGGCAAATCTGAATAAGACAAAAGGAAAGACAAAAAGAAGCAAAGTTGCAGGTTAACAACAAAACAGGTTAACAATAAAAACACAGAAATAACTGAAAATTTTATATGAGTATTTCTCAAAGTATTAAATATCAAAAATGTCTGAGATGAATTACAAAACTTACATTAAATAAAAATTTAAAAATAGAAATTGCAATAATAATTTAAAAAGATGTCTTCCACAACAAAAAATATCAAGTCCAAATAATTTTGTTAGTGAATTCTAATTATAAGGAAAAGAAAACTCATTATACTGAACTGCTTACATATACTGGAAAAGCTGAAAAGCTGCCAACATACATGATGAGGACTTAAGTACCTTAATTACAAAATCTGCGAAGAACAATGCAAATATATATACCAAAATAGATACAAATGTTCTAAAATAGAGCCATAATAGAAACAAATATTCTAAAACAAACTTTAGCCTATAAAATCCAACAAAATCTTAACGAATAATGAAGGGGGAGGATTTGTGATCAAGTAAGAGTTTATCCTGATATCACGATAGATCCTATGCCTGGAAAGTAAATAAATATCCTAGTAAGTCAAGGATAGTTCAATATCAGAAAATCTATTAAAATAAATTTTATATGACAGAATCACATTATTATCTCAATTAATGCAGAAATAACCATGAGAAAAGTTTAGCAGTGATTCATATTAAAATTTCTTAGACTATTTCATGTAAGAATGAGAATAACTTCTGAACAAGACAAAGGTTATATAACAAAATGTATAGTAAACGTCATAATTCAAAATTTTTAGACATAATGCTACCTGCTAGCACTACTACAGGCGAACATAGTGAGACAAGAAAAAGAAATCAGAGACATAATGATTGAAGAAGGAGACAAAAACTGATAGCTAAAAGCAGGACCGATGACAGACATATCAACAGAAGCATCAGATAATTATAAAATGTGACTACCACCACAAAAAAATAAAACTAGCAGATATAAATTGACAGGATAAAGACATTAAAAATAGGAAAGTCCTAAGAAATGTGAACAAGATGGTTTCATACAAGATCAACTATTAAAAATCTACAGTAATGGAGCCTCCCTCGTGGCACAGGGCAGGGGCTACAGTAGTCACAGAGCTATCAAGTTATTGCCAGCTGCTGTGTTCAATCCCCCACCAGGGAGCCAACTCACAAGGCCCAGCAGACCTCTCCTGACCCGCCCGCTGCTCCCCTCAGCAGTATATTTCAGTTGATCTGCCTGTTCTGCTCCCATTCTCTCTGGTGAATCCTCTCACCTCCCACACTTCTGGCCTATACTCCAGTTCTTAGATATACAAATAAATAAATATTTAAAAAATCTATAATATTGTTGTACAAAAGTAACAACTAAATAAAATAAGGTAATGGCCACAAAAAATAAATTTAATTAACTAGAACATATGAGGCCTCTATGAAAAAACTTAAATTCAGCTAGTGGATACAGTGAATTAATAGAAAAATATTTCATACATAGAAAAAAAATTGTAATTAATCCCTGATTTCTTTTTCCTACATTTTTTTTTCACCTGTCTCTGAAGGCTCAGAGATTAATTTCACATGTATCTAGATGTGAGCATTTCAGTTCCCACTGACACCCTTTCATGAAGGTCTGGCTTTCACCTGGACTTCTAAATATCTTAGGCTCCATGTTAGAAGTCACGTCCTTAAGTAGTGCTGACTGCATTCTTCTTCCCACCACATGGCAGCGTGCCACAGCCACACACAGATGCACACATACACACATACACAGGTGGGCCAGCAGTTACGTGTTCAGGGCTAGGAGTGGGCTTTGGTTTTTACAATTTTGTCTTGCTCCCACATGCCTCTCTGGGAAGTTGTAAGATAAAGAGGCAATTACATCAAGTCCAAGACATTCATAGATAGAATACGATTTAAACCCTGATCTCAATACAAAGAGTCCAAAGCAACAATGTTCAAAATTCCAACTGCAGCTTACCAAGTACAGACAACCCCAGTATGTGCAATGAAGTGGCCAGAATTCTGAGATCAGTCAGTACCTAAAGGGCTTCCCACCCATGGACTATGGCCCACACCACTGCTCTTGCTTAATCAGTCCAGATGAATTCGTGTATTTCTTAATGTTGACCTTTAGTCTCAGGCAGCTGGAGAGGGGATTATAATTCATAAGCTATCTGAGACATGATAAGGGCAACATTTTAAACTTTACTAGAATTTTCACATGTAAAGAAACTACAGCATGTTCACTTAATCCTTTCTGAAAGCAGATATTTGCAAAAAAAAAAAAAAATCAAGATTTATCTCTTTATTGCCAACCATTCTAAAAGCAAGACAGAGAATTAATAGTGTTTCATTTTGGGAGGAAATTGTCTAAAGTTAATATAAATTACTTACATTATTATTGAAAAATCATATATATAAATCTGATGTTTCAGGTCTCTGTTTGCAGATTTATAGACCCTATGCAATATAAATGAGAATAAGGAAGAAAGGGTCTTGTTCAATTATTCTGATGCCACACAGAGGGAAAAAAGGCCAAACCCAGCCCATTCTCTATGCTCCAGCCACTCTGGCCCCCAGCAGCTCTCTGAGGCTAACAAGTCTGTACTTCTATCCCTCTACCCTAAGCACAAAACTTCCCTCATGTAGAAGCCACTTCAACGCCTTTCTTTGTCAATGCCCTCTCTCCATTGTCACATACCTTCTCCTTGCAAATGCCCAGCCTTGCAGGGCCCCCGACCCACTGAGCTGTATCGGTCATGGTCCAGCTTCCATTTATCCTGTATGTGAGTAACTGCTTCTCCAGCAGGAACTGGCATTATGGGTATGTGAATTGTGAAGGCACTTAGATGCAAACCCATGCTTGGCTTAATGCCCTGCTCTCAATGTCTTGAAATTCCTAGCAGTAGTATTTATGAACATGTATTTTGAAAGTGGCATCTGAAAAGACAGATATGCACAGCAGAAGTACATACCCATACCATGTGTACATGGTTCTTTTCCATCTCATTGTATAAAGCTTTCTCAAGGACCAATGAAGGCAGAATCCCAGGGTCCAGGAATGTGTAGCAATTCAGCAATCCTCAAAGCAAATACACCAGGTGCTTCAGTTATGAAGCTCTGTTAGCCCCAAATGACGGCGCTTCCCATTTGAACCAGAACTTGATTTGATCGTAAAAAGAGTGCACAGTGTTCTAAACACTAACTGACGATTTATGTTGAAATGAATAACAGAAAGAAGAGGAAAAGAGGGTATTTTTCCTCCTAGTTCTCCTTTATTAGTAGTAGGCTAAAGGTAGAGTATTGAAAAGAACATGCACATATCAAGAAATAAAATTAAAACAAAGGAGGTATTTTTGCAGAGTGGTCTCCTGTTCTGGTAAGAACAAAATGATTCTGAATTGTGTCCTTCCATTGCTTTTGCACAAGTTCAATGCCCTATGTTTACATTTAATGTTGGCATTGCACAGCATGAAGAAGAATGGCAAAGTCCATGCTAATAATTTTTCAATTATTCTTTACTTAAATGATATTAAATAGCTAATAAAAACAATATAATCAAGAGACCATGGAAGAACATAAAAAGATTTCTATTTCATGGCTTTAATAGCTCTTTCCCTCCTGTTTTTTAAACAAAGGGTTCCCATTTTCAGTTTGCAATGGACCCTGCAGCCGCCCAGCCATGAAGACACAGCGATGGAAGGGCAGGGGCTGCTCACTCATGGCTGTATAATCACAGCATCTTAGCTCCCACTCTGTGCTTATTAAATATTCAGTAAACACTTGCTAGACATAGGATGTGGTGGGAACAATAAAGAACAAAAGATCAGAGGGTCCCAAACTAGGAAAACAATAATCTAGCTCTTTACTTTGTGCTGGCTAGACAATACCCAGGGTATTAAGCTCAGTTCTAAGGGCCATATTTGAAAAGGGATACAGAGACGAGCTCATCAAAAGATAGTGGGTTCAGGTTATTTTGGCCACTTATCAGCTATCTACCCAAATGGAAATTAACCTTTGTGAGTCTCAGTTCTCTTTTGCAAAATAGAGATAATAAGGTCTTATAAAAAGAAAGTGGAAGCAGAAAGCCTTTGCAAAGTCCAGGGCTTCATGCAAACATCGGCAATTAGGACTCTGTGGTTGGCTCTACCCGAGGTTGTTACGGTGCTGAGATATGTACCACCAGGTTCTACGGGAGGAGAGATCATCTAGGAGGAACACATCTACTAAATACTGACTTCTGTGTTTCCATCACAAAGAAAATGGGAGGTTTAGGAGTGATACCTAAGCAGACAGTAGGGACCATCAGGAAGAAATTTATAGGAAGGCGGAAACCCACAAGAGGAAGAATTTCTGAAGAGCAAACATGGCGCTGCCTCAGGATATAGTAAATGCCGCGTCCTCAGGGAGAGAAGAGGAGCACTTGACACAGGTGCACGAAACATGTAGTATTAGGGAAACACTGGACATTAGATAATGATGATAATGGTGGAGGTAGTTATAGTCTCTTGGTACACTTAATGCCAAACATGGTGAGAACCACATTATACAAATCACCTTACTAAGTCATCACAACAAATTCAGAAGCGAGTGGGTTATAGTCCTCTTATAACTGATATCATTATAATGAGGGTAAAGATAAAACAATTTATTCAAAATCAAAATATGGTATGTTAGGAGGTCGGTCACCTACTGAGTTATATTCAGCCTCCTAACTCCAAAAACATCACATTTACCCAAATGCTAAATGAAATAAGAATGATTATGAATCCCACAATCATTCTGAGTGTAAAAACTTCCCACAATGGACTTTCAACATCACACAAACATGACAGTATATCCAGTCTCAATCTTTATAAGGAAACCTAAAAGATCCACTGAACCCATTAAGCATGACATTGTTACAAAGCAGCACTTAAAAAAATCAAAAAGTCTATGAGATTTTTTTTCCTAGACATCAACACAAGTACTGAGCTTTTAGCCTTCCCTCCAAACTGTTCCTCCATCTGAAGGAACACCCAGATCCTGGAGCTCTATCACTAGGCAGACGATCCCTAAACATAGCCCTTAGCCTCCTCCTTGGCAGAGCAAGTGAGAGCCTGGGCCTGCCAGACAGCAGCTTTGTCCCATTTTAAGACAGGTTTTGCAGCTTTTTATATTTAACATCTTGAAAAATCACTGTGGGGAAGCCATACTTGAGTACTTGGAAGTACAGCATGTGTGAAATTACCTCTTGGTGGGACACTGTTCACTTTCCCTAGCTTGTCTCCTACCAGGAAGACCAGAACATGACTGAAACCTCTCCCAGCAAAGCTGGGAGACTCATTTCATTGCCTCTATATTTAAAAATCATGGGGGAAACATGCAAGTCCTCTGTATTCTGCCTATTAGGATTGTTTTGAAATGACATCACCACAAATTTTAAATGAAAATTAAGAACTGGAAGACAGCCGACTCTAGCTGCTGTACCTAAAAACACTTCAAACTCTTAATCTTCTTATATTCATTTCAAGTAGGCAACAAAGCACTCCACGAGTACAAATGCATTTCCAGCACACTTTTACAAAAGGGAGAGCCTAAGACAATGACAGTTACTGAAGACACTCAAAATTAGACGGGAGTTGATAGCATCTCTATAAATAGGATGCAATATTCTTTTATCCAGGTGTTACTCTCCTTCGAACTCATGGTAGAACTTGAAGCATCAATACAAATGCCTGGGGGTGTTGGGGCGGGGGTGTAATAGAAGACAAAAAAGAAATGCATGCATGTGTAAAAGAAAGAACTGAGCCAAACCCTTAAACTGTAAGCAAGAAAATGGGGAATTAGACTCCTGAATGTTTCATTGTAATAAAAATGTCCAGCTATATGCCTTGCCACTTAAAACAGTTATTCTGGGCTATCTGATCAACAGTACAACACCTTATCTCTCCACATCACTAGAACAGTTTTTATATTTGCAACTACATAATATATTACACTCTAATACCTATCTGCTTCAAACACAGTAGAAAAACACCTACGCAGCATAAATCATACATGGCATCACATTAGGTCTTTTAAATAATGCTGGGAACACCAGGAAATGATTCTAGGGATCTATTTTTCATGTTCCTTTTGCTACTGCCCAAATGGAAGTGCCTACTTTGCCTCTCCACCAGTGCCTTTCAATTAAATAAATCAAATGTATACAAAAGATGTTTTCATGCATGGAAGGTAACACATTACTGCACAAAGAGAAAGAGCATATCTACCCTCCCCGCAATCGGAGTATGAATTCAGAGGTGGCCTGTCCTGTCTACGCTGCCCCTCTATGTCTGGTACCTCCTTCTCTTCCCTTTACCCTTTGATTCCCCTGTCTCAGCAATACCTCCAGCAAGAGGTGAGGGGCTCCCCCAGTGGCAATGTACCCCTCCCTGGGCAGAGCTTCCTACCATGCTGCTGATATAATCCATTTGTGTCTGAGCACAAGGTCCCTCTCTCCACAGATATATCTCCCCTGGTCAGCACAACCATCGCAATTCAATAGATGCCAAATGCCTATGTAAAAATTAAACAAAAACATGGTCCTGTTTGCATTTGTATTGTAACCCTGGTAATGGTTTTTGGAGGAAATTCATCCAAAGTCTAAATGGAACTTAGAGATTCTGGATTTCTTTTCCCCCAATCCTGAGTTATCTAACTCATCTTTCCTCAAAAAAAAAAAAATCTTTCTTTTTACCTCCCCTTTCCTTCCTCCCCTCTTCTTCCCTCTCCCCCTTTCTCTCACCTCTCTAATACACACAGCTTCTGTTTAAATTGAAGCAAGAAATATATTTTTACATTAGTTATTTCTTTGCCTTGCTTCATCTTGCTGTGAAAGCAGCTATAGGAGATAACTGGAAAAGACAAATTATCAGACTGTGGTTCCCACCATGAGACACAGACCCAGCGGAGAATGAGAAAGAGAGGGCGGGACAGCCACATGGTGTCTGGCGTGACCCAGCCAAGGTCTCATTCTTTAACACATTGGGAATTCAAATGTCATTATGTGGGATGTATATCCTAACTTCCGTGATTATTAAGTTGTAATTCTAAAGCATTTGATGTTGGCAGGAAAGAATAAGCTTTTTTTCTGACTGGTATTTTGAAGGAGGGATGGATTTTTAATTCTGTTTTTTATGAATAAGCCAAATAGTCTCCTTTCCCACTGATTAAGCAACCATCTGCCAATCACTCCAAGCCAGACATAATGACTGTAAAGGATCTTATTTCCCTGAAATGTTTGAATGTAAAGGGATCAGAATCAGGCTGACTGGGCCTTCATAATCACTGCCATCCTGAAGGAAACCCATCTTGGGGCTCACCTAGAAATGATGTCATTCTGCTGCTGTCAGGGATCTCAAATAGGCAACTTGAAAGAGCCAACACAGTATCAGCAAAACCATGTTCCTCTCCCTGAGATCAGGGCAAAATTGGACAGTATAGATTTTGCAACTAGGAACAAAGCTCTTCCTGAGTCAAATTCCTCTTCCATAAGTAAGGAACATCTGCTAGAGACGTGACACTGCTCTCTGCTGTCATCGTGTCACAGTCACCTTCTGCTCCACACAGTTCTGAGCCACTTAACCATAGGACTGGTGCTCCCAACTGTTTTGGTAACCAGATATGATCCAAGGAGCTCATGCGGACAATATTATTTTTCAAAGCAAACCACATATTTACACAACAAGGGACTGAAACACAGTATGGTCACACAATTGGAAAATATGTAAACCCACAGAAAAGTGCACACTAAAAGACAGATTCTTAAGGTTTTAACCTCTTTTGCTATCCAATTTTTCATGTCTCAGCTTTAATCATTCAGTAACCAGTCTGTCATTGGAATGAGCTTATAAAATGAACTATGTGAGAAACACCAGAATCACACAACAGTAATGCATAAGCTTAACACAAGCAAAAACAAGGAGAATAGATTTAGTGGGGGAGAAAATCCTCCTTTGATCAGAATTCAGCCCTATTGGAAAAGACTGAATAAACCATGCTTCCATTAAGCAAAATATTTGAACTCACCTCAAGATCAAAATGCTGCACCAAGCAATACCATGAAGTTCTCTGTATTTTCTTCCGACCTGTGCAGGGGTCATACTGGCATTCCAGTTTTTCCTGGAGCACTTCTCTCCATCTCAGACTCTGGCCAAGGCAGATGGTCCCAAAATCATTTTAATGACCTCAAATTATATCCTTTTTATGGTCATCCTGTAGCTAATTCTTTATCACATGCTAAAACCACAAGAATTAGAGAAAAACATCTTCCTCTATATGCAACAATAGGCAATTCTCAGCCCCGCCAAATCCAGCAGAGCCCCACTTTGCTAGGACACCCAGAAATGTGTTCTCCCTCCCTCTCAGCACACAATGCAGACACAGATTAAAATGAATTCAATCCATGTTCTTTTCTACTTGACTGGCAGACAACATAACAAGTCTGTCATTACAAATTTGTTCTGGAAAGTTTGGTTTGGACATGGCATTTCCTAAGGTCAGAGTGTCACCACCAGGAGAGCAGGGATGGTGAAGGATGGTGTTCAAGCCCATGCACAGCTGCCCAGGGAGGAGGAGGGAGAGAGAGGTGGCTGGGGAGTGTGGAGAAGGGGGTGGTCTGAATTCAACTTCAGGCTGGATGGCCAAGGGCAAAGCAGGGTTAGGCATTCTCTCTCTGCCATCCTCTCCACCCTGCCCTCCCACTGCTCCTGTCTTTAATTAGATGTATAAAACTATTGGGAAAGTATTATCAACTTTGAGGATATTTTTTAAATAACTGTGGCCACTGTACTATTATTATTATAAGACATTACTCACTGATTCTGTCATTTTAAAGAAATCAAATTTAAAGTTAATCATAGATTCAAAATGACCAAGATGAATATAACACATCTGGTAGAAATACTAATGTCTCCAATCCAGAACAGGAAATCATTTTAAATTTAAAACAAAATCTCCGCTAACAGGATTTTCTACTATAGAAAATGTACAGTGATGCAATGTACTAAAGGACATGGCGCCAGATGACGGAATTTAATACCCCGTGGGCTTTTATAAATTCAATTTTCCCTGCTCGTAGTTTCCTTTGCTCTTTTCTTTTCATCTTTCTTTTCTTTATTCCCTGAAGAAGGTTGATAGGACAGTAAGAAATAGGGACAGGGCAAGTGACCTATGATTTTCACAAGTTGGAACACATTCACTGTCCTTGCCACAAAGGGAAAAGGGGGAAAAAAATCTCAAATTCATTAAGTTTTATTCAATTATCTTGCTTAGTGTGAAATTAAAGACAATCTAAACAAAACCACAGCACTGGTCAGAATAAGGACTTTGAGCAGGAACAAGTATTTGACTTATTTCTTTCTGTATCTGTTTTCCAGCCCGCTTCAGATTGTAAGAATTCACAGGGTGGTGATGTGCATCTGAGTCTGGCATAGCACTCATCTCTCTGGCATTTAATACCCTGCCCCCTCTGCGAACATCTGGAGAGCATGAGCAAATACATCATTGTTTCCCATGAAGTGTACTGAAATCAAGACTCTGTGGGATGGTAATAGATTCTGAGTAAAATAGAAATCTAATAAATTCATTTGAGTACTGCTGGGTTAAAAAAAATCACCATATTTGTTCACAGCTGAATTTCTTGGAAAATGTGACACGCACTAGAAATTTCTGAGAGAAGGATATGGCAAGTAGTGTCTCCCAAGACTTATCTGATCACTAACTCCACTGGGATTATATGCCACTTATCAGTGTTACATAAGGCACACATTGGAAAAAGAAGGAACCACCTATTGGCAGTCCAATCATGCATATCTGTAAAATATTTTGTCAGAATTATTTTGCCAAGTGGAGATCTGTGGAGCATGATGAAGAATTTGATTGACTGGGAAGGAAGGCAAAGAGAAAGTTTCTGCCCTTTCTTTGGCCAGTTAAATGCCTAATGAGTTCCTTGGTACAGTTACCCTCCTACTCAAACTTGAGCTTTTCTCACCTTTATGCATTCAATCAAGAATAACACTCATAATAAGCATGAAAGTCACTGATTTAGCCCAGGGGACACTAGCATCCAGCGGCCATTCAGTGAGAAAGCAGCAGAAGGTGGAAAAGAAAATGCAATATTCCAAATTTCTATCATTCCTTAAAATTGCCTTTACCCAACAGGTACTCTGGATATAATTCTCTATGCCAACATAAAGTAGGAAGCCTATATTAATACCTATGTAACCCAGATTAAAATACTACTCTGATTAAATTATAGTCAAGCCCTTAATTCAAATCTGCGAATTTGGCATTTGGGATAATTCATCTAGACATAGGTAAAACGTTATCACCTGTATCATTTTTAAGGAAGGCACATGTCTAATGTAAATATGATCAGTGGTGGAAACACTTAACTCATATAGGATAGGTAAAAAGTAATCTTCAAGCATCCTAATGGTAACCTGTCATGTTTTTTCATCCAATTAATAAATCATTTTATGACACTGCCCTCTGTTTATAGTCAGAAAAACAAGTTGGCACTAAAATATTCTTAATAATAATGCAATTTTAAATGTAGCATGGCTCTCCCATCACCCACCAGAAGTCAATGTTGTGATCAAAGTAGAATCAAATTTTAAAAGTTAATATATTGAAGGCAAATATAAAAGAAAGCAAATAGAAAAACAGCAGCCTGAAAATAATAATGTCTATCTGATAGAAGGAATGAATAAATCTTTGTCTCTGTGTAGAAAGTGAACTCTAAATCATACAGTTCCCTTCTGCACTGTATCTCTTCCTGAGTTACCATCCACTCTCCGAGGGAGGTCCCCTCTCTTCTGCTCTGGGAGATCCCCTCATTTCTAGGGGTTCTTCTCCACATGGTGTGTAAAGAGATGGTTCTATTCACACTCGTGGAAGGTTTCTCTCTACCCAGTGGAGGTAGAAGGTATGAAGGTATCTTCTCCACTTCCACAATTTTTTTTTAACTTCTTTCATTTTTTTTTTTTAAGATTTCTTTATGCATAAAGAACTGGAATACAGGCCAGAGGTATAGGGTTAGTGGAAGATTCACTAAAGACAGAGTGGTGAGTTGAATAGGCAAATCAATGAAGTACATTGCCAAGGGGAGCAGTGGGCGTGTCAGAAGAGGTCTGCCACACTATGTGGTCACCTCCCAGGTGGGAATGGAACTGAAGTGGCTTTGGCTTCTAAGTGCTGTGCTTTAACCCACTGCGCACGCAGGGAGGGACTACTTCCACAGTTTTACCTACCATCATCTATGAATGACTCCTCAATTATTACTGCAATTGGTCACCTAAATTCTTCTGTACTAAAGCTGATAAAAAATAAAGAAAAGGAAGGCGAGGAGAGCGAGGAAGATAGCACACCCAGGCTGGCTTTGCACTAAAGGGAGTGTTTGTACATATCGAACCTGTCCTTGTCTTCACCACAACCCTGATATTCTACTTTTGTTCCCAGTTTCATCACACCAGCACTCCACTAGCTATTTAAATAACAGACCCTGGGGACCATTCCATATTTCTTCGTTGTTCTTAGAGTCTCCAAGGCCTACTCCTTTTGCCAGTAAGATTCTAACTCTTCTATTCTTCTGCCTGGATAACTGAAAAAGTCCTCTAGCTGGTCTTCATGTCACTGGCTTTATTCTACCCTAAAATCTACCCCTTATCAAGGAAACCATTTCCCAGGGATCTTTGTAAAACACAAAACTGACTCCATCCACAGTCTTGCTGAAGCCCACTAGTAGCACCAATAAGACAAAGAAAAACTCCCAGTAGAAAGTCTCTTCTGGTCTCAGTCCACTGCCAGGCCTCACTGACCATCATTGTCCCACACTCTGTATGTTTCATAAACTGACTGTGCCCATACTATTTCTGTTTTGGTGCTTTAGATCATGCTGTGCCCTCGTCCTCTCTGAGAATGCAGCTCAGGTATTAATGCCTCAAGGAAGTTTTCCCTAACTCCTGGTCTAACGCAGCTCTGCATTTTCAGGGCCCCACTGATCAGCCGTAACCTACTCTGCTCTTTAGCCTTGCTTTCTAACTCTTTCTTCATGGTGAGTTGCACCCTTGAGGGCAAAGCAACATCTCATTCATCTGCATAGACTCAACACAGTGCCAGTTACAATAGGTGCCCAATAAATACTTGAATGAAAATAACTAGTCATCAGTTTTGAGGAGTACAGACCCACTAACCCACCTTTCCTCCGAGTTCTGCCCATTGCCCAGAACCCCTGCCAAGTTCTAGGTAATGGTCTTAGGTAATCAAATCAATTTTCCATACACTAGAGATTACTCTCATTTAAACTTCACTAATGTGGCTGGCCTTCCAAAGTCAGTTTCAATTAACGAGGTTTTCTCTGTTGAGATATTTCACAGCTATTTTGGGTTAAATTATTCTGATATGAGTCTTGGTTCTCTCTTTCCATGGATAGAGTGTACTGCAGCAAATGACAGAGTTTAGAATTTTGGAAAAGTTTCTGTTGCAGAGATTTCTAAGTAGAATATTACAGCCACCTGTTTTCCTCAATCATAACTTCCTTCCTCAGTCAAACCTTCTCAAGTCTGATCCCAATCCTATTTATTTCTTTCTTTGGAGATAATTTGAGGGAAAAAATCCACTTAGCCATTCTGGTGTAAGAGGAAACTGAAAATGATTAAGACATTCTTTATACCGGAGGTGTAGCTGCTTTTGGCTCAGAATAACCAACATAATTCAAAAATGTATTCAAACTACATTTCAATTTAGTGTCTAGCTTAGTCTTCCTTATAAAGTCACTGTATAACCTAGCTTAAAGCTAAATGAAAGGTATTCAAGCTAAAAAGAACTAAAGCGATCACTTCCGAATAAATGCAATCAGCATAATATTTTAGCAGAACATCATGATTATTATAATACATCATAATAACAAACATATCTGCCACTGGAGTCCTCTGCATGCAGAGAAAAGAAAGGAGTTTGCCCCATGGGTTTGTAATCTAAATTAAACAAGCAATATGTGTCCCACAAGTTTCACAGGTGAGAGTTAATTAACATTTTATCCCAAGCAGAGAAGGGAAAGGGAAAGAAAATTAAAATCAATATTAACAGCATCAGAATTCACTTCAAACCTTATAGAAGTCATCTGTAATGTGAATGTAATTTAAGAGGCTTTCAATATCACCAAGCCCAACCGGATACCCTCTTGCTCCTGCACCTACTCAGTGAGCCTTTAAAGAGCATATTTGTGGGGGTTGATTCAGACACAGCCTAACAGAGCCAGGGACAGACCTGCCCAGAGACACAGGAAAATTAGATAAACTCCAGAGCTCCACTTCTGGTTTGTGACTCAATAATTCTCTCTAGTTTTTGTCTTCCCCCACTTCTTATGACTAAGCATGCAATGACAAAAATATATCAAAGCTATATCTATTTTACACAGTTCACAAACATGCACCTTCAAATCCTTAGACTATTTGAAATCAATGTCTAAACACTTTAAAGCTCTAGAATATACTTCCACTCTTGTAAAATTCATTTTCTACAAGTTATTGCAACACACATACCACATAAAAATGAACACCCAATCAGCCCCCTATTGTTAAAAAAAAAAAATTGTTTTCAGTAGCCACCACTAAACAATGAGAACCAGTCCTTAAAACAGACCCTAAAAAGAAAAAAAAAAAAAAAAAAGACAACATGCTATTAAGTGAAAGAAAATTAAGATATAGTCTCACCTTAAATCTTGCTTCAAGATTTTCCTAGCTAAAAATTTCTACAAGAATAAAGATAGTAGATTCAAAAAATTAAGTGGGCAGAGTTTTGGTTCAGGCAACACTCCCTATGAACGGTTTGGGTTTATCAGCCCCAGTACTCATTGGATATTCTCTGGCCTTCCAGCCCTCCCCAGGAAGGCAAGACAAAGCAAATTTGTCACCTTCCCATCAAACTGCTCTGGATGTGACAGTGAGTGGCCAGGTTATACACAGTGACAGCTCCCATCTCTCATACAAATGACATCGAATTGCACAGGACTATAAACACGCAGTTACACCATCCACACCTAACAGTCCCATCTGGTCATAAGACAGACCTCTCGATCAACTAGTCGCTTCCTTGCACCCTCTCTCCATACTGCTAAGAGTCAAACTCTCTCCAGAGTATACTTCATAACTGGATGTCCAGACTCCATTCTTCACAAAAAGTGAAGGCATTACTGGAGGTGAGGAACAAATATAAAAGTATTTCATACACCCTAAATAATTACACTATGCACATATCAGAAAACTAACAACAAATTAAAACAAATACTACTACATAAAACACGCTCCATCACAAGAGCAGATAGCAATGCTTTATGGAAGGTCCAGTGACTGTGATATTGAAAAACACCATAAGCTCAGTTATTTTCCACACAAAGATAATAACCTCTATGCACAAATGAATCTTGGGCTTTACAAACATGTCAGAAGCATCAAAAGGTATTACAGTAAGCCATAGCCAATGTGGTGATTTATCCTTGACTTTGTCTGAATGCTCTACAGAAAAACACAGCCCCAGTTTTTCAATGCAACAAAAGCACAGTGCTTTAAAAAGCTTTCTTCCCTTCCCTTGTAATGGAGACTTGTTTTTGAAATACATTGCTCAGATTGGTGATGTTCAGGTTCAAACCCTTACCATGAGGCACTTTGCATTTAGATATGAAAGAAAAAAAAAAAAGCTTTGGTTTATTATAGGTTGAATTATGCCCCCAAAATGGAAATGTTGAAGTTCTAATGTACCATATCTATGAAACCAAACTTATATGGAAATAGTCTTTGAAAATATAATCACGTTAAGATAAAGGCATTAAAGCAGGCCTAATTCAATGTGACTGGTATCTTTATAAGTAAAAGAGAAAAGGTACAAACACACAGTCAGAAAATCAGGTATGACCAAGAGATGACAATATAGGCTACGGATACCAGCAAACTACCAGAAGCCAGAAAGTCACAAAGAAGTATCCTCCTTTCAAGTGGCCCATCCAACTCACATCTAAATTTCATATTTCTGGCCTTTAGAACTATAAGACAATGCACTTTTGTTGCTTTAAGCTACTGTTGTTTGTATTCCTTATCTTTTGTTAACACACCTTAGGAAACTAATACAAAGATCATCTTTTCCACTCCCTTACCTTGGAGAAGGACTTTCTGAAAATTAATCCTGATGGGGAGACTACACTGAAGACACAAAACCACTCTGTAGCCTATCACAATGGAAAAGGTCCCATGAAATCATAAATACTTATCTGTAACCAACAGAAACAAAAAGTGCTAACTCAATTCCACCACCTCCAGACCTGAAGAGATCTTTGGAATCTGCTGTGGCCACCCGCCTTGCTTTCCTAAGGGAATCAACCATGAAAAGGCAATGAGACAGGAATCAAGAAGTATACCAGCAACCAACTTCTGACCCTTGTCATTTGCTTTTCAGAACTCCCAGAGCTGAAGAATCTACAGTAAGTTGGAGTTTTAACATCTGCAGATATGAGCACATAGATGGTAACAAATCTATATCATTTAATGAAATCACAGCCTGTAACACTATCAACTAAGAAAACTGAGCATTTCTGTTGAAGAAGCCATAATAAAATGTGATGGAGATTCTAGTTTGCTTTGTTTGGAACAAAGGTATATGTGGTATATTTATAAGGATAAAGGATTTTTCTGGAAGAGATAGAGTCAGAGAACTTACTGTTGGAGCTAATGATATTTTAGGAGACCATAATTTTAAAGATGAGAATAGTCAGCTTAACATATGTCATCAAGACACCTTCCTACTCTGCACAGGGAAGTTTGTCTCTAGGCTGCTCCGGGTCTCTCTTCTTTACTCCAAAGAAGATAACTGCATTTGCTTATAATATGCTTTTGATATCCCAGTCAGGAGGGGGAAAAGCCTGCCATTTTTTTTTAAAGATTTATTTATTTATTCATACAGAACTGGGGTACAGGCCAGAGATGCGGAGGGTGAGAGGATTCACCAGAGACAGAGTGGGGAGCAGAACAGGCAGATCGAAGAAGTACACTGCTGAGGGGAGCAGCGGGCGGGTCAGGAGAGGTCTGCCTCGCCATGTGGTCGCCTCCGGGGCAGGCGGGGATCGAACTCATGCGCAAGTGGCTTTAGTTTCTTAGTGCAGTGCTTTAACCCGCTGCGCCACCAGGGAGGGCCCCAAGCCTGCCATTTTAAAGTGGAAATAAGTGGCAGAATACAGAGAACATATTGCTATACTACAATAAAGGCATCAAAATACTCAATTTTAAATGTTTGTGAAAGTGGGACATTTAAGAAAACAATCTAAAATTGGGGTCTTTAAATACTGCAGTTACAACTTGGCTTTTCTGGAGAGACATAAAAAATCCTTCTCTGATATATATAATAGAACAATAAAATAATCAATAATCTCATTACAGTATTTACTAAACTGAAACAATAAAATTTATTACCACTCATTTTAAACAACACAAGGACTTGTGATATCAAGAAAGTACAAAAGGAAAAGGGAGATTTGGAGCAAAAATGAAACGTGAAAGATAAAAGGCTGTGGAGAAAAATAACTCAAACCTCCAACTTGGAAGGACAGTTAGAACACATATGATCTAATCACACAGAAGGTCGTTCAAGGTGAAGGCTTCGAAAAACTGAGCCTTCTGCTCAGTACCAACCACAGCACAATGAAAAGATCCTTGCTTTCTTAGACTTCCTGTAAAAGTGTAACATTATAGAAGCTAAAGCAAGTGATAAAGAATGATGATCAAGACCCATTTTCAGGACTAACTCCTTCAATTTTCCTTCTTTTATTGATATTTTTTAAACCCACTTTGCACTCTCTCCATGAACTTGGTTGCAGGGAATATTGTTTAATGTACCTTATTGATTCAATTGTACACATTTATACTTGTGTGGAAACTTTTGCTACAGTGCACTTATTGATCTTTTAATTATTAATGAAGGCAAGAAAACCTTAAAGAGCCTATTGCAATTTTTTTTTAATTTTCCAAATTATGGCAAGAAAATTATCAGAAATTTCTGCAAATGAAGCACAGTAGTTTGCTTATTCCCTTTCAAAAGGCTAATCAACGGGTTATGTTCCAGATTGCTGTCAATAAGATTTATTCCCTCAAATCAGAATTATACAAGAGCAAACAACTCAGTGAGTTAAAACTATTTTTTTTAATATCTAAAAGTATTAATTACATGCCCTTAATTTGGCCCTGGGAGTAGCTGTCAACTATTCCATTTTAGGATCTTGTGCTAACAATGGTGGATAAACTATTAAGTGACGTCTACTGAGTGAATTACATTAGCTACTCAAGATAAGAGGACTGCCTAGATGGGAAACTCTTCAGAACTAGCCACAAGGCTGGGTGAAAGGTGGATTCCAGATTCACTAGAAAAGACTCAGGAGGCAGGAAAGAAGGGGGTTGGAAGCCATGGGGGACAGCAAAGACACTAGGTTGAGAGTGGAAAAGAGATGAAATAGTAGTTTGCTATCCTTTCTCACCCAACTCTTCTCTCATCTATCTCTCCAAATCGCCCTTCAGTTAACCTTCAATAAAATACAAAGCTTCTAATCTTTAACAAAGGAGCAAAAGAGATACAATGAAACAAAGAAAGTTTGTTCAGCAAATGGTGCTGGGAAAACTGGGAAGCTACATGGAAAGAAAATGAAACTAGATCACTACCTCACACCATACACAAAAATCAACTCAAAGTGGATTAAAGACCTAGACTTATAAGAATGGAAACCATAAAATACCTGAAAGCAAAGATGGGCAAACATTATATGACATCTTTAAAGATAGAGCACCCAATGCAACAATAGTGAAGGCAAGGATAAGTAGATGGGACTACATCAAGTTAAAGAGCTTCTGTACAGCAAAAGAGACATAACAAAAGACAGACATTCCATTCATTGGGAAAAAAATTTCTCACATCAAACTAGCGATAAAGGACTGATCACAAAGATATACAAAGAACTGATGAAACTCAACAAAAATAAACAACCTCATCAAAAAATGGGCAGAAGAGCTAAAAAGACACTTCTCCAAAGAGGAAATGCAGATGGCCAAAAAGCATAGGAAAAAATGTTCAACATCACTTGTCATAAGGGAGATACAAATTAAAACCACACGAGATACCACCTCACCCCAGTGAGAATGGTACCTCTTAAAACAACTAGCAACAGGATGTGGAGAAAAAGGAACTCTCCTGCACTGCTAGTGGGAATGCAAACTAGTACAACCACTATGGAAAACTGTGTGGAGGTTCCTCAAACTGCTTAACATTGACCCAGCAATCCCACTCCTAGGTATCTACCCAAAAGACACAAAAACATTGATTCAAAAAGATCCTTGCATCCCCATGTTTACTGCTGCTTTATTTACAATTGAAAAGACATGCAGTCCAAATGCCCAAAAGTAGATGACCGGATTAAAAAGATGTGGTACATACACACAATGGAATATTACTCAGCAACAATAAATAAATAAATAAATAAATACATGCCTTTTGCAGCAATATGGATGGAGCTGGAAAAGGTCATGTTAAGTGAAGTAAGCCAGAAATAAAAGGAAAAATACCAATGGTTGTAATCATAGCAGGAATATAACGGACCAGGCGAGAAAATAATAATAGTAGTGATGATGAGCAGCTACATACCAGAGACATTTTACCGGGGTGGAGTGGGGAATGGGATCAAAAACATTGGGAGGAGGGAAATGCACTGGACTATGGTGATGGCAGATGGGTGACCAGTGATGGGAAGCCCAAGGCGATTACAACTGAAATGGAAAAATGCACAAAATGATGTAAAAATAAACTATTATATTATTCATTAAAAAAAATACAAAGCTTCAATTTAAGCTTGGATGAATTAATAAAATAGAAGTATAAATACTGACTTCAGCTTGAATAAGTTAAAAGATATAGACAAAAGTAAACCAAAACAAACCCTCAAAATTCCACTCTAGAATAGAGGCTTCCAGGTGCAAAAACAAGAGGAGAACTGGTCTGATAGACTGAGATGGGGGATTGATTACTAGTGCAGGTGGTGGTGGGTGTGGTATGATAGCATTCATCTGAAGAGGCATGAAACTATACCCCCAAAATATAAACAGTGCTGTGAATTATTGCTATCTTAATAATAAAAAATAAGATTTGACATAAATCTAAAACACAAAACAAATGCAAAGCCTCAACTTAAACTTGGGATGAATTAAATGAATAGGAAGACAGTTTTCCTAATGGAGGTCAAGTCTAATAGATGCTACCTGTAAGATTTCTGGTGTATAATTAAAATCAAGTTAAACCTGTAGAGGATACCCACGAATCATGGACAGAATTTATAACAATTAAATTTTGATTGCTATATATTTTTAAACTTAAAGTGTTCCTAGTCCTACACAACAGCAGGAAGATCTGCCATTCTGGCCTATACAGTCCTGAATATTAAGAAAGGGATACTTATCCTGAAGTATTTATATTCATGACCAGACAGCCTGCACAATGTACAGATGACTCACTTAGATTTCCCCAAAGCAGGTGTTGGTGCAGATCTTGAAGAGATTTCTGTATTGCTTGCTCAGTGACGGCAATGAATGCTTGAGTATCTTCCCGGTTCTACTCTCTTCCAAGTCTCACTGGTCTTGTTCCAGAGAGAAGAAAGTCCTCCCTCAGAACTGATCTCACTGGTCAAAGACTCTACCTGTCTGCATAAGTGAGATACATGACCCAGAATGCACATATAACATAGTTTTTATGCTACAAGTAAAGAGTAGGATAACATATTCAACAAGGAAGGAGACCAGAGTTGACCCTATAGGAAGGACCACGTGACAAAAGGTCTGGTATCCACAAATACAAATGTTATCAAGCTAGTCATAATTTATGAATATCATAGAATGACCTTGACTTTAATTATTTAAAATTCATGGGTAGCTTATTTTCCAATTCCATAGAACATATAAAGGCCCTTAATGCTCTAAATACACCTAATAATGTAGGGTCTATTCTTACTCTGCTCTACATTGCACACCAAGGATCAGCCTTACTTGAACCAATTCTAACAGGACAACTAGGACAATGGTTTTAAAACATTCTCTCCCTTCTGTAGAACTGTTACTGATTACAAATACGATGGAAAAAGGCACAAAATGAAGAATGACATGAAAATAAATTTTTTAAAAAGTTGTAAAATTAAAAAAAATCACAACTAAACTCATCACCATATTACTTTCCTTGAAAATAAGTATTTTAAAAGAAAGAAATATGTTCAATTATTATTTATCAGATGGCATTTTCCAAATATTACAAAGCATTGGACATGACATATTCTTTATTTCACAGTATGAATACTTTTGATAGTTCTTTACCCCTGCTCAAAGAGCATGTAACATATAACCTAGAGGAAAATAATTTTATAAATTAGATCTTATTATTTTAAATGAAAAATAATAAATGTAAAAGAAATGAATCATTTTTTCAATATAACAAAATGTAGTTTATATGGCCAAATGTATAGAAAAATTACCCAGTTATTAAAGAAAAAGCTCTGTGACATTAAGTGAAAAGTTATTTTACACTGAAAACATCCATTGTATGGTGCCCTATAGAGAATTACAATGGAACTAGTTCTTAAATTATCAATTAAAAAATAATTGTAAAGATAACATTAACCCATTCCATTTAAATGGCCCATCTCTCATTCATGTTTAGATAGAAATAATATCTTCTACTACTATTTTTCAAACAGAAGTGTCTTCCAAACAGCATTCCTTTAATTGAGTATCATTAGAAATGTTTAAAAACAGTAATAAAGAAAGTTAATGTCCAACAGGAATACTAAGAGAATAAATGATTCTTGATGGGTTGTGCCTACTCAGTTCCTTTCATGACACTTTACTATAATAAGTATATACTGATGACTTATTTTTTTGCCTAAAAATCTCTGAGAATATTTCATTTATTCATAGTTGTTTTGCTCGTTAGTAACTCTGTTCTTAAGAAGGCCCATTGGTCACCCTAATTAAAGCTTCAAAGGAAGGGCATAGCCTTTAACCTAACCCTTTCCTGCTTTGCAGTCCTTCCACATTATTTCCTTTCTTTCTAACACTCAAGACCTTTCCCTTCCACATTCATGAGGGATAGACCCTTTTGGGCAGTACCTGCTATCCTATATTTTGACTAATCTGAAAAGGCACATGAAAATTAAAGCTTATCTTACTCTCATTCCTTCAATCTCATACTATTTCCTAGAGTCCAACTAGTAGCTAATCAGACTAACCATTTGTTCAATAACAATCTTATACTTTTTCTTTTTCTTATACTAGTCAACAAATATGACAACAACCATGAGAACTATTATATACCAGCACTGTCCTAGATGCTGGGACTAAACTGGTGAACCATACCAGAACCAAATTTTTGTTTTCATCAGAAGTTAAAGAAATAAATTAATAATATGTATGCATGTGTGTGTGTGTGTGTGTGTGTGTGTGTGTGTGTCTGTATATGTGCATAGGCATTCTCTGTTAGTGGGTATAAGAGGAGTAGAGGAAAATAACATGACAAGAGCTGATGTGGTAGGCTGATTTTAAGTAAGATGACTAGAAAAATAATAGCTGGATACAGATCTGAAGAAGTTGAGAAAGAGTCATATAACAGATCTGGGAGAAATTACGGCAGGCAGATGGAACAGCAGACTCTTAAGTGACAAATTAGAAGACTAACATTTCTGAGGAACATAAAAGAGGTGATGTGTCTACAATGGACTAAATGAAGCAAATTCTGGCACATAGTTAAGTTAGGGCAACACCAAGAACCTTTGTCAAGATTTGGCTTTTACTTTGAACAGAAGTCTTTGAAGAATTTTGAGCAAAGAGGTAATACTACTTCTTTCTCCACATGTCCATTGAAAAATAATTGACATACCAAACAATCCATTTACAAAACACAGTTCAATGGTTTTAGTATATTCATAGAATTGTGAAATCACCAATACAATCAACATTCAAACATTTTCATCAATCCAACACCCCACAGACTCAGCGGTCACTCCACACCCAAAAACTCCCAACCAACCAGCACTATTATAATTTCTGTCACTACAGATTTTCATATTCTGTAGTTTGTATAAACAGCATATTACAATACAATACTATGACTGAGTTATTTCACTTAGGATGATTTCAAGCTTCATCGGTGTCATAACATATACAGTACTTCATTTCTTCTTATTGCTGAAGAACATCCTTTTGTGTGGGTATACCACATTTCCTGTATTTTTCCATCAGTTGATGTGTGTTTGGGTTTTTTTTAACATTTTTTCTATTATGAATCAAGCAGGTTTTCATGAACATGGATGTACTAGCATTTTTAAGAATTATTTATTTATGTATACAAGAACTGGGGCAAGGCCAGAGTTGTAGGGCACGGGAGCTCACCAGAGACAGAGTGGGGAATAGAAAAGGTAGATTGATTGAAATACATTGCTGAGGGGACCAGCAGGTGAGGCAGCAGAGGTCTGACATACCATGTGGGTCACCTCCCTGGCCAGAATTAAACCATTGTGCTGCAGTGGCTGGGGATAGCTTCATAGTGCTGTGCTTAACTCACTGTGCCACCAGGGAAGCCCTGGATGTACGTTATTTTATGTAGGCATATATGAGTAATTCTAATTCTCCTGGGCTAGTATTTAAGAATAGAATTTCTGGATCATATGATAACTTCATGTTTAATCATGTGAGGAGTGCCAAACTATTTTTAAAAGTGATAAATTCATTTTATATTTCATCATTTTGTTTAAAGATTTATTTATTCATACAGAACTGGGGTACAGGCCAGAGATGCAGAGGTTGAGAGGATTCACCAGAGACAGAGCCGGGAGCAGAACAGGCAGATCAACGAAGTACACTGCTGAGAGGAGTAGCTGGCAGGTCAGGGAAGGTCTGCCATGCCATGTGGTCACCTCCAGGGCAGGCAGGGATGGAACTCATGCGGAAGTGGCTTAAGCTTCTTAGTGCAGTGCTTTAACTGCGCCACCAGGGAGGGCCTATATTTCATCATTAATGTGTAAAAGTGATCTCCAACTTCTCCATATCCTAAACTCTTGAAATCATCTGTCTTTTTAACCATCATCATCTAAGTTGGCATGAAGAAGCATCTCACTGTGATTTTGATTCGTTGTTCATAGATGGCTTAATAACAATGCCTTCATACACTATTTCATTGTATATATCGTGTGGCGAAATATTTATTCAGATCTTTTGTTCATTTTTAAGGATTTGCCTTTTTATTATTGATTTGTAAAAGTCCTTTTGTATCCAAACACAAGTACTTCCTTAGATACATGGTTTGCAAATATTTTTCTAACATTTTGCGGATTGTTTTTCACTTTTTTTTATGGGTGTGTTTTGAAACATAACAACTGTTAATTTTCATGGAAATCAAATTTTTCTATTTTTTTTTGTTACATATACTTTTTATGTCATATTTAAGAAGTTGATGTCTAACCCTGGTCATGAAAATTTTCACCTATGCTGTTTTCTAAGAATTTCTAGTTTAGCTTTTATATTTAGACATTTGATCAATTTCACATTAATTTTCATATGTAGTGTGAAGGGATAGGATCTGATTTCACTCTTTTGAATGTAGCAATAAAGTTTCTAGCACCAGTAGTTAAAAAAAAACAGTCTTACCTCCAACCCCTGGCACCCTATTGAACTAAATTACATTTTAACAGGATATGTCTCCTTGATGTATTGAAAATGGACTTAGTGAGCAAGGTAGAAGCCAAGAGACTAGTTAGGTGTCGAGTACCACAATCCTTATAAAGGATGATTTTGACTCAACCAGGAGGGTGATAGTGGAAGAGGTGAAAAGTGGTTAATTACTGACTGCTTTAAAAGTTAAGCTGATTAGATATGCTTAAGAGATTGAATGGGGGTATGAAAGAAATGACTCAAAGATGGTGCCATTCTTTTCGTCTTAGAGAGCAATCTGAGCTTAAAGAAGAGTGAAATCATCAAAACAGATTACTGCATTAAAAACATTTGGTAGGGGGATCAAAATGGACATAGAAGGGCTAGTTTGAAGGTTACTGAAATAATACCTGATGGGGAATTCCTTTGCATTTCCACTGATACTTCTTAGAGACATGATAATTAACCTTGAATATAATTGTGAGACTTACAAATCCTACCACATGTGAATAGAGGAGATATAAAAGGCTACGTGAAATTTTAGGCACCCTTAAAATCATATTCTTTAGGGCCACCCCTGGTGGCACAGCTGGTTAAAGCACAGCACTAAGAAGCTAAAGCCACTTCAGCATGAGTTCAATCCCCGCATGGCAAACCTCTCCTGACCTGTCCGCTCCTCCCCTCAGCAGTGTTCTTCGTCAGTCAGCCTGTTTTGCTCCCCACTCTGTCTCTGCCCCTGCACCTCTGGCCTGTACCCCAGTTCTGTATGCATAAATAAATCTTTTTTAAAAAATCACATTCTTCAAAATACTGTAGCAGGAAGAAAAAAGATCCTCATTTCTTATTAACTCAAGAAATTCTTTCAGGCAGCTTTTGTAGTAGATTTACTAATTGGTCCATACCAGGGGATGCTGGCATAAATCCTCAAGTCCTGTTAAAAGTCCTTGAGAAGATGATCAAGGTTCAACTCAAATAACTCACACACTGCAACAGAAAAGGCACTGAAGTTCTTGCGTCCCCTGAAGAGACTTAATCTTCTACTAGCCTAGGGAGGGACAGGTCAAGCAGGATAAGTAGTGTAACCTGCAGAGAGGAAACAGAAGCATGAAAACTGTCCTTTTCTGCATTACAAAAAGAAAAGGATCATTTTTTGCCTGGATTTAGTAGCTTTTCTCTCTCTTGTATCCTAAAAAAGATTCTCATTTAAGTAAAAATCTACTGAATCCACATGGCACAAAGAGCAGCTAGTGGTCCTTCCCAAAGAGAACATGAGGTTTTGAGGATTCTCTAAAAACAATTCTGCATAACCCAGAACTAGTGCTATAAACCTGTTAAGGAAGCACAAAAAGAACTCAATTCAAAACCCTCATAAGTCCCTCAAATCACTTTTTCTTCAGTGAACCAATAGCTAATAAGGAAGAGGTGCCCTTTGGCACTGGAAATAATCAGGAGGAAGGAAGTCAGGACACATATTAAGGATTTCCAAGGCACAAAAAGGAAAATGTAAATCTGTCCCCAGGCCTAAAGACAAGACAAATAGCATGTGGAATCTTGGAATGGTCTGTTAAGTAGTTATGTGTAGAGGAATGGAAGACATGTGATAAACCACTATAAGAACTTATATTAAAACAAACAACCCAAATGTAAACAGGAAGACTATTTGCTTCAATTAAGTCTAAGCTACAGGAGTATGAACTTTAATATTTCCTCAGTGTACAGCTCTGCCAGTGCTTTCACCATTATTAAAGCATGTTTATATAGGGTTTGGCTTTTCATCTATTATGGAAAAATTACATCTTGCCAACAGCACTAGAGAGGCCTAAACACAGTAAATCCTCCACTGACCTTGAACCCAAGCTAAAGCAAATAGTCACTCTCCTTGGTGCTGAACTGCCGAAATAATGCACTGCATAAATGACTGTGAATATAAATTACATGTACAATGCATCTTAGCATTTATGGATTATCAACGGGGTACATGTTTTTCCAATAGGCAGTATTTCTAGAGGCAGTGCAAAGTGGAGAAATTCCAAGGAAAATAACTAGGAAGATACCCACTTGCAAATGATGATCATTTATTGAGCAGAGAAGAATGTGCTGGGCCTTGAGCCCCAAAGAGGAGGTACCAAAACTGCAGAGGATGCAGCAGCCTCTGGTCAGAAGGTTCCACAAAGGTGAAGAGAGAAGAAGCTGTATAACAGAAGCTACATGAGTAGAAAGGTAACTATAATAGAAAGTTCAAACTGGTAAAATATCATAAGACAAGTAGAAGCATAAAAGAGAGATAAATAAAATAAATTAACTAGAGTATCAACATTGCAGGAAGTGACAGTTCTGTTAGTACCACCAGGAAAAATTATCTATGTGGAATGTGCTTATAAAACAATGTTAAACAAAAAAGGAGATATAAAATGATATATACACTATGATTAAAATCATATATAAAAAAGCTGAAAACTTAGAGAGAAAATAGAAAAATCAAAACAACTGGATGAGAGTAGTAGAATTACAGACTTACCAGTTTTCTTTTGAGATTTCCTTTAATTTTATCATAAATACACATAAATATTACTTACATGTATTTTTATAGGCAACTAGAGTATATGTGAATAATCATTGCAGCTCTGTTGTTACAGTAGAAGAAAAAAAGAAACAACTCCGAGAGCCCTCTGTAAAGGAGAGAATAAATTCTGGTATACACATAAAATGACTCCCTCTACTACTTTTAAATTAAGGTATACGTATTGGCATTAACATGATACTGTATCTTTGAGATATGACCAAGTAAAATATCTTCCCAAATTGTATTAATTTGTCAGTCACTTACATAATTTTTATAGGTTTGGCGCATATATTTGCACCTCCCTCTATGTACATGTACATCCTTCACCAACACTCCAGTGCTGATCTCCTATCCCCTTTCCTTCTGTAAGCCCTTCTCCCTGCCCACCCCCATGTATTCTCTATGGTAGCCAGATATGTTTTCCAGAGTCTAAGACATATTTTTTACTGTACTTTGCCAGTTTGCTGTCTTTGGTATTTATCCTACATGTAAGGGAAACCATCGAATATCTGTCTTTCCCTTTTTGAGTTACTTCACTTAGCATAATCACCTCAAGGTTCATAATTTTTTTGTATTAGAGTTTTCATATTTGGGGGATAATACCAAACACTGGTATTGCTGGATCACACAGTATTTTTATGTGCTCTATTTTTTTTAAAGATTTATTTATTTATGCATACAGAATGGACACAGGCTAGAGGTGTGTTGGGGGCGAGAGGATTCACAAGAGACAGAGTGGGGAGCAGAACAGGCAGATCCATGAAGTACATTGCTGAGGGGAGCAGCAGGCAGATCAGGAGAGGTCTGCCACACCATGTGGTTCACCTTCCTGGCCGGAGATCGAACTCGTGCTGCAATGGCTGCAATAGCTTCATAGTGCTGTGCTTTAACCTGATGCACCACCAGGCAGGGCCCATGCTCTATTTTTTTAAAGGTGTCTCTATACTAGTTTCTACAGAGGCCACACCAAGATATATTTCCACCAATAGTGGCTGAACATAAAGGCAAATGGCATTTTACAGAGCTCAAAGAATCCCGTTCATGCAGACTTCTGAGAAAAAGTGACAGAGAATTTCTGAAAAATAGGGGGGGGGGTAAGGGGGTCTAACAATGGAAAAGTAAGACTGAGGATAAATGGATAATGGTGAATAAACAGCATAAAAGAAAACCAGGAGAGTAAACAGAATTTACAGAGGCCTCATAACATATGGCAGATTTACCAAAAGCCAGTCAAGCACATAGTAATCTGACTCCAAGTCCATTAACCCGAAATCTGCTTTCTTGCTTCCAAAGAGCAGCCTGGACTTCAAAATGCAGTTTGTCTGCTCTTAACAAGTTCAGCCAATTTCAGTTGGAAATCTCTATTCCTTTGTATGAGTTAGTCTAATGCACAATATCTCAGATGTCCCTGGAAATCAGAGCCCCTAAATTGTTCAGTTACTGGGTCCCCTCCAATATAGCAGGCTGACAAGAGTAAGTTGTACCCCTTAGAAAAAAAGGCAGTTATTTACCTACTAGTTATAAGCACATCAATTCCATCACATACTTCAGGTTACTAGTTTGAAAAAAATGGGCATCATTCAAAGAATTGTGAGATTCAAATGATAAGTAAATGGTAAATCAGTGTCTGGGACATAGCAGACGATAAATATTTCTGAATGAACAAATGAACCAATGTTCATGATAATAAGCATCAGATTGCCTTGACGAGAAAGGAGGTAAGGAGTAAGGTAAAATTCTAGTGGATTCCATCGCCATTGTAAGGTCAAATAACTTCCCCATAATACCCAAGTCTCCAATTAACTGCTACTCCTGTTCAAGCCCTTACTTGGCACATATGATTCTCTCCTCAGCCTCAAACTCTGCATTTTTTTTGACTTCACTCTTTAGAACTATAAGATGTAAGATGGTGAGGGTTGTGTCTTCATACTTCAAGAGCTGGCAAATAAGCAACTGCATAGTCAAGCCAGGCAGAAATAGGACTTCTAAGCCTTCCAAGGTCCCAGGGGAAACCTCTATGCGGTGGCAGTGAAGGGAATCACAGATCTTCATGCAATGTTGAAGCAAAAATGGTCTAAGAATCCAGATAGGACTAACAAATGAAACAGTAAACCTCTCACTTGAAGGCCATAAGATAAAGCATACTGGGCCCTCCCTGGTGGCGCAACAGGTAAAAGCACAGCACTATGAAGCTATGCAGCCACTGCAGCACGAGTTCAATCCCCAGCCAGGGAGCCTACCCACATGGCATGACAGACCTCTCCTGACCTAACTACTGCTCCCCTCAGCAGTGTATTTCAGTCCATCTGCCTATTCTGTTCCTCACCCTGTCTCTGGTGAATCATTTCATGCCCCTACAACTCTGCCCTGTACCCCAGTCCTATATGCATAAATATATCTATTTCTTTTTTATTTTTTAAGATAAAGCAGTACCCCCTAAACAGAAATTTGTTAATCACTATATTTCATGGAGTATGGACATGTAAAACACTGATGGAGAAAAAACAAATCTATATTTCAACAGCATCTGACTGAAATCTAGCATCTGCTTCAATGAATTTAGGCGACAAATTGTAATGGACTAATAGTACTTACATATTTGTCACCAACAGACCAAAAGAAGTTGGTGACTTTTTCATATCTCATTGTAATTGTCAATATTTTAAAATATTATTTCCGATCAGAACCATTTTAAAATTATAGTGGCCCACCCTAGTAGTGCAGTGGATTAAAGCACAGCACTAAGAAGCTTAAGCCACTTCAGCATTCGTTCAATCCCCACCCCGGAGGTGATCCACATGGCGCAGCAGACCTCTTCTGACCTACTGTTCCCTTCAGCAGTGTACTTCGTCGACCTGCCTGTTCTGCTCCCCACTCTGTCTCTGGTGAAGCCTCTCACCACTGCTGTATCTCTGGCCTTTACCCCAGTTCTATATGCATAAATAAATAAACCTTAAAAAAAAAAAAAGGAAAAAACCAAAATCACAGTGGTCATTGTACTCATTAATATATGTAAAATGTTAACAGAAAGTACAGTAGGACCTCAAAAGAGATAAATTTGCATAATTTGACCACTTTTTCAATTGTCTCCTTGTCATTCTCTGTATTTGATGCCAAGGCCTATTTCACTCTGAAAACAGGACAGACTCTATCAGGCTGTTAAGAATCCTTGCTCTAGATTCTTGCACTCAGTGATTCAAAGCATTATGCAAGACATGAATCTCATTGTTTTAAATACTTTAAATGTGGAAAAGCATTTCAAAATCTGCAGCTTTTCTGATATGCACAAGTCATTTAGATTAATGAAAGGTTCAAATTAAATGCCATTATTCACATAGAGAGCAACCTATGCATGAAAATAGTCCAATCTGAATTCTTTTACCACCTGTTACCATAGGGTTAAAAACACAAGCTTTTGAGCCAAGGACTTGGCTTTGAATGCTATCTCAAATTTACTATCTGGCCTTGGGCAAGACAGTAAACCTCCCTATGCCTCATTTTTCTTTCTACAAAATGTGAGTGATAATACCTGCCACAAAGCATTATAAAGAGGGCTAAATAATACATGCAAAACACTAAATAATGCATACAAAGTACTTAGCACAGCACCTTGCATAGTACGTACTCAATAAATTTAGCAACATTACTCCTTTATTTTAGTTATTAATTTTTTTAAATAATTTCTATTGAGTCTTGAAGATGATTCCCCAAAGATTATACAATTAAAAGGCAATATAGCACACCGATTCAATATACAGACTCAAAGCAGACTGTTTGGGTTTGGATTTTTCTCAAAATTTATAAGCTCTATAACTTTGAATAAGTTACTTAATTTCTCAGAAATTCAGTTTTCAGATCTGAAAAATAGGAAAATAATAGCATCTACTTTGTAGAGTTATTATGATGGTTATATTAGTAACCGTATGTGAAATGATAAAAAAAAATACTCAGTACACAGTAATTATTATCATCATTATCAATAGTTATAGATACAATAATGATCATGGTTACCGAATTGCATAGAACTTGTCTCATTTGAATTTTAGTGAAGATTTATTATAGATGAAGTGTATCACTTAAATAAAACTACATACAAGAATATATTTAGACAATGTGAACAAGGCAGGCAGAAAATTCAATGATAATTATTTCCAAGAAAGGGTTAGAAAGACCCCATTTTCCATGGCTTTGTCAGCTAGTTAAATATACATAAGAAGAACTCTAAAGTTTGAGAAGTTCTTTTATACAGCAGATATGTGCCATGTAGGGGTAAATGTGATTTTATCTTTGTGCCTTTAAATAACTGCAAGGGGCCTCTGCCACCCAAACTGGAGCTACCTTGGAGAAAGGAGCCAAGGAAACGCCTGGCTGGGTGACCACAGCAAAGGCCACATCAGCATCAGCATCACAAGAGCAGAGATGCACCTGTTCCCCAGCAGGGGACCAGCCTTGCTCCTCACCTGGAAATTAATAGAGTTTCACTTAATTTAAAACCTACATCAAGCAGTGATCTCTGAGAGAGTGACTGATATTATTTTCTAAACTCTGAGTAACAGTAAAAACAGAAATAATGATAATAACTTTCACTTCTCCCTTCTTTTAAGGTAGGTGCATAGTTAATATCCAACAACGGTCATCACATCAAAATTTTGACGCAAGTGAAACTATTCTCACCATCATTTTATTGCATTGCTGTGTTGTTTTACTTATGAGATTTAGGAATTTAGTGGATTTGGCTGAATATAACATTAACCCTTCCAGTAGCTAAGTTAATGTATACTAAAATCAAATGATGATACATACCCTGGTAATTGTACTTACTATATGGTATAGTTTATGACCATTCCCAGCGCTCAAGCAAGCATTCAAATGCTGGATTTTATTTTCAAAAATAATAATTAAAAGATTGCTAACTCACTAGTATTAAATGTCAGAGGCAATAAATCCTTAGGTTCCCCTGGTTGCACATGGAGGTTTCCCTTGAAGATTTAGTTTTCCAACACACGTGGGTAAAGATCCATTCCCGGGAGGAAGAAAGAAACAAAAAAATTTCCTACCAGGAGAACAAAATACTTGGGCTAAGTGACCAGTGTGGGAATATATACCATGTAGTCAAGGCAAACGTGGGAATTAGGGAGTTTCTCTCTTGCCCTCCTCATGCCAGTATTATGCCCAGCATCCTTTAGTGGAGTCAAAAGTGTAATAATCTAGCCACAGGTGCCCTTGAAATGCTGGTTTCAAGACCACAAAGAGCTTTTCAAAGTACCCTCAGGAAGATGGGGAGGTGTACATGGACCCCTGGAGCTCGACACGGAAAGACACCTTCCAAAATCTCCAGGGTGATCCCAGTGCTCAGATCCACTCTGCTGCCCCTGCTGCAGAGCACCTTTCTGACTTAGGCGGAGAGGAAAACTCAGATTTAGAAGCTGTTGTTTAAAAAACCTTGTAACCAAATTGATGAATGTGGCCTCTGTGGCAATCAGTGCAGAAGGGGAAGACAAGAGAGAAATCCAGGAATTACAACCATGTGAATGTGTCTGCACCTCTAGCATTCAGTCTCACGTTTTCCATGTGATCAAAATTCTTTTGGGTCCAATAAAAATATTTTCATAGGAAGTATTCATATTGAGTCTTTATCAATAGAACATTCTTACTTAATAAAAACTTTGTGTCTCTTGAATTAATACAGTTAAGCATCCACTTTATGAATGAGAATTTGTAATTTGAATATTTCTCCTGGGAATGGACCTTTACCCATGAGTGTTGTGTGTCACTGAAAAGATGAAACACTCAGTAGTTCCCCTGTGCCTGTAAGCTAAAATCCTGACACTTCAGGGAGACAAACAAGAGTTCTCTGGTCTGGCCTCTCTCTCTAGATTCAGTTACTTCCAAGGCTGCCAGAATGTTAATCCTCTGTGAGTCCTTAAAGTTTTTGTCCAGCTCCTTCACACTTCTCAGCTCTCTCTCACACTGCTCCTGTGCCTGGAAAATTTTGTCTTCACAGCAGTTTGAAGAAATAGTCATTTATCTTTCCTGACTCAGTGAAGGTCACCTCCCAGCTCTTCTCTTTAGGGAAAGAATTACCCAGTCCTTTCTTTGTGCCCACAAAATGCCCTCCCTGTACCAATCCCATTCTCCTGCCTGCCACAGGACTTTACTGTTTTGTTTTGCTTTTAATAGCCATATGGAAGAATAATTTAATTTCAACACAGTGAAAATTTTAAAGTATACAATGTTCAACACATGGCTATGGCTCTAAAAACCATCGCCACAATCAAGATAATGAACACACCCACAACCTCCTGCCCTCTGTCATCTCTCTCGCTCCCTCTCCAGGCCTCCAAAGATACATCTTCTGAAACAAATAGATTCATGAGCATTTTCTCTGACTTAAAATATGGACTCAAAGGTAGGTACCTCTTAGTTTGCCTTGTTTCTTTCACCCAATACAATTACACTGAGTGTCATCTGTGCTGTTGTATGAATCAAGTCCTTGTTTTATTCCTGTGTTGATTCAACATAGACATAAATATGCTGCAAAGAGTTTTGTCCTTTCACCTGTTGTTGAGTTTTTCAAGACATTGCCTTACAAACTACACTGCCACAAACGTCCATCTACAAGTCCTTGTGGAAACATGGTTTATTTCCTTGAGGAGTGAAAATAGTTAAATCATGTGTTAAGCACATGTCTTATTGATTGATTAATTGATTGATTGATTGATTGATTCTCACAGAACTGGGGTACAGGCCACAGGCGCAGGAGTGGTGAGAGGATTCATCAGAGACAGATTGGGGAGCAGAACAGGCAGACTGATGAAGTACACTGCTTAGAGGAGCGGCGGGCAGGCGAGGAGAGGTCTGCAACACCATGTGGGACACCTCCCAGGGCAGGAATCGAACTCATGCTAAAGTGGCTTTAGCTTCTCAGTGCTGTGCTTTAACCCACTGCATCACCAGGGAGGGCCCACATGTGTAATTTTTTTTAAAGAAACTGCCAACCTACCTTTCAACACAGCTCTCATGTTAGTTCCACTAAGAGTGCACAAAGTTCCACTTCCTCCATTTCCTTGCCAACACTCAATATAGTTAGTTGTTTTCATTAGAACCATCCTAATATGTATATTATATTATGTCACTGGAGCTTAATTTTCATTTCCCTGATGACTAATGATATTGAGCATTGTTATGTGTTTGTTATTTGCCACTCATATTTCTTTGACGGTGAAACATCTTTTTAAATTATTTGCCCATTTTTAGTAGATTATTTTCTCAAGTTTTGAAAGCTATTTTTATATTCTAGAAGCAATTGTTGTCAGATATACTTACATATATTTTCTCCCAATCTGTGGCTTATCTTTGTATTTTCTTAGGAATGATCTCTTAAATATAAATTTTTATTTTTATGAAGACCAATTTATCAATTTGTTTTACTGATTGTAGTTTTGGTATCATATCTAGGAAATCTTTGTCCAATATCACAAAGATATTTTTCCTGTTTTTTTTTCTTTAATACTTATAGTCTTAGGTTTTAGATGTGTATCTATGATCTATTTTGTGTTTGTTTGTACAAGTATTGTGAGGTATGGTTCAATCTTCAATGTGATTTTTTTGTTGTTGTTGTTGTTATGGCTACCTAATTTTCCAGAGTCACTTACTGAAAAACAATACTTTCTCTACTGAATTGTCTTCACATGTTTGTCTAAATTATCTTTATAAGTTCTCCATACATGTGTAAGTAAATATTTATGACTCTCTGCTGTCCCAGTAGTCTATTTGTCTACTATGAGCACTGCACCATACTTTTGGCTATGGAGCTTTATAAATCTGCACTCAGAGAGTTTTAGCCCTTCAACTTTTTCCTTATTTCCCAAAGCCATTTTGGCCTTTCACCTATCAACTTTTTATATTCATCTTTTTTATTCCAAAAACTTCTGGCATTTTGGCTGGGATTGCACTGAATCTATAGGTCAATTTGAGGAAATCTGGCAGTATAACAACACTGAAACTTCCGATCATATTACAATTACAGCTTTCCACTTAGACTTCCCTTAATTTCTGTTATTAAAATTTTATGGTTTCTCAGAATCTCAGTTTTGTGCATCTTTTGTCAGATTTATTCTTAACATTTCATATTTGCAATTCTATTTTAAATAGCACTTTTATTGCAATATTTCACTGTTCATTCCAGTATATCAGAATACACTGGCTTTTATATATTGGCATTGTATCTTAGAATTGTCATAGGACACAAGAACTAAAATATAAGATTAACACAAAGTGATCTGGATTCATCATTAAAAACTAAAAATGGAAATAACATATAACCCAGCAATCCCACTCTTGTGAACCCAGTGAAAGAATATGAAACCTTCAAGATACACATACACACACACACACACTTATACAAGCTACAGTGTTTATTGCTACACTATTTACAATAGCTAGGACAAGGAAGCAGCCTAAAGGCCATCAGTGGATGGCTAGATCCAGATGATTTGGTATAGTCACACTGTGGACTACTATCTCGCCATAAGGGAAAAATAACCATAGCCATTTACAGCAAAATGGTGGCATTTGAGAGAACTGTGTATAGTAAAGCAAGTCAGGATGACAAAACAAGTATTGGACATTTATTTACAAAAACTAAATGATTTTAATAAATACAGTGAGGGGCTCTGATGTTAAGAGTGAGGTGGGAGGGCCTGCCCTGGTAGTGCAATAGGTTAAACTCAGCAGTGTGAAGCTACCCCAGCCACTGAAGCATGAGTTTGATCCCTGGCCAGGGAGCTGACCCAC
>NW_004567111.1:36484108-36554399 GCF_000260355.1 Condylura cristata
CTGAGCCTCTGGCCTGTACCCCAGTTCTGTATGCACAAATAAATAAATCTTTAAAAAAAAAAAAAAAAGAGTGTGGCAGAGAAGAAAAAAAATAACAAGGCTATATAAGGAATGGTGATGGGAATTTAATGGTTACCATAGAGAACAAGGGGGGGTATAAGGATGGGATGGGGGTGAAGGCAGTTCACTGGGGAATGGACATGGGTGGAGGGTGAATGGAACATGTTTGGTTTGATGTGGGGTGAATGGAACATGTACACATATGGAAGAGCAAAAATGTAACCCCAGAATCAAAATAAACCCCCAGATTTTTCTTTTCAATAATAAATGAAATGGCATAGAAAAAATAGAATCTCTTTGACATGTTTTCATGTGTCAAAAGAAGACCAACATCTCAATGTCCAGGGAACAAAGGAAGATAATCACAACTACAGTAGGTACAGGCATGCTATGGAGACAACATAAATTTCCAAGGAGAGAAAGGAAAATCAGATCCATCCTCAGCATTTGTGTCTATCTCTGATTTGAGTGAGTCTTTGAGACTAGGCTAAGTCTCAAATTCTAAGCTTTAATGCCTGTCACCCCCTTCCTTCACAATGCAGCACACTCACTTTGCTGCACTGATTCTCCACAATGGAAATCTCAAAGGTCACCTGTTTGTCTATCCTTGCCTTCACCAGAATGCTATCTGCTTGGGCAACACAAGAAAGCATTCCATTGTACAAACCTGAGAATACAAACCACTTTTCCCTTCCACACAGCTTGGAAAACTTCCAAGCATGTCCCTAATTGAAAGGATTTGGAGTTAAATATGAGCCTTTGCTGCTACATCCATGTGTCCAGACGGTCATCACTATCAAAAGCATCATCTTTGAGTATGAAGGACACGCTGTATGAAGGCAGAGGAAAACAGAGACTCCAGGGGAAAACATACAAAATTAACGTCAAAGAATGAAACTGATGAAAAGGCTGCTCCCTGTCTCTCTGTGTTGATGAAGCAGACATTCAGGGGGCCTCTGCCATGCCTGTCAGCAGGGCCTGGTGTACCTGCAAAGTCAGAAAGCCTATCATCTCACTCTCACACACTCTCTGGCTATAAATTATTACTTGTGTGTCCCAAAATGAAATATAATGTTTTCTTCTTTTTTACAATCCCCATACTTGTCTGCAGTATAAAATCAGAAAACACAATTAAGAGTAAATAAGAAGACAAATCATCACTAAACCTAGAGCCAGATCACTACTCCTCACACGAGGCAGATCTTCCCCAGGCTTTTCTCCTCTGTTCCAACATTTTCAACAGAAATGAAATTTTAGTTCTCAAGGACTGTTTTCTAAGTTGTCAACAGGCAAAATGGCAAGTAGACATATTGACTACTCTTTAGATGCATCTAAGCAAAATAAATAAAACATTACAGAAAACAATAGGCCTTCCACCAATGCCACAAAATAATTAGAGTGTGAGGCCTCACTACCTCAACCCAGGCCAGTATATTACTAAAATGGGCAGAATTAACCAGAAAATGAGAAAATCCTTTACTAACTAGAAAACCATCCTGACAACCCTGACACATGGAAGTCATGTGAGATACCAGGTGCACATAAAAAGCTAATGTGTAGTTGGCATATGCTGTAGGTGGGAGAGTGGAAGGAGTTGGGGCTATGTTCAAGCTGGTAAGAAGAAAAATGTAGCAGGTGCCTGAGGTCCAGGGAAAAGCTGTCATGGGAGACACACAACACAGCTCCCAGCAATTTCAGGGTCAGCCATGTGTCCTACTGAACAGAAACTTCAGCAGGTTGCTGCTTCCTTTTCCTTCTTCCCAACACCTGGTACATAGGATTTGCTAAATTTAGGGGCTATCCCAGAAGCAGTTCAGTTGAAATCAAATAGGCAGAAACTAGTCTAGCTAGCACTTAACACTATAAAGGATGAATATGTGATCTTCTCTAATTATTATAACCCCGTTATAATTTAGGCAGAAGTCAATCCTGCACATGTAAAGGTAACTCTTTATAAATAAGTTAGATGCTATGTAGGCTCTAGTTACCTTTATTCCAATTTCATAACACATACATACAACTGATTTTCTAACATAAATATCTTTCGCCAAGGAACACTGATACCAAGACTAATGTGTGTTATGAAGTAGGGGTTGGGGGGAAATTGGTGGAAGGTAATTACCAAAGATACCTGCTGCTGTAGGTTAATTGTGAAATGAGCCCCAACTCTCCAGTCCCCACGGTATCATGCTCTTTGGTGTCTGACTTTGCAACTTCTATGAAGAGCCAGATCAGTCTATTTCCCCAGTCCTTACAACTGGGTTGAACTCCTGATTTGTTCTGAGAGGACATGGCCCCAACTCCTTCCACCTTCCCGCCTCCAGCATGCCAACCACACATTAGTTTGTATCTCACGTGACTACCGTATGCCAGGGTTGTCGGATGGTTTTGTAGTTAATAAACACCCAAGATATGTTAAGTGTTCCAGTTCCAATACTATTCTCCAAAAGGCCCATAAACTCAAACCTACCCACTCCGCGGCCAGCCTGCAGGATGTCGGGAGTCTGGGAACCTCGTGGCATGTTCCCCTCAGGCTCCTCCACTGGAATTTGACCAGACAATCCTGAGTCAGACTGTCACTTAAATACAAATGCAAGACACTCCATAAGTTAGGGAATGCAAACTAAAACCATATCTCTGCATGCCTATCAAGATAGCTAAATTTTAAATTTAAAAATGCCATCAGGAGCCTCCCTGGCGGTGCACAGGCTAAAGGACAGTGCTAATAAGCTATCACCAGCCACTGCAACATGAATTTGAGGCCCCACCGGCCAGGGAGCTGGCCCACATGGCCCGGCAGACCTGTCCTGTCCCGTCCATTGCTGCCCTCAGCAGTGTTATTTCAGTCGATCCGCCTCTTTTGCTCCCTACTCTGTCTCTGGTTAATCCTCTCACCTCCCGCACCTCTGGTCTACACCCCAGCTCTTGTATGAAAAAATAAATAAATAATATTTCTATAAAATGACATCAAATGCTAGTCAAGACGCAGAAATAGATCACTATTGTGTGGCTGGTAAAATGGTAGAAGAGGAACTCTGTGGACAACAGCTCTGTGGTTTCTTCTAAAAGTAAACATGATCGACCCAAAAAAAAAAAAAAAAAAGCATGGGCTTTTATATCAAAAAAATAAAATACTGGGATATGTTATAAAAAAAATTGCCCATTGCAGCTTTATGCAGTTGGTGAAATATTGGGAACAATCCAGAAATCCTTTGACAGGAAAATATATGTGTGTTTGTCTGTGTGTGTGTATATAAACCTGGGTTATTTCTTAGCAATTAAAAGGAACAAACTGTCACACACAACAACTTAGATGAATCTCCAGAGAATTATTCTGAGTGAGGGGGAAAAGTCATTCTTAAAAGGTCACATACTGTATTGAGTAACACTCTGGAAATGGCAAAATTGTAGAGATGGAAAACAGGCTGGAGAGTGGGTGCTGGGCACAGCCAGGGGAGGGTGGCAGGAAGAGAGCAGTCTGGAGGGTGCTTGGGGCTTGTCCTGTCCTCGACAGCCTCACAATCAGGTTCCCACTGCCACTGTCGCACTATGGCTTTGTAAGATACTATCCTTAGGAGAAACCAAGTGAAAGGTACAAAAGGGACCACTCTATATTATTTTTTGTAACTGCTAAGATAGCCACAATTATCTCAAAATAACAAAGCCTCATTTAAAAGCAGTCACTTAAATGAGTTTGGGAAAGTTACTGAAAACTTATTAAGCCCTAGAGTTTTGAAATTGGTAAGTGAGGGTCACCTAAGGTCGATCTAGCAGGGTTTAGATGAGTAAATGAATCATGTTCATAACATCTTAGAGCATGATTGTTACCCAGTAAATGATGCAAGTTTGACAACATCAATACAGATAAAATATCAGTAATATCATGAGTGCAAGTAGTAAGTATAATAAAAACACAGTTACTATTAAGTATTTTTGTTTGCTTAAAGCCCTGCCAGGTTAGGGATGGGAAGGTGACAGAGAGAGAGAGACACAGTAGCAGTTGTGGTATCTTGGTGTTGGCTAGGACAGGTTGCACAAGGCAAAGGATGCCTGATATACGTGAGCAGGAAAGTGAGAAAAATAATTCTGTTTTAGAACAAACTAGGGAAAGCAACAAAGAAAACTTGTGTTGGAAAGCAAAGTGAAAACGTAGGTTGGAAATTGGCCTTCAAAAATATGCAACAAATTATACAATTGAACATCTGTCCTTAAATTCACAGTCACAGACACTTGGAATTAAAATAGAATTCACCCCCTACTTAGCTTTTACTATCCACATGCTATGCTGAAAAGGTCTCCACAATGCCTAGTAGAGGATGTCTCATTAAAAAAAAAAAAAAAAAAAAAAATATGGCGATAGAGACTATGGAGAAAGCACTCTGAGAGTAAATTGTAATTGTAAAACTCTTCATCTGGGATTGGCATTCCAAGCTGCAGATTACGATCATCTGATAAACTTTTAAAAACAAGGATTAATGATTTCCACAGACACAGCAATGCTTTCAGATTTTTACTTCTTGGGTGGTGTCTCATTCCAGCCAGGAAGGAAGATAATCAAGCGCCCTATAGCCGCCCACCCATTCATCAGTGACGCTAAAGCCACAACTATGAGCAGCTGTAACGCGGTCACTGCCTCCACGAGACTCACATTCTATCAGGACAGCCCTGTAATTGCCTACATTTCACAACATGTACAAAGAGGGGCTGCCAGAGTACCTCACTGGATGCATAAGCATCTGCTCATCTGAGGGGTTACCATCAGCCGCGAGACTGTCTCCCCTACAGTGATATACTGTGGAATCACAGCTCAAAGTTTTCTTGCCTGTTAGGTAATGAAAACATAAATACTTCATTACTTGCCATCATCCAAAAGTTTCTGGGCTGGTTAAGCATATTTAGTAGAAAGCTAGAAAGTATCATCTTGTGTTAAATATTACTGACAATTTCTAAAAATCAAATCCTTCAAAATGAGATACGTGCATGGCCCTGTATCATTAAAACAGAGCAAAGGGCCCTCCCTGGTGGCACAGCGGGTTAAAGCATAGCACTGAGAAGCTAAAGCCACTTCAGCATGAGTTCGATCCCCGCCTGCCCCGGAGGTGACCACTTGGTGCGGCAGACCTCTCCTGGCCTGCCTGCTGCTTCTCTCAGCAGTGTACTTCATCTATCTGCTTGTTCTGCTCCTCACTCTGTCTCTGGTGAATCCTCTCACTGCCCCTGCACCTCTGGCCTGTACCCCAGTTCTGTAAGCACAAATAAATTAAAAAAAAAAAAAAAACAGAACAAAGATTGTAGGTGACTCTTCAGTGGCCCTTGTGATCATTATGATGAATGTTAGAGCTGTGTATTCACACTGAACTCCACTGAGGTTTGTAAAGGACTAGAACCCTCACTACAGACTCCAGCCTGCTGAATGTCCAGGCTTTCTTCGCCACCCACCTCCACACCGCCCTGACCTGGTAACCAGGGAGTCAGTATCCCAGCCAGTTGTCACTGCCCTATGCAGGGTCACATATTCGTTCTGCTTGCTTTGGGCCTTTAGACACTGCGGGCACCTATCCACAACACAGCCTCTTCTTCTTCCCTCCCTTCCAACCTCATCTCCTCAGTTAAGTTCTCCTGTTTCATAAGCCTTATCATAAAGGGAAATTTCCAAAGGAACTCAAACAACAGGCATCATATATAAATTTTAAGTAAAAAGATCCTTTGCCTAACACAAAGGTCAAATGCCTGTGATTTGTGGAAAACTTTTCAGGGGCCCTCGGGAGACATTGTGTTTTCCTGTTCACTGCCAAGATCACAGCTACTCCATAGTGTAAAAACAGAAAGAAAAAAATAATAATAATAGTAAACAGGCACTACCTGTCTGGCACTATTATGTTAACTATGATTATATATGATTTTTCCCTAGGAAAAGCTTAAACAGTCTATCATTTATTTCTTCCAAAGTCCTGAAATGCCAAAACAACAAGTAAAATTATTACTACTTTGAGAGGGAAGCTGTAACTACCTGGAAGTGAGATGCCCAATGTTACAAAAGAACCAGAGGCTCTTCCTGCCTGCCTCCCTCATTTTTTTTCCAGGAAACAAAGCTTCCACAGCAGAAATGCCCTCAGGACTCCTAATTTTCCTCTCAGATATATAGAGAAAGTAAGAAAAAAAAGCCAGATCTTCAGAATAAAGTTCAGTAAACGCTTTTAACAGATATTCTCAGTCTGAAAGAAATTAACCATACATCACTTCTTACCAAAAAAAAAAAAAAAATGTATGGGAAGTACCTAAAACTCACAGGCAAATATTCTCATCTTTCTACACCATCAATGGATTCTTTGCCTTTCCAACACCTGTCACACTTGGGGGAATTTGTAGAGCGCTTTCCATAGGGTGAGAAGAGCCCACAGGTCTAGGACAGTCTGTGAAACTGTCTCCACCCTGTGACAGCTATGGCTTTGCTTCAGCTTGATACAAATATCAACTCCCCACCCACTGCTTAGATGTCTTCTCCCTTAACTGCATCGAGGGGATTGTCTGCAGATGAATTGCACTCTGTTAGTGCCGCCTCTACTTGCTATTCACTCCAGGGGCTGTGGCTCCTCGTCTTCCTCCTCATTTGTGTCTGCTGAATCACCCAGGCTCCTTGCTATATAACATTTTTAAGTGTTCATAATGTTCTCCCTGCTTTAAGCCAAATCTGTGTCACTTTCCAGGCACAATTAGTAAAATACTGCAAACTTTTATAGAAGAGGAACTGGAAACAGTGTTCAGAGAAGTGAGTGGAACAGGAAGAAAAAGCAATAAAACAAAGCATGGGTCTCCACCAGTCCCGGGGTCACTCCGCCTCCTCCTACAAATGTCATGAATGCCCACCCCCCGCCCCACTTTTTCTATAGCAAATGTCAAATAAAGCTGGAGTTACTGGTGCAAGGAGAAGAAGAATGTTTAATATGCCTGGGTATATCTGAAATGGATATGACTGCTGAGATTTGTCTTGAGAGGGCGTTCAGTGTTGGCACAAGTCTGAGGAATTCATCTGGCAACATCTCCATTAAGTGAGAAGCTCATAAATTAAAGCAGCCCAGGGGTAATTTAAACTCAGTTACCAATCCCTTCTCTCCTACAGTGTGCTCTCTGTTCAGAGCTCCAGGAAAAAAAATGTAAGCCACAGATGTAGCCATTTCTATTTCCTCTTCATACACCTTCCCACCAATGCTCCCTCTACTCCCTGGGCTATCCACATGGAGAAAAAAAGGGGAAAGGTATGCATGTTGGGAGCTGTGATCTATTCTGCCTGACAGCCAAGTCTCCACTTTCTGTCATGATGGGGGGAGGGGGGAGGATTGAATAAGTTAGTTTCATTTAAATAGATCTGAGTTTCTTATTTTAAGATTGATCTATTTATGCATACAGAACTGGGGTGCAAGCCAGAGGTACAGCAGTGGCAAGAGGATTCACCAGAGACAGAGTGGGGAGCAGAACAGGCAGATCAACAAAGTACACTGCTGAGGGGAGCAGCCGGCAAGACAGGCAAGGTCTGCTGTGCCATGTGGGTCACCTCCCAACCTCCAGGGCAGCGATCGAGCAGGCACTGAAGATGCTGTGGCCAGCTTGTAGTGCTGCATCCCAGCCCGTTGCACCACCAGGGAGGTCCCTGAGTTTCTTCTTTATCAACTTCTTCACCTGTTTAGTTAACCATGGGATGAAATCTGAATTTAAATCTCTATCACTGATCCTGTGTCTTTTATGAGGCAGTATACTAATAATCACTGAACTAGACAACACACAATACAGGAAAAAACATGGAAACACAACCTGGATCCATCTTCACTAGAGAGACGCTAATAATTTGGGAAAAGCAGTCACTTGGAATCCTAGAGTTCTAAAATGGTCCTGTCAGTAGGCCACAATGCAAATCAATACTGAGTCACAAGATATTTAAGGGAGGAAAATGTCCCATCATATGACGTCTGTGAACTATTATATGAAATATTTATGGAATATTTATAGTTTATTAATGTAATTAAGAAGATGTCTAAGCAATTTGGTCAATTCTCAATTATCCCTACTAATGCAAGTGATCAATACTATGGAAAATTCACAGTGGCAGACCATGTAGGTTCAAGATGCCTCATAAATCCACTCTATTATTAGCAGATAGGTGTACTGAATATTCTCCAAATTTCATAGAATTCATTTCTGAGTAAGTGAGACTCCTAGAGATTTATTTTGTCCAGCCTTCTTATTTTGTACTCAGGAAAGTCAGGCTTCGAACATTTCAAGGGACTCACCCAGTTTTTAAAGGGAAGAGTTGATCCTTAACCTGACTTCCTTCCAACTGTCAAGCATAAAGTGGAGTCAGTAATAGGACTGTATTCAAAAGAAGTCTGAAAACCAACTAGTTGCCTGGGTTAGTGTCTTTCCATCCCAAGCCCATCCTCAGTTCAACCCTCAGACCTTCTTCACCTTGCAGAATACCAATGGCAAGTGCCTAATGATAACTTCTTCTATACAGTCTAAGACTGACTCAATACTGCAACTTAAATTGGACTTAATGTCCTGTTAGCTTCCCATAGCTGGGTGACTGATACTCTCCTTGAGGAAGTCAGAAATCAGCGCTTTTCATTTAAGGAAAAACTTTCAGAAAGTTTTGCTAGCCTAGAGTAAGCAGCATTGAAGGTCCACAGTGCAAAGGAGATTAGAAAGCAACTTAAAAATAAAAGTGAGGGCCCTTCCTGGTGGTGCAGCGGGTTAAAGCACAGTGCTAAGAAGCTAAAGCCACTTCAGCATGAGTTTGATCCCCACCCTGGAGGTGATCCGCATGGCACAGCAGACATCTTCTGACCTGCCCGCTGCTCCCCTCAGCAGTGTTCTTCATCAGTCAGCCTATTCTGCTCCCTACTCTGTCTCTGGTGAATCCTCTCACCACCCCTGCACCTCTGGCCTGTATCCCAGTTCTGTATGCATAAATAAATAAATATTTAAAAAAATAAAATGTGAACACAGTCTAGAAATAGTTACAGTATTATCACCAAACATGGAAGAACTGATCCTTTTTCTGAACAATTCTGAAGGAGAGTCCACGGCTTTTTACACATCCCCTAGCAGCACACTTCAATGTTTACTTCTCTCACCATCCTCATAAAACACCTATTTAAAACATGCCTACTATGGGTTAGTAGGCATAGTGTTTATTCTAATTTTGCCAAAATGAGGTGAGTGAAGATATAAAAAGGGATACAGCACCCCAAGTGCCACCCAGTGTAGGAGAATTTCCAAAACTATGTCTCTTCAATTCTAGCCCATACCCTAAAATAGCTATGAAAACATGTTTTAAACCTAAAAACTAATGTGATTGAGAGAACTAGAGAAATCCTTAAGATGTTTGGGGGGGGGGAGAATGCTGCAGAAACAGAGGGCCTTATATTCCACAAAGAAACATTCTCATAAACCCAGCTGAGAAATGATCCCACTTGTAACAGCACAACCAGGAGCCAGGATAATTACAATAGAAACACTTTACTTCAAATCATGAAAAGAGTTACACTTGATCTTCTTGTTAGCAGGGACTGTGCAGACAGCAACATTTACTGTGAAATGTAAGGGCAGATAACAGCTGATTTGAAAGAGGATTGTGTAAATCTAGTTAAAGAGCAACTTTAGAAGATTATTTTCAATTACTGAGATAACATCGAGGCTCCCAGGGAAAAAAAAAAACGGAAAGGTTTATTCTTTACACCACATACAGTGTACAAAATCTAACAAAACTGCCTGCTTTCAAGTAATAATCTCAGCCAAGAGCTAATATGCCTTACCTCCACTTTACCCTCCTTCTTCAAGTCATTTTCAATTATTTCGAGCACTTACTCAGCTCTGTGAACAAAAAGTCATTTTCTACCAATGAAACAGCTTTAAAAATCAGTATCCCCTTCAGAATAATTACTAGAGCTTTCAGATTTCCAAGTGTCAAAGATACATAACATGGATACCTCTAAACTAGGGCTAGAATCTTGCAGTAAAAGTGCACTGTTAGCAACTGACAAAATGGCACTAACTTTGCCCATTAGAAAAACATTATCTAAGAATATGTGGCTCTCACCCCAATCGCTGTACCTTCATACACATGCAGGCACACAGACCTGTATCTTGACACAAATAGGAGCCACACTGCGAGCGAAACGAGAGGTGCCTTGTCAAAAGAAATCCCTAGTTGTCATATTCTTAAACATGGCTTACATAGGGGGTACTAGTGATGGTGGAGGTTGGGGGGAGGGCTAGTAAACAATAAAGAACCTAGAGTATAGGAGAAACATCAATTTGGGAGAAAAACCTGTACTTTCCCAGCTCTGTCATTTATAAGCTCTGTGACCTTTCCAAGCCTCATTGCCACATATTCCCACTGGCCCAGCCACTTCATACTACTTTCCTGGATAGACCATGTTCCTTTGTGCCTCTGTGTCTCAGCTTTGAATGACCATCTGGAATTGCAGAACCCTGCCCGAGCCCGGCTTAATTCTCGTCTCTATGAAGGACTCTTCAATTACTGTCAGGATGAGTCACACCTTGCTCAAGAAACTGCTAAGGCCATCCGCATCATACGTAATGCGTATGACAAGGTGTGAAAAGTCTAGTCTAAGCCACTTCCCTTGGGAGTCTGTGTGCTCCTCCAGGATAGGAATCATCTCTTCTTCATACTTCTCTTCTCAAATTGTCATAACATTAAGAGCACTTAGTGACAGTTTGTGAAATGAAGATGATGGGAAGAATAACAAGCTGACTTCACCAAATTTAAAAATGAATTTTAAATACCACCAAATCAGGCATAATAATCACTACCCAGTTCATTCAAGAATCATGCCGATCAGAAGGTAGGCTGATGCTTTGCATTTTCAGATGCTGTGTCAGTGTATGGAAGGATGATGATATAGGTGAGGATATTAAAAAGTCATAAAGTACAAATATACCATGTTTTTCACTACAGTAAAAAGATATTATTCTTTTTATATACTGTATGCCTATACACAACTCAATTTTTTTTTTTTTCCTCCGAGAAATTTTTAGAAAATGAGCAAGGGGACACTTCTCTGCCCAAAAAAATATTATCACACTAAAACTAAGAGTCTAAAAGTAACAGATTCTTTGTCACTGGACATGTTTCTCCTTGCAATAATTAGCCACATTTCTCTTCAAGGATGTGTGATTGGATAGATAGAGAATCTACTCTATGGTACAATGAATACTGCACTTCCCACTCCCATGTTGCCACCACTAAACATTAAGAAGCAAAAACTACATTCTCTGGAAAACAGGTCCATGATTCACTATAAGCTTGATGCATCTCTTCGAAGAGAAAACTGAGAAATTTCGCAGGTGAGCAACAGCAGGATAACTTTCCATCCCAACTACAGGTAAACAAGGACTGTCAAACAAGTGCCTGTTCTTTCTAAAAATAATCTCCTATCACAAAAAGGAAAAGAAATGACATGATCAAGACCACTGCTGTGACAATATCAAATCCTCGAGCAGTGTCATTAGCTTCAGGAAACCTAGTCTGTTAGCCAGGCACTCAAGCCAAAACAACATATCCCCTCCAGTCCTGGGATCCCGGGCAGTGCCACACTTCAGGGCAACGGCACAAAGATTAGCTTTGCACACTGAAGTCTAATCACCCATGAGCTCCAACTGTTCCCTATTTTTATTTCATGATTGTATTAAGGTGATAAATAAATCTAAAATTATGTTTAAGCCCTAATGTTCCATTGCTCAAAAGAGCTAAGCAGATCTAATTCTACATTTTTTCAACACAGAGGAAGTGAAGCTATGGTCAATCAAAAAACACAGCAAAAGAGTTCTTATCCCAGTCTCTTCACCGGCTAAAGGACTGGGAACTGAGAGTTCTCTCCAAGAGGATGAAAAGGCCATCACAGCTGCAAGTTGTCCTAAGCTCATTGGCCCATCATCTGCCCAGCTACAGCTGTTGCCATCTCTTGGTTCACCCAGTGATCCCTGCTCTCAAGGTGCCAAAATGAGTGTCTCTCTTGGGGGAAAAAAAAGTGCCCAATTGAAAATAACTCTCTAATCTGCATCCTTTCAATAGAACTGAAGTGCTCTTCACCAACACAGAGCACAGGCATCTTGAATTAGCAGAGAACTATTTTTAACACATGAAGGATAAGATATGAAATTAGTTTCACGGGGAATGAGAACCTTGGAGATTATTTACTTTGCCTTAATTACTCTGACTCACCATTAATTTAGCTTTCCTAGGGTACTAAATATTTCACGCCAAGATTTTTGAGACGAAAGGCACATGAGCACAAATTTGGAACACTGCAGGTTTACAGAAGCATCTTCAACGCTGAGGCACAGCCATCTCCCACAGGACACCTAAGGCCTTTCCTGCACCTCCCAGTGTCATTTTCAGTTGCTGTCTGTGTGTTGGTTTTAACCTTAGGACCAGAAGCTCTTCCCTGAAGTAAGCAAGGAGCCAAACTTTACTCAGCTTCTGTTTTACTCCGTAGCCCGTCATATCACTAGTGCTCACAGCTACTCATAGCGACTGCCAAATAGGGCAGGCAGCAGTTGCCTCAGGCCAAGAAGAGAAAAGTTTAGACTGCACATTAAAATAAGTTTCTAATGATCAGTGCAACTGAGCCATGGAGTCAATTCCCAATAAAAGTGACTAAGGAGATACGACAGCAGATACTCTGTACCGGCTTCATTAGAGCATTAGTGGAAAGAACATACTCAGCTCCCACCAAAGCAGTTTCAACGAGCAGCCATCCACAGCTGGGCGCCTGCCAAAGTCCCAGATTCCCTACCCCCAACTCCCGGGCTCTTAATCAGCTGTCGACAAGCAGACACTGCATCATGGGCAGCGCAGGGCAGCCTGCAGGAGCCCGAAGAGAACAATACACCTGTTGCCAAGTGCAAGCAGAGACTCGCTAGGCCATGTGTCAGTGACCCAGCTTCACCTGGAACTGGGCGATTAGAGGGGATGGGGAGACAGACTGAGCTGGAGGCCTCAATGACCTCTGCCCACAGAGAGCTCTTCCTTATTCTAAATGTCAGCAGAACTAGCTTTGGGTTATGTAACTCCGTTCCCATGAGTTTAGGTCATTAATGTTCTCCACTAAGTACTCTCCAACCTAACATTTTCTTTTTAAGCGCAAATGTATTTTCACTCTTGATGAGCTTGTGCTTTTATTTATAAATTGCCCTTTTCTTCTTTGTGATGAAGGTATTGTTTAAATTGAGCCATTCTCTCTAACATTTTGAACCCAAATAAACACTACAGCCAACTTCACGTTTCTCCAAAACTCCACCACTTCTTTACTTTGTGATAAAATTCTGTCAGGGAAATATGGTTCTGCAGCAAATTTAATAATAATAATTTATAATTCTTTAACTTAATAACAGCTTGAGAACATGCTCACTCGTACTGTTTCACTCTACCTATGTTCACCATCCGGTCCTTCCCTCATCTCTCATACTCATGAAACTCCAACTTCGGAGACTCTGGCTATTCCCTCAGTCACTGTTGGCTCAATTTCTTCATTTTCTAGTCGCACACCTCATTTGGGTCATTTACCTTTTGGGTCATTTTTATCAGGTGATTCTCTTCAATACCTATTGTAACAGAAGAATCACCATAAAAAGGGGAGGTTCCATGTTCCCTGCCCCACCTAATGAAGGCCAGAGCTGAGAGCCATGTGAAGCTGTTGGAAGCCCTGGAGAAACAGGAAGGGAGAGGTGTCAAGCAGAGACATGAAGGAGGGTGTGCTTGCTTCTCAGCCTTGGACTTGTGCCAGAGAGCTGGGGACTCATAGGAGATACATGGAGTCAAGACTCGCAGAGACATGCACAAGACAAGTGGGTGAGAGACATGTGGGGAGGCTGACAACGACAGCCTTTATTTTGAATTATATGTTTTTACTCCTTTTGACCCGATTTATCCAGCCTCTTCTGCCCATTTTCTGTGCTTCCCTGCCAAAAAGGTGTCTAGGACTTGTAAGCTCTCAGGCCTCAGTGACCCCACTTTGGGCCAACCCTGTTTGGCTGGACATTTAGGAAACTATATGCTTTCTCTTCTCCCCTCCATGCACAATCATTCTATCAAAAATCGTACACTGGGGCCCTCCCTGGTGGCGCAGCGGGTTAAAGCATAGCACTGAGAAGCTAAAGCCATTTCCGCATGAGTTTGATTCCCGCCTGCCCCAGAGGTGACCACATGGTGCAGCAGACCTCTCCTGACCCGCCCACTGCTCCCCTCAGCAGTGTACTTCATCGATCTGCCTGTTCTGTTCCCCACTCTGTCTCTGGTGAAGCCTCTCCCACCCCTGAGCATCTGGCCTGTACCCCAGTTCTGTATGAACAAATAAATAAATCTCAAAAAAAAAAGTTATAAAAAAAAATCGTACACTGAGTATATATTTTGTCTATTATGTGGCAAATGGCAGAATCTTATTAGAGCATGCAAATTTGGGGGTGCCAAGGTACTCCTCAGCTTATCCATTAAAAGGCATGGTAAGTTCAGTGATAGATATTATATTCATTTTTTATCAGTTAAAATTAAAAAAAAAAAGGCAAGTTACTATTGTAAATTCTATCTGGGAGAGGAGTACCATAGAGTCCAATGTGGTAGGAGAAAGGGCTCAAAGTTCCTGTTACTTCCACCTTTCAGCTATAACAATGTAAGTTATTTTATGTACATTCTGAGTTATGGCACCCCCTTTTATCACTGACATCATTTAAAGTGGGGGGCTGAGAATAGGATGGCACGACAAGCTTGCTTGAAAATGTTGAAAAGATATTCACTAGAACTCTGAAAACTTCCACTAGGTTTCCACATACACGCTCTTCTCATTTGCAGTGTTAAAAAAAACAAAATTCATAAATAGAGATATCTAACAGGCTTTATTATAAACCCATGATTCAGGAGTATCCCATACAGCAAGCAGACAGGCAGGGCAAAGGGAATCACACAAAATGGAAGGCTTCATAGTCAGAAAGAGTGTGGAGGGACATTATAAGGAAAAGGATGATTTCAGGTGAAGCCACCTTTCCGCAGAGGAATGATGACCTCCTGGTGCAGAGCATGAAACTCCAGGTTTCTTGATTTAAGACTCTACTTTGAAGAGATGCTAAGACTGCAGCAAGGTCATGTGTTAAGTATGGATGGGGCCGAGAGTGAACAACTTCATTTCAGGCTTGCTTTTTCCTCCCTTCCTCCTCCTCCCCCTTCCCCCCCTCCTTCCTCTCTTTCCTTCAACAGTAACAAAGAACATCCCTTAAAAGGGTATCTCTCCGGGCCCTTCCTGGTGGCGCAGCGGGTTAAAGCACAGCACTAAGAAGCTTAAGCCACTTTTGCATGAGTTCGATTCCCCACCTGCCCCGGAGGTCACCACATGGCATGGCAGACCTCTCCTGACCCGCCCGCTGCTCCCCTCAGCAGTGTACTTGTCAATCTGCCTGTTCTGCTCCCCAGTCTGTCTCTGGTGAATCTTCTTACCCTCCGCATCTCTGGCCTGTACCCCAGTCCTGTATGAATGAATAAATAAATAAATCTTAAAAAAAAAAAAGGGTAAGGGTATCTCTCCTGGGTCTCCCCACATACTTCCTCAAAAGAATGACCAGTCACCTTCCCATAGATTGTCAATATCTAGGTTTTTTCTACTAGATTCAACAGCAGAATTGCAGAAGTATTGCAGTTGAGAGTGCAGGATGGGTTGTGAATGGTCACCAGCTCCCAGAACTTTGGGCTGTGCTGGTGGAAATTCATATCACACATTGGAGGCAGCAGCATACAGACAGTTACAGCGACTGCAGAGCTGATGTCCACGCAACTTGGGGGCGCCCAATGGCCTACCTGGCCAGAGTCCACCAAGCACTAGGCCTGCAGCCGACAGATTCCATTCCTCTCCACCCTTTATTCTCTGCCTGCCTCCTACATCGTGTGCCACAGAGGCTTTGATTAACCTCAAATTATGTCACTTCAAATTTGTCTTGCTGATAAATTGTGGCACCTGAAATTTTGCTTTAATTCTGAAAATGTCCATCTAAAGTTTTCAAAGGCTAAAAAAATAAAAGCTCACAATGGGCAGCTGAGGGATCTCTAATTGGCAGAAGTGTGGATTACGGCTAAGATGGTTTATGGTTATTAAAAAGTAAAATGGGCATACCTTTTGATCCAGCCATCCTCTAAAAAGAATTTACCCAAATGAGATTACACAAGTCAAACATAGTGTGCACACAAGCATGCTTAGCAGTAAAGACTTACAGGAAACACTAGAAACAACTTAAATGTCTATCAGTACACCGAAAGTAGACGTTAAATGCTAACAGACACCATTAGCTGCCTCCTCTGAGCTGTTTCCCTTCCTCTTTTCTAGCAGTCTCCACATTTTCTATTCATGAATAGCAGGATTAGCATAAACTTCTACCCAAATCTGAGGCCATCAGAAAATGTCATTTCCCTGGTCACGGACCTAACATGGTCCCAGGAGAAGGACCAGGGTTTTAGTTTGATGGCTAACAGAAGTTCTATCTCTCTCTCTGGATAGTTAATGGGCCCCAAGAGCTGCAGCAATTTTGCAACCACGATGAACATGAGAAATATTAGGAAAGAGGAAAAAGCAGGAAAGAAAAGGAAATCCTAAATCCTGCTTAAACTATATTGAAGCATAGGCCCACTGTTTTGTTGTTGTTGTTTAAATAAGCATATTAGTTATGCTTATCCCTGTGCCCTGGGATATGTGTTAGTGACAATGAGAAGCATCCAATAGAGGTATTTAGTCATTAAAAAGATAACATCTACTGAAATATAAAGATAACCAGCACATGTTATTCAAAATAGCAGATTAGAGAGCAGAACATATAGCAAAGCCCCACTTATCTAGAACTTTATCTGTATAAGGTATATGTAGATGTGAATATAAACAGACATATATACCATCCACAGAAAGAGAAAGAGATACAGAGAGAGGCAGACTGAGACAGACAGATAAGAAGCCTGGAGGAATTTTACTAAAATGTCAGCCCTAGTTATCTCTAGTGTTTCTGAGGAATTTTACTTCCATTTTCACATTCTTCTAGTTTTTGCTCTTGAAAACAACATGTATTTTGTGGCACAGAAAATTTCAGCTTTAAAAAAAGCTGGCTATTTACTGATGCTGTTTTATCTTTAGTGTAAAATAAATGGACATTTTTTTCATAGCCCTCTCCAAATTTAATTGTTCCAGGACAAACATCAAGGAAGCTAGCCAGGCAATAAAAATATTATTTCATTATAAAATTCCATGATGAAGTAATGAAACCACTTTAAGCTTTGAAACTGTACAAGCTGAAAAAGAAACACAGCCAGAGGTGTCTAAGTGTCTTTCTAGAGAGTGGAAATAATATTAATCAAAATGAAATTCTTCTTACAGTGCACTTCATATTCCAAAAACAGAGAGTCTCAGTGTGGGAGGGCAGGAGCAGACCCAGAGCCTGACACAGCTGCCTGTAGAAGGAGCAGATGCCACTGAGGCCACTCAAAAGCTGCAAAAAAAGGTGGCTCCTTTGGGGCAACACTGTGTTGGGGAGGCGAAGTTTAATCTTTGACTGCTGCTGCATAGCTACACCCTTTCTCATGGGGCTAAATCCCCAGGGAGGTCACGGCACTCCCCAGTGGCCAAGCCTCTGTTCACTTGAAACTCTCCGGAGGTAGTGATTTCAAGCAAACTAGAAAAACAGATGGTCTCCGTGACCCTTTTATTTCTAAAATTAGAACTTTATCAAACATTATATAAGCTGTTGGGGGAAGGGTACTATTTGAAAGATCTGAATGTCACTGGATTAGAAATAGTTGAATGTCTCAAATTCAGTCTTCAAAAGACAGATCATGTGGTTTGAGAAACCTACCAAAGCAAATGGAAAACAAATCAAAGACAAAAATCTTGATTTATTAGTGATTTTTTAACCATTAAGTTATCTACATTATCTATTTATCTTTGCAGTCAGTTAAAGATTCATCCCCCATAAAGTATCTTTGGCACTGAAAATTACAAGCACTAGGGTGATCAACTTGTCTATTCATTGTCTCCCTCTCATTCACGTTCAGTTTGTTAGACTGTTGGTGGTCTTCAACTGCAAAGAGTATCAAAATGTGAAAGAAGGTAACAGTGGCTTGAACCTCATTTCCAGGCAGAATTCCTTAGGGTTCCTTTCCATCCTTCTGCATCAGCACCTTGAGGTGGGCTTAAATAGTCAGACTTTTAATAAGCTTCCTAGATAGGTCTGAATCCTATATAGCTCACCCTTTGGAAATCAGTGATATAGGTAATTACAAGATGACAGTGCCTTAGAAATAATTAAATCTGATTATATAACTCCAACTTGGATTATTCTCCTGTTCATATCTATGGCCATTATTCTTGTTTGTCTTTGGTTCAGGAAGCTACCACCATTTCTCCTGGACTTGACCATTTTTTCCAAGTTGGATGTTTTGCTTTCAATTTTGCCCTTTCCAACCGTTTCTTTAGAACTTGCCTGAAAGACTTGCATACTACAAGTCACACCACATCACTCCCCTTAAACTTTTTGAGAGGCTGTTTAAATGGTTGTGGGATTTCCTTTGGGGTAATAAAAGCATCTCAGAGTACAGATCCTGGTTGCACAACACCGTGAACGTACAACATGTACTAAATATCACTGCATTGCTCACTGTAAAATGGCTTGTTTTATGTTATGTGAAAAGAAGAAATACAGGACAAGACATAAAAAGCCAAACTGACTCCCCCTTGCACTTACTAGATACAGGATGATGGCCGAGTTGGACCAGCACAATCAGAGGCTAACCTACATGCCAGCAGCCTCACTGCCAGCACTCTCTTCACTGCACTCACACTAGGCCTCTTTCAGAGACTCCAAAGCCAGATACTTTCTCATGTCTGGGCTTTACACTAGCCACTGTCGCCTGGATAACTTAGTCACCCTTCAGATCTTACCTTATAAATGACTCTCCCAATAGAAGCTTCCCCTCTCCTACTATTCCCCCTCATTATAACTTTCTAGAGAAAACTGACTTTCCTAGACTTCTCATGAATCCCAATTATATAAGTATTTCCATTTTATTTGATATCCTTTCTAGTGAACTGTGAACTCCCATGAGGACAGGCATGTTGATAATTTTTGTTCACCACAGCATTCTAGCACCTTGAGTGAACTTGGCAAAGAAAATACTCATCTGGCACAAAGAATATATAACATGCTTTTCCCAAAAAGCATCAGATCTCTACCACAAAGTAACTATCAAGGTTGGTCACAATTATTTGAACTTTTTAAGTATAAATACACACACAAGATAATGTTGACACAGACATGCCAACAATCCATTTAGTTGAGAAAAATCAGAGACTACAGCCAACTCATCACAATGCAGCATGTACTAGCCAAGGCGTAGAAAACAACTCCAACATCTAAGGACCAAATTTGGGTTGCTTGACAGGATCAAATCCCTAATGCCCAAGACAATTCCATTTTAAAATGCCTCTTCTTGCCCCTGTAGATTACTGAGTAATGAGGAAGGAAATAAGGAAAGAAAGGTTAAATCTTCGCAAAAGGAGCAACTGGAATGTTGCTCAGAATGTTGCTTCAGAAGGCACCACTCTCCTGAAGGAAAGTATACCCCATGTACTTTCATGGGGACTTCAGTTCTCAGAGATAAAGGAAAAAAGGAATAGGACAGAAACTCACACAAGAGTGGGCATAATGGGTGTTTTCTTACTAACAAATTGTTCTTTAGTTATTATAGGTGTGTACGTGATTCATTCTTTTCCAGTCTGGCACTGACATTAAGTAGAACCCTAATGTGTCCATGAGGCTGAAATGTTTCTTAACTGTTTGTCTTCAAAGTTTATGTCCATTTAAAGTAAGTTTATATATTCTCCATTGTCAGCTCATTCAGAGCCACTGAGTTCAGTGATCTCCCACCACACATTCACCATTTCTGACCATGATGACCAGTAAAGGCAAGTGAGTGGCCTTCCACACAGATTCCAAAGAGATCTCTCTGCTCATAACGTGTGCACCAACCCACAAAACACTCCCCAGCCCTGTTCCCCAGCAAGGACAGGCAAACATTAGGACCTGAATACATGTACCACCCTCACCCGGGCTACTTTCAATACTCACATTCTTCTTTAGTCAAAGCTTTGAATTTCCCCAGGTCCAAATCCATAGACACTATGGGGAATTGCAAGATCTTAGGAAGTATCCTAAGAGTACTCCCACATGAGTGGCAAGGCCTTAAGGTGCTGCTCCTGGCATCTGGATAGGGTACCTATGACTGGATTATCTGTGCAGATTTTTGAAAATGCACTGAAGCATTTTCCTAGCACCAATTCTCAGCTCCCCATGCATAGTTGGGGACACCCTGGAAAGGGAGTAAAGCTGCCTCACATGCTCACTGCTACCTAGTACTACCAACAGTGGGACGAGTCTGAGCAGGTCAGCATACTGCCTGAGGCCTCACACAGTCCTAAGCAAGCCCAGCTCTGTTGTGTCTCCTACCTGTCATGGAGCCTCCAACTTTGCTTCCTCTGACACAACTTCTAAAACTGCTTTGTACTTGAAGATGCTGCTTGAGTCCCATTTCCTTCATGGAACAGCATGCTGATTAACATTCTTCCCATTATTTTGCTACATAACCACGTATACATCTACAGGAATTCTACAATGCATATAAAAAGCATCCCTGAGCAGGAAAGTGAAGTGCCAGCAAAACCAAATCCTTATGCAGCCGAGGTCTGACCTGTAAACCAAAGAGCATTTAGGAGTCATGAGACCCATCTGTTAATACGGGCATAAGAATATGACACGTAGAGATGGGGTCAGGAAGAACTGCAGGCAGAAAATAAGGAAGGCTCGTGAAAGGGTGACTGAAGGGCAGAAGAGCAAAGACACTAGAGGAAACTGCCAAAATGCCAAGTCCAAAGAGAAATTTGGCAAAGAGAAATCAGCATGTGGATAACCAGTCCCCAGGAGGAAACAAATAGTGAGTAAAGGCACAGAGACCTGGTAGAAGGGGTAAACTATAAATGCAGGTACTTTCTATCCTGGCTGGAGCTAACAAGATTTTCACAAAGGTAGAAGCTAGAATGTCCAGAAGGAAACTTCAGCAGATTTATAGTCCAGGAACTGGAGAAAGTCTAACTAGAAAAATAGAAATACAGATTTGGTTCCTCTGGTGATGGAGGAGCAGAGTCTAGCCCAGGACAGTGTGATCATCAATGCTCACCAAGAGCACATGACTGCTTCCTCCCTAGGCTGGAGACTTGTGCAGTAGTGGCGTCCCTGAGTCCCAGAGCCAAGGTCACCTGCAAGCAAGGTAAGTCCCATCCCACACAGAGAGGAAGGGGGAGTTGAACTGTAAGGGGAGAAATGTGACAAGGAAGAAGAGGGATAATGAGCATTAATATGCTCATTATGCTTATTGACAATATACTAAGGGGAATGAGTAAAGTGGAAGCCTTCCTGCCATATTCGTGCGGCCCCAGATTCTACTCTGCAAAATTCCAGATATGGAAAGGGACTAGGGAATTGGGCCTATATTTCTCTGTTCAGTTACAATTACGCCAGAACAAGTTTAACTAAGTGATGTGTCAGTGTTTTGTTTAAAAAAAAAAATTCTAAAAGGGACTTTTAAAAAGAAAAATTTAAGTGTTTAACAGAGGAAACACTTCATGTACAGATGTGCACACACAATATCAAACAAATGAAAACAAGTCAAACCTTGGAAATTGTAACAAGAGTTATGGATTCTGTCACTCACTGTCATGGCTATGATATGGCACTATAGTTTGTAAGATGACATCATGGGGAATGGTTTAAAGACACGAAAGATTATTTCTTACCGCTGCATATGAATCTACAGCTATCTCCAAGTAAAAAATTTATTTAAAAATACCATAAATGTGCATCCATATTTTAAGTTAACAGGGCCTCTTCCTTCCGCTGTTTCGCCCACAGCAACTCGGCCCCCTTCACTCACGTGCTCAGTGCTGCTCCTTGTTCTCCCTTTTAAGCTCTGAGGTCAGCCATTCTACAGCGCCTCCTGTTTTGGCCTCCCCTTTGTCATTTGGCTGAATACCACTTTTGCAGACATATGACAGTGTCAGATCTCTCTGGTTTGATTATTCAGCTTTTGCAATTTCAAATCACAGAGTCAGACATTAGAATCCATACATGGGACAAGTAGAAAACTGCCTCATTTTGTGCCCTATCAACTAACAAGCTTTAACTTTTTTTTTTTTAATTTTCTTATATCGTTGTTTATTTTTTGTAGAATATTTTATTCATCCCCTGAAGTATAATCCCCATAAATCTCCCACCATCATAGCACCCATGAACCATCACCATAGTCCCTTGTACTCTTCTCATCCTTGTTTTGACCTTCTCCACCCCTGTCCCACACCACCCCTCAGCTGTATATCTTGGGCCTATAACATGCCTGCTAATTTTGTCTTTTCTTTTTTTTTTTTTCTTACTCTATTCGGTTTCCCTATTTTCCTCCTGTGAGTGAAACCATTCAATATTTTTATTTTTCTTTCTGACTTACTTCACTTCACATAATCCCTTCCAGTCCCATCCAAGTTACTTCAAATGACATGAGTTTATCTTTTTGGTCACTGAGTAGTATTCAATTGTGTATATATACACCCCATCTTCTTGATCCAGTCATCTGTTTTGGGGTATTTAGGTTGTTTCTGTATCTCAGACAAGTTTTAACCTTTAATTCAAAATGGTTCTCTTTACAGATTTATGCTTTCTTTCCCCTAGTCTCTATATCCCTTGATCTCCTTTTAGAACTAGTCAGCTAAGAATTTACAGGAGAAACTAGTCAAAAACCTGGCATGACAAAACAAGGAGAGAACCAGCCCCCCTCTCAGCTAAACTCATTCACTTAGCTAAAATATAGGCTATCAGAGAAGCAGGGGAAACAATAGACACAAATGCGTAAACAATAGTGTTAGGTCTTCAGAAACTGATGGTGGATGAAAATTGCTTCTTAACCAAGAGCATGGAGGAAAAATCACTATTCATCACAAAATGGACATACATTACAGTCATCTCTCCAACTCGCCTCTGTAACTCCACAATCCTTCTGGTAAAATATAACTTTCTTCCTTTAATGATCTGGTAGTGAATTATTTATATTCTTCAATTTATCTTTCTGTCTTCTATTTATGCCCAAAATTGTATCTTAACTCCCGAATGTCTGACCAAGACTACAGGCAGGTGGAAGGCGCTCAGCAGCTCAAGGGGTGCCACACTTAACCCTCAGAGCATGGCAGTAAGTAGGAAGATGACTAGATCTCACTTTTTGAGCAGCATGAGTATGGGACCTCCGTCAAAGGCTAGGTCATGCTGACTTTCCTAGACAGACTTCCATCCAAATCCCTCTGCCTGTCTCCATCCCTAGTTCCTACCTCAGTGCAGGTGATGACTTGCCTACCCAAGAAGCGCCACCTCCAAGCTGGCCTCCATGCCCCCAACTCCTTAGTCCATTTCCCAACTACATGACAGCATGGTCCTTCTAAGCTGCAAATCAAAAATAGCAATGCCCTCATCTAATTCCGTCAGTGGCTCTCTATCACTTAAGACAAGGTCTCCTAAATTTGCCTCAATATAAAAACCAACAGGGGCAATAATAGAAGGGAATGAAAAGCAGATTCTTCAGTATCTTTTATGGACAAACCCCAGAGACAGAACTTGAGATAGAATATAAGTATTAGTCCCTTTTTGGGAGGAGATCCTAGGGAGTACTAGTGGAGGAAAGGAAGGCCAACGAAGAGCCAACATCACATATTCACTAGCAGACTGCTGTTGCAGGCACCGAAGCTCAGTTACTCTGGGACCTGGTAGAACTTATGTCAGTTGTGGCCCCCAGAGCCCAGGAAGCCAGCCTGGGAGGCCCAGCTCTCTTATGTCATTGCATGAGGTGTATTTCAGAGGTCATTAACCTCAGGACACTGCCAAACACCCATGCCCATACCACCACCACTAGGGAGAAAGGTCCCTTAGGTTGGGAACAGGGAAATGCCTGTAGAATTCTGCACAGGCACAGGACTGATTGCTGTGTTCCACTGTAGCCCCACGGGATAAAGTCTTCAGGGCCACACTTGGTGGAACAGACACAGTCATGTTCAAATGCAAGGCTGGTGCCCTCACTGCACTCTTCAATCCATCCCCCAACTACTGACAGCATGGTTCTTCTAAGCTGCAAATTGATACTGAAAAATCTGTTTTAGATTCCCTTTTATTATTGCCCCTGTTGGTTTTTACAATGAAGCAAATTTGGGAGACCTTGTCTAAAGTGATAAAGAGTCACTGAAAGAATTAGATGAGGGCATTGCCATTTTTGATTTGCAGCTTAGAAAGACCATGCTGTCATGTGGTTGGGGGATGGATTGAAGAGTGCAGTGAGACACCAGCCTTCCATTTGAAGCTGACCATGTCTATTCTACCAGGTGTGTCCCTGAAGACTGTCCTGTGGGGTTGCAGTAGAACACAGCAATCAGGACTGTGCCAGGCACTCCATGGGATTCCTCTGCACAGGGAGATTGTGTACTAGGTGCCCCATGGTCGGTCTCCCACCCTGAGCCCCAGATCTACCAACTCCCCCGCTCCGTCACTTTGAGACCACACTGAAGTGTGCACTTCTCTTCAGACTTTGCTGCAGTAGCCTGCTCTCTTCCATGAGTGAGTACTGCGCCTTAGGAATCTTTATGATCCCCAGAGTCAATATTATACCATTTAGCTAATAAATACTCAATAAAGGTTTGTGAATAATCCTAAAAAAAGTATATGGTTTTATTAAATGGGTTCTCTGGACAAAACTACCTTCTGTCAAAATAGCAGGTGTGTCTACTAGGGAACCTAAACAAATACAGAAGAAGTACCTAATGTATGCAAGACACTCAGGAATCCCTCCAGAGAAGCACTTTAATCTCTTCTCACTGTACAACTTAGCAAAGGTGTGCTGACACTAAACTGAAGGAAAGCCCACCTGAGAGATAATCTCCAGCCGTGGTAGTAAGGCATGAGGTATGCAGGGGGGATGGGCAGCATGTCTCCGTGGCTTTGCTTGTGGTTCAGCCAGGGGTGTCCTTGGAGACATCATCTCTTCCCACCTACTTCATAAAGATGAGCAGGATAAAGAACAAAGTCTTACTTCAGTGGCCCAGACTGCCTGGGATCCGGACTAGGCCAGAGCCAGGATCCAAGTGGCAGCCCCAGGTTCTAGCCTACAAGGCACGAGTTATATGGTTTCTGTGCTACTCAATGCGCTCTCTCGCAGGTGAGACCAAAGCAATGGAGGGACATTCTCACCCACTGAGGATGCCTCCACAGCTTCTCTCCAACTGTGTGGGGCGTTAGCCGCAGCACCTTGGCCACTTTCCAGTCTGGATAATTACACTGGGGCCAGCAAACTTCACTGTCCAGCTCCAACTGCATAAAGGATTCCTCTGGGCTTGCCACCAAGGCCTTCGTTATGCTGCTGTGGGCTGTTAAGGAGCTATTCTGTACTTAGGATGGCTGTGTTTGTGAATAATCAATACAACTGATATAACTTTCTGCACGGAGAAGAAGCATATTCCAAAGTAATACTACATATGTTAACTACTTTAACGCTTTTCATACAGTAGTAGAAAGCAACAACCATGTTTTGTCCACTTTCGCAACTTTTACTATTTGTAGAGAGACTGAAATACTTGCATTATTACATCAAGAAAGAGGGCACATTGTAGGTAAACTGGGCAGTGCAGGAAATGGGGTATGTTGTGGGCACATAGCAGAATGTTTTCTAAAGGGAATAATTTTATTGCATTTCCCCATGCTACTGTACTTTTGAAAACCTGAACATATTAACTTTACTTAAAAAGCTACTACAAGATACTATTACTATCTACTCTGAAGATAGAAGTCTACAAATATTAAACTCAATGTGTATGTGGGTATGTGTGGGAGATTATTTGTGTCTAAGAATAAGAAAATATGCTTTCTTGGCTAACCTGCTCGGTAGCAAATGCGGTACTGCTTAGATATATATTTATTTGTTTTCTTGTTTTTATCAATCATCCTATTTGGATAGGTGAGAGCTTACAGGTTTGAATAGCAAAAGCTGACATAAGGAAGCTAAAATCATAAATATCTCTTGCTTAAAGCTTCTCTTTACAGTATTAAAAAAAATCAAGACATTCAGTGTTGATTTATAAGCATGAAATAACAAAAAGAATATATATATACATATATATATGTACTGTGTTTACAATACACATTCACACATTATCTTGTACATGAAGACCTATCAGAAGATAAATTTTAAGATTCCAAAATATTAAGTTAGATGTATAAACTACAGATGAGTTCAGAAATTTTTAAAAATAACAATAACCTAAATAAGGGTAACCTGGACAAAATATAACTATCCTGTGGGAAATGTTGATTTTTGTTTTTTTGGGGTTTTTTGTTTTGTTTTGTTTTGTTTTAATTCAGTGATGTTCACTTGAATTCTGCCTAGCCACTTCAAAACTAGGTTAAACATGCTGAAAATAAATTTATTTCCCCTTACAAATCTGCTAAAGCACAAGATTTTCTGGAGAAAATGGTATTTAACAAGCCACTGCATTGTTTCTGCAGCCAGTCCACACCAGGTTTTTCTACTTGAGGTATTAAAGTTAAATGCTTTCCTTTGTATAAATAACAAACAATGGAATACAGATTCTTTAAAATGTCACAATTTATCGTATATGCAAAACAGTTCCTAAATTTAGAAGAAAGGCTTATTATACAATATGTGGTCCAAGTTCACCACCCAGCAAGCCACTCAGGGTCATCTATGCCTTCCATACCCCTCACAGGTAGGTGACTTGCCCTCCACCAACAGGCTTCAGGTAACACCTCTGGCAAGATAGCGTTGTTTAAAGAGCAACACAGTCTACCCCAAGTACTTCCCAGAGCTCTTTCTGCACAGACAGTGTCACGTTGCAGAGTCTAGAATAAGTAAGTGTTTGGCTGTAATGTTTAAACTCTTGCAGATTAACCAATACAATCTTCCACCTAAAGACTGCAAAGCAATAAACAAGGAAAGGGCTGCATTTCCTCAGTCTGGGGAGAGGTAAGAATCAGAACTTTTAGAGACTGGAAGCAGAGTACCTAGTATAAAGTACATCTCAAACCATAATCAAGCCCGGTGTCCATACTGAAATCTTACTCCTAAATGTTACTGTATGTTCTAAGTATTCTTATTAGCATAAAAAACACAGCTACACATTTTATGTAAATGAAGAACAAAGAAAGACTAATTCAGAGGGGATATGGAGGAGGGGGAAGTGTGACTAAAGAAGAACATCCTGGAGATGGCTCTGTCCCAGGGTCAAGGCACATTACCTGGCTGAACACTGAACATCAGCCTCCTTTGAAAGTAAAATGTTCAGTAAGAACATCAACCACTAATTCCCAACTGGCAGTAAAACCATGCCATCTATTTATGAATCAAAGAGACCTCATTTTTTTTGTAATATCCTGAGTACCTGATGGCAGCAAAAACGTGTTGTGTGTTTAATGACCATAGAGGGAAGAATAAAAAGGGTCTAAACAATACTCCCAGTCTCACCCTTTTCAGTGTATACTGGGCGTAAGAGGGCAATTGAATTAGACGCCTCATTTCATCCCACCATAACAACATAATGCTTATTACAATAAAATTTTTAAATATTCATTTAAAAAAATCCCAAAGAAACCCAGCTTCACCTTACTCAAATGAAACTTTAGTAGATCTGTCTCATTTGGAGGGCTGTAATGCTTGAGCTACAGTAGGAATATCAGGATGTGGAAGCAGCTGTCAGTGCTTTGTTTTTCATTCACAGTAGGTGGTTGCCAGGCAACAAAATACTATTGTCTGTTTCCATGATCTATTGGACAATTCTACTGGTGATAATCTTTCTACAGTTTCAAACCCGGCCACCTTTTGGACAAGAGTAAATGAGAAGAAATTCTAAAGAATGACAATAACATATGTACACATCTATATTAATAAATCCACTAAATGTACGCTGCATTCTCTGTATAAATGTGTCCACATAATTTGCATCTAGGTATATGTGTATGTCTGACTATACATTGTTCTCTTACCTACCTCCCAACCCATCTAAATTTGATAGGCTCAAAACTAGAGTCTAAATTCCTGAGAGCAAAGCAAGACGTACCCAAGAAATGTGAAAACATTGTAAGAATTATGTTCTCACCACTGGCGATAATTTCCAATTTGTCAGATATATCAGATTCTGTACCTTAAATACAAAGTCCTCCAATAGGAAAAAGCAACTCTGTCTACTTATATACAAATAACATTAAATGGGAAACCTTTGCTATCAACTTTGAAATCATGTAAGATTTAACATGTTATTTTACTTGCTACCATGTGCTACCACTGTGTACAAAGATAATTCAAACAGGAAAATACTATTACTGCTTATACCTAAGAATCTTAAAATATATACATTTTAAGAATTGAATTATTCTCCCTGGAATAGCCTCATGTGATTTCGCACTTTGTTTTGATATGGATCCCTGGGGAACGACAGTTCATGCTATGTTATTCCTACATATTTCACTAGCTTACAAATAAAATAATACACAGTGAACTCAATATAAAGTTGTCAACATTAACTTACATCAGTTGCTGTTTATTTTGCATTGACAAGCCTTCTAAAGATAAGAATTACAATATTCTGAGATGTACAGACACAACATCAAAACAGCCTGGAGGAATTAAAGCTTGAAAATGCTACAGGCAATCATGCTTTGAAATGAAGAGAAATCAGTATCATTTATGCATACATATACATTTCTGTAAAGGCCCTAAATAATGCCAAAACAATCTTTGGGTTTTGTGCAGTGCTCATCCATCTTTCTTCACAATATTTCAAAAGCACTTTAACCATTTAGTGCATCTCTTAAGAATATTTGAACTACCACCTTTTAAAATCCATTACTATTTGTAAATCTGTGTACTACAAGAAACTGGAACAAGCAAAATCCATTACATAGTTTGACTTTATTACAATAGTCTACTATTAAAAAAAGAAAAGAAAGAAACGCTAACAAAACAGAAGCAAATTAGGTACTAGCAGAATTAGGTGTATTTATTTCTGCGTTGCCCAGACTGAACAGTCTGTGGCAGAACGCATCCACTTCTGCCATATGGGTCTCTCTTTCACATCTCACCTCACAAGTGACCCACTTCCTCTCCCTCAGCTTTTCAAGCTCACATACCTGTATCTCTCATCCTCTAGGAAATGATTTCCTTTGCAATGACTCCACCCTCTTCAGATCTCTTAGTCACCCATTACTTTCTCCGAACTACTTGGGACTCAAACCGCAGCCCAGTTTGCCACATCCGCGCATGCAATTGTTTCTATTAAGACCCTCTATCTGCTTTAAACATTGCTACCACCGAACAAATACAGGGTTGGTAAAATTTGAGTTTCAAATCCGTTTTTTGAATAGCTTAGCAGCAAAATACTGAGAAAGAAGAGGAGAAAAGCAGGAGTGATTTTGGATAAGGAGAGTGGGTGAGTGGTTATACACTGTGCGCTCCGGGGATCCTACCAAGTCGGTTCCCCACCTGTCGACCCCACTTTCCCCAACTGCGCTCTGAGAGCTAACAACCACAACACTCCAGAATCACCCCCTCCAGAAAGGAGGTGGGGTTACATCTTCAGCCAATCAGTACCAGCGAGCCCCGGGTGTCCAACCTATGGGGTGGCCGTGGCCGTGCTGGGGGAGGACGTGGGGTGGTCGGGGAGGGGCCGTATTCGTGGGAGGCGCGCACGTGTGGAGTCCGGAGACGCCGGGAGGCAGAGAGGCATCCGGCGCCCAGCTCCCAGGACGCGGGCTCTGCACCCTGGCAGCCTCGGAGTCCCGTCGTCCTGCTTCTTCGACTACGACTGTGCCGGGCAGCATGTGCTCCCGCCGTGGAAGACTGCTCCAAGGTGTCTGAGTCTCCGTGTAAGGAGACAATCACAAATAACAACAATAGTGCCCAGCGCAGACAAAGCGGGGAGGAAAGTTTCTGACCCGCACTAGAGCGGGCCAGGGCTGGGGGGTGAAGGGACGTTGGGCGGGAGGGTGACAACCTGGAAAGAAGAGAACAGCAGGCGGTCCGTCCCAGTCGGACGGGGTCCGGGGCGCGGTACCAGGGGCGGCGGGCTGCGGGGTGCGCTGTCCAAGGTCCGGGGAGGAGGGAGGCGCGCGACGGGCGCGGAGCCCTGAGCCAAAACTGGCAGGCGACAGTCGGGAGAGCGGCTAACAGCTGTCTGGGGCGCCTGGCACCCGGGCTTGTAAAAGTGACCCGGCTGGGGCTAGGACAGGGTGAGGAAACGCGCGGGAGGCTGCGCTGAAGCCCCCATGCTTCCACGCACCACTCCCTACCAGCCTCACCTCTAGCTGCATTCCCCTCCCCCCAAGCCCACTCCTCTCGAATCTCCGCCGGGTGCGGTGGCGGGGGCGGGACCGGAGAGCCCGGGCTCCCGGTCCGGGCGCCGGGTGGATGCTGCGGGCCCGGGAGCTGCTTACCTGGGGTCGCAGTACGGGGAGCTGAGGCAGCCTGCCGCGCAGAGCCGGGCGCCGGGCGCGGCGCAGCCCCTCCACGCCTTGACGTTCTCCTTCTTCGCTTCTCTCCGACTCTGTCCCGGGCACTGAGCAACGAGATCGGTCTGGGCTGCAGCTGTCGTTCGTTCGGCCGCCTCCGCCGCCGCTGCAGCAGACGGAGGACGCCCCGTGGCGGCTGGAAGCCTGTGTGAGTAGCGGCGCCCGAGAGAGTGGGATCTGCTGGAGACTCCGCCGCTCCGGGCGCACGAGCGTGCGCACGCGCGCCTGCGAGTGTGAGTGTGTGTGAGTGCGCGCGCGCCCACGAGGAGGGGGAGTCGCGAGGGGAGGGGGAGAGAGCCGGGAGATGCTAGTAGGGACCGAGGCAAAATTCTTCGCCTCCGGAAATCCGGAGAAGGAGGCTTGAACGCGCATCTAGCCAGGGGGAGCCACCCGCCCGGCGACGGCAGAGGGAGGCGGCGTGGTGCGTGCAGGCTGGGGATCCAAACCCGGAGGAGCTAAACCGAGCTCGGCGTCACCGACGCAGCAAAGGCGAGGCCTGCAGCCCACGATTGCGCTGGCTCCTCTTGGAAGGGTCAGAGACGCTCGCCCCAGCCCCCCTCCGCCCCAGTCGGGACTTCCCTGCTAGGCGCAGAGTGGGGAACGGAGATCCGGATCCCACGGTTGCCACGGCGACCTTGGCGGCACCCGACCTGCTGAGAGGCGGAGCGGGGACCCGGCGCACGTGGCCGTCTACTGGCTGGGACCGGCGTGTGCAAGGCTGCGGGCGCGGAGTGGGAGGTAGAACCCAACCTGGCGCAACCCGCGGCCTCACCTGAGTAAAGGATGCGGAGCGGGGGTGTGAGTGGCTCAGTTGTGGCCGCAGTCAACATACAGGTTTGGGGGACCTTGGGAAGCAGGGCGGGTGGGAGGAATACTTCTTTCTCCAGGTAAAAAGTGGTTATTATTTTCTCTTAGGAACCACTTTTCCTCAAAGTTGTCCAGTTCCCAGGTAACAGTGCCGGCCTCTTCTTTGTTCATATTCGGCTGACAGTGCAGTTTACTTAAAGTCAGCCTTCTCCAAGAAGCTGCTAGTGTGGCCAACTGGTGCCTCTCTTGGGCACTTAAAACCCCTATTTCCTTATTCTTTAAAATCATATTGTACACTTTAGAAATAAATGTTTTCAGTACATTTTTATGTCTTTCCACAAAAAAAAAAATGACATAGTTAAAACAGAGTTCCTTTCCATGTTGTTTTTAATTCTGAATACAGTTTTGTTCACCCAAGAATATGAAAGGTCATAGGTCTGGGCGATGCTTCAAATAGCATCACTGGAAGGACTGTACATGCAAGAATTGTCTTTTGCATCCTTTTGCAAGCCCTCTAGTTTTTAGCACAATCCACATACATTATGTGAGTGCTATAAATGTTGAATGAATGACATTGTTTTCTAGCTTCACATATCCTGAAGGCAAAGTCTTGGATGCTGGAAAGCCATTACCACCCCTTTAGGCTTGCAGGATTTTAACTTATGCCATTTCCCCCTGCACCCCCTGCATGACTATTTTCCTCTCTGGCTCCCATGCAAAAAAAAAAAAAAAAAGGCAATAGAGAATACTGACCCATTGTGCAACCACACTAAAGAATACAAGCAACTGAGCACTCTGTAGTTACTCCAATGGGATATTCTGGGTGTATAAGAAGGTTAAAATTTGCTTTGCTTCAGCCCTAGGAAATCTAACCTCTCCTATAGGGAAAAGTCACCATTCATGAAAGTTTTTCTCTTCTAGAGCATAAGGACAGGACAAGGGTTATAAGAAAAATGATTCTTAGAGCTTGTCAGGTATGGGATTGTCTCTTGTAGAAAGAGCATTACTTCGTTGACATTTGCCAATAAGAGTAGTGTCACCCCAACTACTAATTCTGCTATAGCATCAGGCCTATATCCTTCAACCTTAGCATTACTACAGTTATCCTTTCTGAAGCAAAAGTCACCAATTTTGCATTCCATGCTAAATTTCAGTTCCTTTGAACTCAGGGTCTTCTGTGAGCATATTAATAAAGTTCCTACTTTTCTTCCTAGAAGGAAATGTTCCTTAACATAACTTTTTTCTTTCAACTTACAGCAATACAATTAACTAGTCAAATATTAACTTCCTTAAAAACGCAAGACTGGAAAAGTTGTGTAGCTGAACATTTTAAACTGATTTCATCGCAAGTAACTATACCATACTGTCAGTCTAAATAAAAAGCAAATGCTTTGTGCCACTAAAATCAGATCAATTTAGACTGTGACATGTACCATGAATTCCAAACTCAACTCATGCTGGGAGCCCAGTGCCCTAGATCTTTGAATTGAAAAGGTAGGAACCGTTAGTTGAAGTGCTACTGTTCATTTTCATGGTTGTGACCAGGCCTACAGATACAGGTAATTTCCCCCATAATTTGATCCCAGATCACTTAGTTCATTGGAGTCTTAAAAGATAAAAAACCACCTTGATCTGTACCTGCACGCAAAGTACCAGCTCAGTACAGGGTTAGCACAGGTCAAGAAGCCTTATGTTATCTTGTTTGTCTTTACAGTGTTATACATACCTTTATTCTTTTTAATATTAGGGCTAATTAATTCTGTTGGAGGTCAGGCATCTTTAGGGAGGGTAAAAAATGAGGGAAAAAGATTAAAAAGCTTATAGTTTATTCCAATCAAATGTAGACAGGTTTCCTTAGTTATAAGTGCTGGCATTTTAGGCAGAGGTGGATAGATAAGATACCAATGACTTGTAATAGTTTATAGGATTATAAATTTCCTAGAAACTAAAGGAAGCTATAAATTCTCTCCTCTGGAAAGAGGGCTTACAAAAAATTATGGAGTGAAATTTCATTGGTGTAAGGAAACCTTGTCTGAAGCTCAGGTTAAGAAACTTTTTAACATATGTCCTGATGTACATTGACATTTGTGGCTAAAAGAAAATGATAGATTTACTAATATCCCTACTTTTGTTATTAATCTAGTCATTTATTTCAGTGTCAGCACCAAGAATGTGCAGCAAACCAAAGAAGTATTTATTGAATACCTACTCCAAAATCAGCTGTTTTTCATGAAGTGGTTGTTATGAATAAAATCTAAAAGACAGTCTGTCTTTGCCTTGAAGGACCTTACAATCTTTCAGTCATCATTCTTCAGAACTAAACAGTGAACAGAAGCATAATTTTATCATTTTACCAGGTGCAACAAACTTCAATTTGAATTGCCAATATGACTTAATGAATTCATTTGTTAAATAAATAAACCATTCACTTGATAATTGATTATGAGTTACCAATGTATAATATGCATATTTTCATATTCATACATCATATGATGTATAAAGTAAAAATCTAGTCTATTGCTATATTCTGAATTTTAAAGGTAAAAAACTGATTAATGAGAAAAAATGGACCATGTTGGCAGTGACACCCAATAGGTTTCCTCAGCAGAGCAGAATCAATTAGAATATGCTAGAGTTTATATTCAACCAACCAAAGATTTGGTAGTCTCCCATGTATTTTTAAATATTAGTATATACAAAGAAAAACCCACCAGTCTATTCTTGGATATTGTTGACATATTTTTTATTACTCTCCTCAAATTTTCTTAACTTTTGCCTTCTCAGTTTTTTTTTTCACCCATCAATCCAAAGTCATTGTCTGTTAAGACAATTAAAAAAAAAAAAACTCAATTCATGACAGATTTGTAAAGAGAAGTAATGAGTGGAGGAAATAAAAAGTGGTCCATAGTTAGAGGCAGTGGTACCATGAACTCCTCTCCCACTTATAAGTTGCATTAACATAATTAGAGCTGTTGAAAACCACTCCATTGAGTGCCACCCAAAGGGCCCTACAGGCTGTAGGAGAAACAAGACTACTAGTTACATCTTTTAACTTTCCAGGGGCAATCTTGGTATCATATAAAGAAAGCACTGGGCAGCAAATTCTAAGATCTGAGTTCAAATCCCAGGCTGGCCAACAACTTGTGAAACTATGAACAACTCAATTTTGAACTTTATCAGCCCCTCCTGGGAAATGTGGATGACATGAACCTCATTGGTTAGTTAAGGAAATCATATAAAGTAACTTGAGAAAGGGGCCCTGGGGTTGTAGGAACTCAGTAACTGCACAGTTTGGCTCTAAATCAAAGTGTGTGACCAAAAAAAGAAAAGAAAAAAACGGAGCACATGCATGAATAGGGAGCTCCTATAGAAATTCTGGAAGTCTTTGTTAGATTATAACTTGAAAAACATTGAGCTGGCTTGATGATTCCTGGGAGTTCCTCCCAATGATATTTTAAGAAAGCCACAAACAACCAAAAGTTGGCAGAAGCAGGCACATACAGGAATTTGTGGGTTCTCTAAGTCTAGAGATACTGTAATTCTATAAATTTTGTTGCTGTTGCAAAACCTAAGCATTTATATGCATTTGTTTTTAATTAGTCATTTTTTTTCTATCACACAGATTCTGCTTCCTCAGTGGTGCTTTGAGCTAATAATTTAGGTATATGAATATTTAACACCAATTGTAAACCTTTTTATTTTAAATACAAAAATAATCCACTCTTTTCTCACCCTTAATTGTAAAATTGTTAAGGGTGCATGCTACTTGGGGGATGGGGGGGTGGGAAGAAAGGCAATACATAAATGTATAAAGGAGGGGAAAAAATGTTGTAACATCACCTCTTGGGAACCAACCATCACTACTATTGTGGTATATATCCTCCCAGACATTTTCTTTCCATACATTTAATTGTTTTAAATGTCATTTATGTCAAAATTAAGCCTTTTTATGCTAACAGTTTAACAAAAACAGTTTCACAAAGTTTCAAAAAGTGTTTTTTTCATATTTTTTCCAAGATGTGCTCTGTGTTCAGTAAGTCCTTTAAAAAGAATTTTAACTAGTTCCCTGTGAAATTTCCCTTTTGTGTTCCCCCACTTTCACTCTCTAACAATGAGTACTTTAAAACAACTCTAAAAACTTAATCTCACCTTGAGCTGACATGTTCTGGAGTCACAAGCCCTGCTCCTTGGCCCCTGGCCATTCTCTCCACCCCCAAGATGAAGCCCAGCCTGACCTTGGATCTGGTACTACATTCCTTGATGGAGCAGAAAAGAGTCTTAATTTCAATAAGTAACCAGAGTGTTCATGGGAGTGACCATCTATTGGTTCTGCAGGAGGTTTGGCCTGAAGGTGAATTATTTGTGTTCATGTTTTATGGCGACTGCTGCAGGCAAAATTTGGAAAAGTTACTTTTTATTTTGCTTGTGTTACAAGGAGTTTCACAATACCATTGCTGGCTGTAATTCCAAGAGAATTTCCTACTTACGCAATTGGCTTGTTCTGTTTTACCTAGAAAGTCATTATTATTAATTAAACATATGACAATGTTTATAATTTTGCAAATTTGCAAAACTGTACAAAGAACTTACAGGTTCTCAAAATAAAATAACTCCATTCCAGTCTGTCCCATTCTGCATATCTAAGAGAGCTGAATTTTTGGTGCCATTTCTCAAAATGAGAGCTAAAGAATTGATGGTAGTAGGGAAGAGAAAAACAAAAACCAGAATGAGAGGAATGTTCTATAGTAGTTCTCAGTGAAATATACACCCAATGTTATAAATTGTGAAATTTTTACACAATTTACAATCCTATATGTGTAGCTCATAGAAGAAAATAATGGGATAATTAAATATGACATGCAACAAGGTATAATCTTGAAAATTATACAGATAGCATAATATGTATTAAAAAGTTTTAGAGGGCCCTCCCTGATGGTGCAGCGGGTTAAAGCAGAGCACTAATTAGCTTAAGCCACTTCTGCATGAGTTCGATTCCCACCTGCCCCCAAGGTGACCCACATGGCGCGGCAGACCTCTCCTGACCCACCCGCTGTCCCCACAGCAGTGTACTTCGTTGATCTGCCTGTTCTGCTCCTCACTCTGTCTCTGGTGAATCCTTTCACCTTCCACATCTCTGACATGTACCCCAGTTCTATATGAGTAAATAAATAAATCTTTAAAAAAAAGTTTTAGAGAATTGATAACCTGTCTTTTTATCAAAGGTGTGAGCATCATCATATTTATCATATCAGAAAATTTCAATAACAAAGAAGGTGTTCTCTTGTTGCACAGGAATACAAGATGAGACCACCTATCTTGAGTCCAGAGTCAGCTGCTACAAGTTTATTTATGTAGGCCTACTGGGACTGAGAAGTGACCTTGGGCAGAAAGAGTTACCAAGGTCTTCATTGAAAGATACCAAATTGAATCTGAGAGATAAATGAATCTGAAAGGCAGAGTGAAACAGAAACAGAAAATCTGAAACTGGAAAATAAGATCAAGCCAGAACAAATCCATGAGAGCTGAATACGTGCCCCCCTCATATTGGTAACTGGCTTGATTGAAGCTTCAAGGGATGGTCTCAATTTCTACTCTTTTTACTCCATTTTCAAAATCAGTAGTTAATAGAGTAAAAGCATGTTTGACCAGAATAACTAAGAAAAAAGGAAAATAAGTTCCAAAAATTTTAATTTAATGAACTTATATTAAAATTATGTGCGCTGCAAATCCTTTAAAATGATGCTCACAAAGCATTATAAGAATATTACTATTTAATAGTAGTAGAGCATAGAAAAGTAAAAATATAAGATATAAGATCAGAATTGAAATATGAGTCTGTCCGAGAAAATATGGGTATCTAATCTCTCTACCTCAGTAGAGATATATAAATAGATATAATTTTATACCAAGTTCTTGGGGCTTTCTGTGACAATTAAATGAGATCATCTAAACATTTCCTCATTCCCTAATGATGATGTGGCCCAGGAGATATAGAGGGTAGGGGGTAGGTGAAGTTTATCTTCTGTGATGGTTAATTTTATTTATTTGTCAGAATACTCCGACACTTGGCTAAACATTATTTCTGAGTGTGTCTGTGGAGAGTTTTCAGATGAGATTAGCATTTGAGTTTGTAGACCAAGCAAAGCAGATGATACAGACTCACCAGTGTGGGTGAGTCTGTATCATTCAATCTGCTGAGGGTTAACTAGAACAAAAAGGCAGAGAAAAGGGGAATTCACATTCACTGCTTGACACCAACAGTTCCCCTAGTAGTCAGGCCATTGGACTAGACTATAACCTTACCATTGCCTTTTCTGAGTCCCTAGTTTACAGATAACAGACAATGGGACATCTAAATCTTTGTGATCACAGGGGCCAGTTCTTCACAATAAAGATCTTTACATATACCTAAATATGTGCATTTATGTATGTTTTAAGTTTCTGGAGAATCCTAAAAAACAAACCCACCTTCTCCATGAAATGAACCTTTGAGTTGATTTGTCTGCTTTCTTTATATTTTCTCAAGATGTCAGCTTTCAGTTCTTATTATTGTTGTTTGTAAATTCTCTAATGACACAAGAACTGTATCGCGTACACTTGGGAACATCTATTTTCCCCCACAGATAGTCCTTTTTAACTTACTTTCCCATGTATTCTGAATACATGAAAATATATGGCATTTCTTTCTGACACATTAATGTCTGAAAAAGTCCAGTACAAAAGGCACACATCTGCCCTTTTCCTGGCTGCTGTAGTTCCCACCCTTCATGGCAGTTGCATATGCACTCTTAGAGATCAGCTTCCTGTGATTTTAGTTACATGACTCAATTCTTCTGAAGCAAATCACTCCTCAGTTTTCTGAGACTGCAGAACTGGACCTAGCCCCAAACCATGAAGATCTCCTCAGGGTTTCCATTGCTATGAAATAGCATGACATGGTACTGATTCATGGAGAATCATGTCATAAAAATAACAAGTTTTTAAAAGTAAATGAACTCAAGGTCTTTTTCATGTTTAAGATATTCCATGAATCAAGTTTTCAAAAGCAAAGATTCAATCTGTATTTTTCTTAATCTGTGACATATTAGGACTTATTCAAAATATAAAGAAGAGTTTTCTGACCAAAAAAAAGTGATTTTATCCAATTGAGTTAACAAGAGATGGTGGGTTTGTCTTCTCTACAGATAGATCTAAGTAAATATCTATCTACAGATAGATATTTTCTAAAGTCAGACATGGATCAAGTAGTCTTCTGAGCAGATGATTCTGGGATAAAATAGGACTGGAAGTCCAGACTAGAATGTTACTTTGATATATTTTGACAGTGTTACTCCATGACATTAACAGAAAAAAAATGAAAATAAATGGAAACTAGTCTTTAACAACTGTTATAGTGAGATAATCTTGTTAATGTGAAGAGAGAATTAGGTTACTGGCTATTGACTAAATGTTTTCATTTCCCTCTAAATATATATGTTAAAATCACAATGCCCAGTGTGATGGCACTGGTATTAAGAGGTGGGGTTTGGGTCATGAAGTTGGAGCCCTCATGAATAGAATTAGAAGAAGAGATATTGAGGGCTTTCTCTCATCAGTTGAGATACAATGAGATGGCCATCTTCAGCCAAGAAGAGGCCTCCAGGCCCCAGATATGCCAGCACTTCTATCGCAGATTTCAAAACCATGAGAACTAAATGTTTGTTATCTAAATCACCCAGTCTATGGTATTCTGTTATAGCAACCTGAACTGTGACACTACCCCACAAGTCATTATAGTAGTTGTCGTGTACCCTAACTCTTGCAAAATGTGCCACATACTAAATCTTGGATGAGGAGACTACTAGCATTTCTAGGGTATTACTAAAGTTTTGGTAACAACCAAGTACAGTTATTGAATCTCTATGTGTTTACTCATACAGCCTTATGATTAGTACAATTAACTAGAATCTAGTTTCTTAAAATGGGATTGTCAATTATGACTGTTTTGGGCTTATATTTCTCTAAAATCATTTCACTCTTTTGAATTCCTGTTACACATTGATTACTGATAGATGAAAATAAATGCTTTCAACTTTTACTGATTCTCACATTGATCTGTTTTTGGAGTATTAGTTACTTTGCATAAGAAACATACTATGCACACAGAGAAACATGCCACTATTAAATGTTCACAGTGACATTTCTTAAGTCAGTGTTTATCCAGAGAGACCACTTCACAAAATCTTCCTAATGACTGCCTTATTCTGGAAATACAGAAAATTAACAGAATATACAGAAAATAAATTCCACAACTGGGATGATGAAGGTATAGTGGGCAATAGTTTGAAATTCATCTTATGTATGGAATTTGCTTGTTATTTTTTCCAACATTATAATAATACTTTATTTTAGACAGTTGAATTATTTTCATAAAATGAAGAAGGAAAACACACCTCATAGTCAGAAAACTTGGGTTCAGACCATGGGCATCCCACTTACTGCCTTACTTCAAGTAAATTATTTTACTTACTTTTGTTCTAGTTATTTCAGTTCTTGCTTAAAGATAATGAGGCTGCCCATCTCCAACGTTATTACAAAGACTAGATTATGTTGCTCACATAAATCTTTTTGAAACATCTAAGGTGTAAATGCTAAAACATTTGGGGAAAACTACCATAGTTGTTACTGTTCAAAAATAGTAATGTTTTCAAAGACAAACATACCAGCCCAGTCAACCATGAATAGAACTATTTGGCATAATTTCCAGAGAAAAGTAAAGAATCTGTTTGCAAATTAAGCTGCTGTCCATCTCATGCCAATACCAGTATTTTCCACATGCAGGATTCAGCAGTATAAAGCATGCAGTAAGGTAGTCAGTACACCTTCTTGGACTCATCCACCCAGGTATGACTTATTCCCCCATCTTTCTTTTTGCACAATTACATATCATTTCAATCCTCTCATACCTTTCTTCTTGATTCACTTTAAGTGAGCTATATTTTTTTTCAAAATAAGCAAATAACTTACGCACTATGAAAAATGCCCACAGCACGTTCTATTTACAAAATGCAAAGGCTTTTTATAAACACATTAATGATCATCACACAATATTGCCTACCTGGAATGTTTTCTTGTCTTTTTATCACACATGTCTGCCGAGTTTAAAGTCATAGGGCAGGAACTCTGTCTAATTCTATTTGTAAATCAGTGAGAGAGCATTGTTGTTCAATAAATGCCAAGAAGTAACAGCATCCTTGTGAGATGAATAGGTGGAAATTATTATATCTGTCTATAGCAAAGTGAAAATAAAATGAATACTTTATAATTTTCAAAGCATTCTCATATCGATTATCTTATTTGTCTATCACACCAATACAGCGAGGAGCTAGGGAGCACGGTTGCACTGTTACCCACTTGGATAGACAGAAAATGAGACTAAGAGGTTAAATGTTTGTCTAAGTTTCCTGGGCAAGTTCACACAATTCTAGAAAGCATCCAACCTGCAGGATCTGTGCCCCTATGTTCTCACTAATGCTGCAGGAACTTCACAGCAATAATCCTAGCAGATTTACAAACATGTTAAGAAGCACATCTATGTTCTTTGCTTTGTATCTCAGCACTTAACTCTGACCCTGGCACATAGTAAGTGCTTAGTAAATAGTTGTTTAATTTTTCATGTGTAATTTTCTGTCACCAGAACTCAAGAACTAATTATTGAATTCACAACCACCTTTCCATTTAAGCAGCTGTTCAGCCATTAAAACCATTGTATGTTGCTAATTTTCTGTTTAATTCAATGAAATGTGAAGTCAATTTTCAATAGCCATTTCTGTAATAGACTCAAAAATGTCCTGCAAAATACAACACATGTATATACTCAACAATGTCCTGTAAAGTACAACAAATGCAAGATTCTTAAAAAATTCAAGCTTAACCTTTCATTTTGGTAAGAAAACCCTAGAGCCAGACAATAAAACCAGGACACACATGGTTTATAATCAAGTGTTTGCTATTAATGTCCTCTCTTTCTGCTAGTGACAAGTGTTCTGAGATATTTGTATACTATATGGAGCTTTGAAAAATGTTCAGAACACAAGCTGGATTGTTCAGAGTGAAGGGACAACAGAGTGGATTGACAAAAGGTTGTGAGAAATGCTGTGCATTTCTCAGTCTCTGCTTAGATGTGGGAGGAAACAGTAATCCTATTAGCTACAGTAGATTTCAGCTGAAGGTGTTGCTCACATATTAGTTGCTCAGAGAGTCCTACAAACTTTGATAGTGGTAGAATCAAATGATGATGCTGATTGATATTTATACTAGCTTAGGGACCAAGTCAACATCCTTTTTGAAGGATGCTATTACTTTGCAGATGTATTTTAATCTTCTAGTATTTAGTCTTCTGGTAACATTTTATCTATTAAAATGCCACTAGAAGATTAAAATACCTTTTGGGCCCTCGCTGGTGGCACAATGGGTTAAAACGCAGAACTATGAAGCTATCCACAGCTATGGCAACATAAGTTCCATCATCAGCCAGGGAGGTGAACTACATGGCATGCAGAACTTGCTTACCCACCCAGCAGTATTTCAGCCAGTCTGTCTGTCCTGTTCCTCACTCTGTCTCTGGTGAATCCTCTCTCACACACATCCCTACCTCTGGCCTGTATCCCAGTTCTTGTATGCATAAATAAATCTTAAAAAGAATGAAACAAAATATCTTTTTTAAATGGTCCATAAAAGAAGTCAGAAATTGAATGTTTTAAGTCTTATTTCTCAGAATTACAATCAATTCAAGATACTACCAACCTTTTTTTTTTCACCCACACAGCCTCTGTTAAACAGACATTGTTGAATTAGAGCTAACCTCATGTTCCTTAGTTCAGTTTTTTATCTTCCAGAAAAACTGACAAACAAAACATCAATTAAATCTTTTCTCTTGAAAGAAAATCTTAATTTAAAATAAAGACTGTATTCCAGTGACATTTTGAATAATTTTAGAATATAAAATCCTGAACTTATAAAGAACTCAGTATCAATGTGTGACAGTTTGATTTTATTACTTCTTTATTAAAACTAATACTTTTAAGTGCTCATTCCAAATTTCATATCAAGTGAGGTATCTGAGAGACAGAAATAAAAAACAGATTGAAGTACATCTCAAACCCTTCAACCATCTTTATTTTGCTTAACCTTTAATTTTTATATACTGATTGAGCATGTGGTAATTAATATCCTTGAAAAGAAAAAAAGAGAATATAGATGCATACACATGGGCATTATTTAAACTAGCAAGCCTAAATATATAAATATCAACCTGTTCTAGTTCAAATAAAACATAGAAAATACTTGTTAAGTGTTAATCCAGGGAAAGGGTTCATTTTTATTACTAGGCATGAACAAATGAATGGACTAGAAGCAATGTAAAGCCTTTTTTGGGGGGTGTTCTGCTTTTTTCTGCAAATTTCACCTTATTTAATAATGTTGTATACAGTGTTGTTAAATTTAAAAATATTAATAGAAACTTTTAGAGTGTTTCAATTTTTATTTCTTTTATGATGAGGTTTAAAGTTTTTTGTCAACCAATTTTTTATTGATGCAAATCTGAACTTTTCTATGTGATGTTATTTCAGAGCTCACCTAAGTTCTGCCTTAATTTTTTTTACTTTTTTTTTTATTTTACAACAGTTTATTTTTACATCATTTTGTACATTTTTTTCTTTTCTTTTTTTTCTTTCTCCATCTCAATTGTAATCCCCGCATGCCTTAATTTTTAATAGCATATTGAGTATCTTCTACATTGTGATAAAATACACAGGCATTGTGTATAAAATTCATCAATCACTTTGTAGGGCATGTATTATCATCATGTTTTACAGATGACAAAGCCCTGCTTCCAAAAGGCTAAGTTCCCAAGGTAAGAAAACTAATAAGTTCTAGTATCTATCTAGGAATCTAGCTTTGTCTTTCTCAAAAGCTGTACCCTTTCAGTTTATCATGTGGCTTCTCCAATTTTAAAATCAACAACGTTTATATAGATAAATGTACTTGCACATATACATGCATATGCAAAGTAAGATTCTTTCCTTTTTAAAAAGTCTTGGCATCTAAAAACACAATTACATTGGAAAGACATGTGTCTCAAGAGTGGCCTCTTGACATTCTAGTATAGACCTGCCTTGGTTTTAACCTTTATAAAATCTTAACTTTTAACCTTGAGGAATCATTCTTGCTCTGAGTAAAGTGATTGTGGTTTGTGAAGAGGACAGTTTCCCATTTTCTGCACCTCTATTCAGTTGTGTCATCAGATATTGAAACTAACAGTAAATTTAATAAGCTATTTATTTTTATAATGAGAGAAGCCCTCATTATTCATTAGGAATAGGCAGCATTCAGGGATACAAAAATAGATGGCAGAAATAACAATTGAAATTCTGAATATATTAGAACCACAGCATGTTGCAGGCCAATTAAAATTGACAACCAAGTGAAGCAAAAACACATGGATAAATATAGAAAATTCAAGCTGTTGTTAGGGCAAGACCACCCCCTCCCCTCCACACACACACTTTTTTTCTTGATTAGTATTTTTTCCCTTCTGAATATTCCAGTTCATTTTATTATCCTTTTTCTGCTTGACTTCTGAATTTTCATAAAATTGAATGCCAATAGAAATCAAATTTTAACTCATAGACTACCTTATCACTTTGATGTATTTAGTGCCCTGATATTGGGAAACTATCACTAACTAGAAATACTAGCTTTTGTAGAAAATATGTAATTTTCATAATATAAAACCAAGATAAGAAAAATAGATACTGTGCTAAACATTTCAGCCATGTGTTCACTTCTCTGTATTAAATTGGTATTGGCAGCTGAGTAGGAGATTACAGGGTACAGCTGCTTTAACCTTCAGCAGTAAATGATGCTTGCTGAATCACCTCCATGGGCCTTCAAAGCCCAAGAAGATTAAAAATATAGGTTTGGTGCTCACAATGAGAAAACACAGTCAGTTAGCATTGCTCAGGTTGGGGGTGTGTTTGAATGAAACAGATTACTAATAGAGATTATGGAATTTATTTTTCTGAAGCTCTTGAAGGAAGTTTTGTGTAAAGCATGCCTGACTTCAGGACATTAAGTTTGATGTAACAACACAAACGGTACTTGAGTACCTTCTATGCATCATACATCGTACTGGCTGCTTATACTCATTTCATTTTCACAATGACCATAAGGAGTAGGTATTATTATTATGACTATTACTATTATTATATATATGATAAAGATGAATCAATAATTGTACCCATGTTCACATAATTAGAACTGAGACTAAGCCATCAAAATTCACACCCGCGCCCCTTCTGATTCAGTGGCACCCCTACACTGATTATACATTGTTCTAGCTAAAACAAAACAACAACAACAAAAACACAATGTTGGTTCATGAATGTATTATAATACTTGAAAAAAAAAATGATGTTAGAGAACAGCTAGGTATAATTCCAATACTAACATAATGCATTCACTTTCAAGTTCAATGCTGGTCAGAAAATGATTTTTGAACCTACATATTTTTTGGAGAGAGACCATCTGTAGTGTGTATGGGAGATGTTAGAGGAGGAGAAATACAGCTGTCTTAGTAACGCTGAAAGAAAAGGAACAAGTTAAAGGCTTTCTGCTCTTAGACAAGATTAATCATCTGTAAGTACTTTTCCATTGAATAAATTGTGACAGAGTTATTCAATATGGGTCTAGAAACGGACATAATGATTGCACTCCTCATAAGTAATGCTTTTTAAAAATGGGGGTTGGATTTAGATTATTGTAACAGCAAATAGGTTTGGGAGAATGTTTCCTCACTGAATTAGTTTGTAAAAAGTAGCAAACAGTGCCATCTACTGGGCTTTAATTTTTCTTTGTTACAGGTTTTTCATATGATCCTAACTGTAGTGTACAATTGAATACAAATATATATGAATAAAAGACGTAAGATAAGACATTTGCTTCCCACCATAAATATTTCAAGATATTTTTTTAAAGATTTATTTATTTGTGCATACAGAACTGGGGTACAGGCCAGAGGCTCAGGGGCTGCAAGAGGCTTCACCAGAGACAGAGTGGGGAGCAGAACAGGCAGATCAGATCGACGAATTACACTGCTGAGGGTAGCAGCGGGCGGGTCAGGAGAGATCTGTCACGCCATGTGTGGTCACCTCCTGGGCAGGCGGGAATCAAACTCATGCAGAAGTGGCTTTAGCTTCTTAGTGCTGTGTTTTAACCCTCTGCACCACCAGAGAGGGCCATATTTCAAGATATTTTTAAGTGGCTGTTTTTCTTTCTTTTAGGGATGCATTTGAAGACATTTAATTATTGCTATTAAACGAAGTATTCAATAAAGACCAAATAATTGCCTTCAATAAAGTCTATGTTGATTTATTAAAATAAAAAAAAAAACTAACAAATGTTGGTGAGGATGTGGAGAAAAAGGAACTCTCCTGCACTGCTGGTGGGAATGCAAACTAATACAACCACTATAGAAAACTGTGTGGAGGTTCCTCAAAATGCTAAACATGGAGCTTCCCTATGACCCAGCAATCCCACTCCTAGGTATCTACCCAAAAGACACAAAAACACTGACTGAAAAAGATACCTGCACCCCATGTTTATTGCTGCTTTATTTACAGTTGGAAAAGCATGGAAGCTGCCCAAATGCCCAAAAGTAGATGACTGGATTAAAAAGATGTGGTACATATATACAATGGAATATTACTCAGCAACCAAAAAAGAGAAACACATGTCTTTTGCAGCAACTTGGATGGAGCTGGAAAAGATCATGCTTAGTGAGATAAGCCAGAAAGAGAAAGAAAAATACCGGATGGTTTCACTCATAGCAGGAGTATAATGGACCAGGCGAGAAAATAACAAAAGTAATGAACAACCATATACAAGAGACATTTTGTGGGGCTGGAGTGGGGAATGGGATCAAAAATGGGGGGGGTGGGGAGGGGAGTGCACGGGATTATGGTGATGGCACATGGGTGACTTGGTGATAGGAAACCCGCAGGGATTACAATTGAGATGGGGGAAAAAATGTACAAAATGATGTAAAAATAAGCTGTTATAAAAAAAAATTTTTAAATATAAAAAAAACTTGGGGACCCTCCTGGTGGCACAGCGGGTTAAAGCACAGCACTGAGAAGCTAAAGTCACTTCTGCATGAGTTCATCCCCGCCTATCCCAGAGGTGATCCACATGGCATGGCAGACCCCTCCTGACCCGCCCACTGCTCCCCTCAGCAGTGTACTTGGTTGACCTGCCTGTTCTGTTCCCCACTCTGTCTCTGGTGAATCCTCTCACCGCCCCTGTACCTGGGCCTGTACCCTAGTTCTGTATCCACAAATAAAAAAATATAAAAAAAAAAAAAACTTTCTTGGACCCTCCCTGGTGGCACAGTAAAGCACAGCACTGAGAAGCTAAAGTCACTTCCGCATGAGTTCAATCCCCGCCTGCCCTGGAGGTGACCACGTGGCGCGGCAGACCTCTCTTGACCCACCCGCTGCTCCCCTCAGCAGTGTACTTCGTGGATCTGCCTGTTCTGCTCCCCACTCTGTCTCTAGTGAATCCTCTCATCCTCTGCATCTCTGGCCTGTACCACAGTTCTGTATGAATAAATAAATAAATCTTAAAAAAAAAAAACTTTCTTGAAAGAAAGGTTAAATTTCCCTCCATGGAAATATCACCCCAGGGAAAATAATCCATTTCCTTTGCCCAGTGACAACTTTTCTTTACAATGTGAGCTGGAGGAAAGTTACTTCCTACGGAGGAGGCCACAGGTAAATATCCATTCTATGCTACCCACAAGGTGGAGAACAGGGTGTTGGGGGTGCTGTCCCAGTTCTTCCCTGGGAGAATCAGTGTTCTGGGTTATTTGGTTTTCAACAACCAGCTAGTTGACACACAAGAGTACATAAGATAGTTTGTGATCCACAGTATGGCCACACACAGTACAGTGTTTTTCAGGTTGTGTCACTCAAAACCACCTGCATCAGGATCACCTGAGGAGCTTGTGAAAGACATGCCCTGGCCTGAACCTAAAACACATTGAATCATAAATTTTTGCTGCCCAGAAATCATCACTTAATAATTATTCTGATGCACATTGGAGTTTGGTAACCATTGTCTAGAACCTTGGGATTTCTAGAACCTGTGATGCTTGCTGTGTCTAAGTTCAAAGTGCACACAGGCATGCCTCCGATGATCCATTCCAGACCTTCCCTAAGGGAACTGTTCTAACGCACAAGCGCTTGCCTCTCAGCACCCTGGGTTCCATCTCAGTGACTCCAATTCACTGGGAATGGCCCAGGCCCTGCCAGTCGATAGTCTTGGCAAACTGCAGTTTCAGGGAAACTCCAGGGTCACACCTACAAGAAAACTATTGAGTGGACAACATTTCTTAGCTATCTTTCCATTGCCTTTGAGTGTCTCCTTCATTTTAGTATACCTCGGGGCTTCTTCTCTCCTTTTACTCGCCATTCTCAGTTCATTCTTATTCATCCCATTCCTGATGATACTTGTTGATAATAACTAGCCTCTTCCAGAGCATAAATCTTGATGAAGTTGAGTGCCCAAAGGGTGGCCTATAAAGTCTGGAAACAAAATATTTTGTCATATAACATTACATCAAAATGTCATTTATTCTATATCCAATTATGCTTTTAGATTTGATATTGCTCCTTTAGATAACATTTCATTTACTCCAGCCTTCTTGATTACTATGATGATAGGCCTGTGTGATTTGCAAAGAGTACTGTGAATAGTGGAGTGGTTTGGATAGAGACTTGATTATTTTGTCTTTGGTGGAAGTTGACTCATATGAATTGTCCATTATTCTGATGATGCTGGTGTATAATATAATGAAAACAGTGAGGCTTCCCAATATTATTTCCATTAAAAACAAATAAATAAAATAAATTATCTTAAAAAAAAAAAATGAAGTCTCCAGGACATCAGCAAGTCAGACAATAGTGCACCATGAAAAGACACCACTAGGACTCAGAACTCCCTCCTTTCTCGTAGCTAAGCCAATTCAGTTATCAAACCAAGCTCATATCTAAACCTCCTATGTAGCATTCTCCTGAGGCAGCCCTATCCGTAGTGACCCCTCCTTCCTCTAAAACCGTAGCACTCACAGTCTTACCCACAACATGACAACTAGTTATAGACTATTTTAAATGGTCCATAAGTTCTGTTGAATAAAAAGAGTATAAATAAGGATGTTTGATACTTTGAAAGTGAAAATGTACATTGATGTGTAATGTGTGCATTGTTATTACGATTCTTTCCAACTCATTGGAAATATGTTCATTAGAGGCAGGGAAAATGTCTTATATTCATATCTCCCATAATATCATGCACAGGAAAAATACTTAATAAATAGTGGCTCATTTGAAGTAATGTTCTCTCTTATTTCTCCCCAAGAGTAAGACATGAATAATACTTTTTATAATGCTCAAGTCTTTTAATGAAAGACTGTTGACTATAGCAAGTTATGAAATAGTGTCATTTGTTACAGCATTGATGAGAAAATCAATTTCTGACTGTGACCACTGTCTTTGTGTTTTTTTTTTTCCTTTTTTCACATACTACCTATTTGTGCATGGATTTTTTTCAGGTATTTTGGTTTGCTTCCTAATATGTGCACATGAGGTTCATTGACATGTCTTCATTGTTCTACTGTGTGTGTGTTTCTGTGATGTGCCCTGAGATGGAAGGGATCTTTTACAGAATTGGGTCTAGCTTTGTGCCATGAGTTGTCAGATTAGGCTCCTGCTTCCTTGACCCAGAGCTGGAATAAGCAGTTTGGAAAAAATGAATAAGCATAAACTATTGCTTCACATTAGAAGTGGTTTTGCATCTTCATTTAGAATTTTGGTAATGTTTTTATGATCAGAAGTATTCCCCAGGAACTTAACTCTTGTTTATATTAAATAGTCTAATGAGATTCAGTGGTACAATTGATTAGTGCCTGGTACTTATATATTAATTAGCTTATGGTAAAATTGGTTTCAGCATACATAATTTTATTAAAGTTGCACTTTCCAAGAATCCATCTATAATTAAGATTAAATAAGGAGTTACTGTATTCTGCAGATGAGAGATTTCAGTCACACATTTTGATATGTTATAGATTAGGAGAGCCTTTTGGCATCATTTTCTTGTCATTTGGATTAACTCCCTTCCTAGACCAAGTTCTGCCTCGTGTGGTGATCTTACACACCTTCCTGCTTTGTTCTGTCAAGCTTTCATTGGTTCTCTGCTTTTCCCTTTATACCAAGTTGCTCCTGAAGCAATTCTATTAACCTCAAAAGCACAAATTTTGTCCTGTTCCCCAGAGTTATCCACAGTCATAAGATACATACTTTTCTCACTCATTGATGGTTTATCTTTCCAGTAGATCTCAACTTTAGCTACATATCAGAAACATCTGAAAAAAAAAAAATGCTGGTGTCCAATCCTTATTATCTCAGATTTAATTGACTTTATATAGAGCCAAAGATGCAGTGTGTGTGTGTGTGTGTGTGTGTTTAAATCCCGTGGGAAATTCTAATATGTACCCAGAATTGAGAACATCCCATTTAACTTATGTTCAGCTAAGAAGTTCCTATTTTGCCTTCCTCCTCCATTTAGGTCAAAATTCCTGGCTTAAGGTTTAAACTGTTAAAAGTCTGGCACTAAGAAGTGAAAGCCATTTCAGCATGAGTTCCACCCACCCCCTCCCCAAAGGTGATCCACATGATGAGGCAGACCTCTCCTGACCTGCCTGCTGCTCCACTCAGCAGTGTATTTCATCAGTTAGCCTGTTCTGCTCCCCACTCTGTCTCTGGTGAATCCTTTCACTAACCCTGCATCTCTGGCCTGCACCTCAGCTCTATAAATATATTTTTAAAAAAATCAGCATATGTAACTATAGACATTCACAAAAAGTAAGCAGATCATGACATAAGCTATATAAATCCAAATACAATCATATAAATACACCATGTAGGAGTATTATACTTACATCCCCTTAGGGAAATAACCAGATCTTTGTGTATTTTAAAGGTTTCACCACTAGAAAACACCCAAATAGGTTTAAGAATGACTTAGTTAATATATGAATTATTAGTCGATATGAAATGGAAATCTCTGGCAAGACAAGACCTTGAAAATCTTCACCAATGTACTCTCTTGCCAAGCATTTCTGACAATTATTAATGCTGGAGAAATAAAATTGTCAAGAGGTGTCACCTACTTTGAGGAGAGGTTTGCCATGAGTGGAATTTAGAACTACTCTTCCCACTCAAATGTGCTGCCCAGCAGATGATGTTGCCAGCTATCATCTCTAACCTCATTTACTGTCCACCCAGAGCGCTGTTTCCAGGATTTGAGATGTTAATTACGACTGAGTACAATAGCATGGGATATTTCTCAGCCCATCACTATGTTTTGCATAACACATAAGTGTCTAGAGGGTATGTGAATGGCTAATAAATATATGTGTGTAATAGGTTCCACTAAAATAAAACGATTCACATTAGGATAAAATGCCCCTCTCCATCCATTTGAAACTATTTTATTTAATTGTATCCCATACTATTTGGATCCCTAATCTTTCTGTCAGTAATCAATGGAAAAGATGAAGACATAAAATCTACAAGTCTAACATCTATTTTATCAGGAAAAATTAGCTACTTTGAAATACATAATTATTTTATAAAATGTGGTTTAGAAAATACTGAATATAGTTAATGAATGAGAGTTTTTGGTTGTCAATTTCACTGAATAGGCATTTATGGGTGTTTAGGGAACTTTGGAAACAATTGTAAAAGAACTCAACTAATTGAGGGGTGGACCTTAGTTGAGCACTCTGAGCTGCTGGCCTGAAATTATTATGAAATGATGTCATCTTCCCAAAAACCTGTTCTATGCTGTGAGCCGAGAATAGTCATTTCTGTTTCTGTTCCACCTTCGTTAATTTTAAAGGCTTTTTTTGAGTAATTTAACACATTTTGCTAGGTCAAGATTTTGTTACCTTTCTAAGGATTCAGAGATGGATAATTGAAAAAATCAGAAAGATGTGACAAAAAGTCAGAGTAAGAGATAAAACACATAAATGTGTGATTCCTGAGGCCCCCAACCATGCCACCTTTGTAAATTCACAGACCCATTGGGTGGGCTTATTTTCTTTGTTCTCTTTTCCCCATTAACTAAGAATGTCAAAGTTGGCTTAGTAGCAGTTAGTAGCTCTTTAGAGATAAAATGAAATCCAGTGACATAGTAGTATCATATACTTTAAGTGTGAAAGTTGTTCCTTATGAACTATTATTAATATGGAGTAAATACTGAGGTAACATTTATTTTTCCTTGCTAAGTATCTTAAAAATTAACAGAGAAGATTAATGGAGTAGAAAATTGTCACAACATGATGGTCCCCTGCTGCCATAGCAAGGGTAAGATAAAATCTAGGAAGTAGATAGAGAACAGAAACCAACTTTTTGCAATTAGCAGCTAGCAGTGACTCCAGGATTTTGAGCTACAACTGTTTAATTGACAAGAGAAGAAAAAGGGAGCAGAGGGGAGGAGATAAAATAATTTTCTCCATATTGCATTTTAAAAAAAATACCTGTTTTTAAACTAATGAATGAGAAATCAGAAGGTATTCCTTTCCATGGTGACACATTGGTTAGAGAATAAATTATTCTTTCAGCCTCCTATAGGGTAATGGTAATTGACTTATGGTCCTCCACAACTATTCTGAGCAAGTCTAGGGAACTTCATTTCAGTAGCTAAAAACTTCTACATTAATAGATAATTAGGGCTATATATTACACAATTCCTAGGGCAACATTTATGTGGAATACTCATTGTTTTAGGAGATGAGACTTTTAAACCACAAATGTAGAATTTTCAAAAATAATCATTTATTTTCTTAATTTCTGACTCTGGGGTTCCTAGTGTACATGCAAGAAAATGTGCTCTCTGCCTCTCTTGGAATCCACCCTCAACCCAACCCCAAAATGTATCAAAATACTGATGTTTTGCACATCCAGAGTTTTAAGGACCACAGATATGAGGCAGCTCAAGAAGCTGCCTGGTGAAGTGAAAGAACCTTGGCAGAGACAGTGGGCACACCACTGGAGGATGGGAACATAGGGAGGGGCAGGGTGGTAAAAAGGCTACTTGCAAATACAATCCAAGAGAGGATCAACTGCTCGTAGAACTACAAACAGCAAAAGCTAAGTAAAAAGGCCTTTACTCCTTCCCCTCTGTCCTCCTCATCCATACCAAGGTGTTGGCACTTGGTGTTGGTAGCAGAACTTTAGAAGAAGACAGCAATAGAAATAACTTGTGTTCCTACACCTAGTAGCCAAATAAGGCCAGCAGTCATATCTCAGTAGAAAAAGAGGATAAAATTTAAACAGGAAATTAAGGTTAGACTTATGCTTACCAAAAAATGAGATAGTAGCCATTAGATAGTAGCCATAAGCCATACTTATCAAAAAATGAGATAGTAGCCATAAGCCGGAAATGCTCTGGAATCTCACAGATGTGGAAGATGATGGGGAAAGATCTAGCCACCATAGCTGGATGAAGACAGAACATAGTTCCCTGGCTATGTCATAAACATTCATACCCCTCTTCGCTCTCCACATGTTTTGTTCCATCTTATCTGGCAGCCTGTGGTGCATCCATGTTATAGCCAGTACTTACATGGGCCTCTTCATCTCCATGGCTATTTCCTGAATGTTGAAGCTGACTCCTGCCCCAGAAGCTCCCTCCCGAGGGACAGTTCTCTCTTCTCTATATTGTTTAAACTCTGCTTACTCTTGCCAACATTTTCTCCCTTTTTTACCCTCTATAAGCCCACTCTTGTGGGCTTAGTTTAATTTTTAGAAGAAAACCAGAAGGGACAAAGGCTGATCTATTTCTACACCTGAGGTCAAGTGGAGCATAGAGTATTGGCTTAAATATGGAAAAAGATAAAGGGGAACTAGGTGAAGAAAAAAAAATATGTAAATTATATAGCAAACTTTTACTTAGCTCCACTTGGATTTCTGGTGAAATTTAGTTATCCTTGATCTAATTATATCTTGCTGCTGGATGCTGAAGACATGTATTTAAGCTAGTCACAGTACACTTTATATACTTAGGTGCCTATTTCTTTCCCTATGCTTAGTAAGGGCTGTGTAAGAAAGCAGCAGAGCCTGGTGGTTGAGACTATTATGTCACTCTATGAGTACTCAAAAGCTATTTAACCTCCCTGTGTTTCAGTTTCCCCATATGTGAAAATAGGAATGATAACCACAGTGTCTATCTCACAGGGATTTTATGAGAATAGAAGTAAAGTTTATAAAATGCTTATGAGAATGCATGAGACATATGTGTAAGAGAAGTATTTATTGATAAATTGTTTGCTCTGTTATATTCTAGAGTGTCCGTGAGGCATATATTTACTACATGTCTATTCTTTTACATAGAATCCCAGTAGTTTGCCTCGACTGATTCCTCCATACGTATTTTTGTTAAATGAATGAACGAGTCTGTCTAAGTGTTAGGTATGGTGGGATGAGCACAGCCAGACTATCCAAATAACTACTTTTGAGAAGAACTGGCATTTGAAAGAGATAAATAGACCTAAACTAGTTTGATTCCAGAGAGCCTTTAAACTCATACAATTGTCCAGGGCTTCCTGATTCAATGTCAGCCTACCGTTACATCTGACCAACTATCTATTGTTGTTGTTGTTGTTGTTTTTAAGATTTATTTATTTATTATTTATGCATAGGAGAACTGGTGTTTAGACCAGAAGTATGTGGGGTGAAAGGATTCACCAGAGACAGAATGGGGAGTAGAACAGGAAGAAATACTGAAATATATTCCTGATGGAGAGAGAAACAAGAGAGGTCTGCTTCATCGTGTGGATTAGCTCCCTGTCCTGGGATCGAACTCAAGCTATCAGGGTGGGCCTTCCGGAACTTCCTAGTAGTTATACTGAGACTTGACGCTTAGATCACCAGGGAGGCCATGACAAGCGATATATATTGAATAAACAAAAGATGGCATATACATAAAATAGAATTATTAGCCGGCTTTAAAGTGACAGAAATTCTGACATATAGGGCATGGATAAGTTAAATATGCCTGGCACAAGAGGACAAGTGTTAAAATACTTTACTTATGTGAGATAGGTAGAATTCATAGAGAAAAAAGAATGGTGATTGGCAGGGACTTGGGGTTAGGAGTAACGTCAGGAAGGAATAGTTACAGTTTAATGGGTATAAAGTTTCAGTTTTAGATGAAAAATTTGTGGAGATGGATGGGTATCAGCATTGATGGTGGTAGCAAAACAATGTAAATGTACTGAGTACTACTGAACTTAAAATGGTTAGCATAGTAATCTTTATATATGTGGTATATACAAATATGTTGTCATTGCTTATATAAAATATCTGTAAAAATTAAAAAGAAAAAAATAGTTTTTTTAATTGGCAAAACATTTAAAAATTCATAAGAAAAAAATGGCCTTTAAGTATATGAAAGATACACAACTTCACTTATTAGAAAATATGTATCAAAATACATTTATAGGGGCCTCCCTGGTGGGTCAGGAGGGAGTTAAGTCTCAGTACTATCAAGCCAGCCACTGTGCTCTGACTTTTGGAGAACAATTCAGTCTTGCTATACATTGTTGGTGGGGATATATAATAGCACAGACCATTAAAAGAAATTTAGTAATATTTAGAAAGATGATTTATCTATGTATAAGCAATTTAATCTAGTGATTCCACTTCTAGGAAGTTATTCCAATTACATAGTGATTAAAATAGAGAATCCATATGTACACAAAGGGTTATTTATTACAATATTACTTATAATAGTAAAGATTAGCAAAAAGCCCAAATGTTCATTCACAAATTGACTAAGTTACTGGCATCCTTTGGAATTGAAGGCTATGTAGTTATAAGAAAGTTATTAGAAAGATTATATAAAAATAAATCTGAAATTATCTTATAATAAATAATAACATTGTTTTGCCATTTTGAAACAACAAATATATACTCCATGGTGACTTAGGAATAATTTTGTCAGGACCATGTATCTGTTTTACCAAAGAGGTTGTGAAGCAAAATTTGTCTTTACATAAGAAAAACAGCAAATAAGTTTCTTACTTCTAAAAAAGGGATCTTTTTTTTATATCTTTGCTGATATAAAGACTCAGTAAATGGCTTTTATAAATTCTTTTTGATGAGTATACAGTTACTTTTAGAAGATGTTACAGAGAAACACTCTTGATATTGAAAATTTTCTTGAAATTAATTTTCCCACTTAGAACCATATTTGATTTCAACTTCTAGTAATAACTCTTCTAAGCCAATTTTTATTCTTAAATGTTGCAGTCCATATTTCTATCCCCTAAGTGCCACCATGAGCCAGTAAGAAAACTTTATTAAATGACAATAAATAATGCTTCCAGGGTTGGGCAGAGTTTAACCTTTTATAAACTCACATAATCTCTAAGAGTTGAGGAGTGGGTTTAATATGAATTAACAATACAATATAAAACCATAAAAATCCTTAAAAACTTAGGTTGTGGTAATGGAAAACAAAATCCCAAATGTGGAATCAAATAGGCTGCTTTTATAAGAGGCTGATCAGACTATATTACATATTATTTTCATCGGACAATATCAAGGCAGTATATATACAAAAGAATTTGGTAGATTGATGGAGGGACTAAAACTTCTGCCCTATAAGCTATTACAAAAGAACTGGGAATATTTAGGGTAGGGAAAATAAATTTCCAGCTCTTTGAAACTTACAGCTGCCTTTTAGGAAACAGAAATAGGATATAATATTTATATTATTTTGTAATCTACTTTTTAATCATAAGCATATTAATAAGTTATTTCTCCTCATTATCTACTAAGGTATATTTTGTCTTTCATTTTTTATACACTCCATTCCAGTGCCCAGTCTTTTAAAAAGTGCTGCATTTTAAATTCAAAGAATGCTTAAAATTTCAAGGACTTTGGCATCCTTTTAATTTATTTGCCTATACTGTGAGGTATTAGTAATTATAATAATTAATATCACAGAACACACATTTCTCTTTGGTATATGGTATATTAAATCCTGTGATTGTGGTTGTTTTTATTATTTACTTAGTACTTTTCCATTTTATTATGTAGTTTATTTCTCAAATATTCCTGGTTAAAGCAGACATAATTGTACTAAACTGTATCTGAAAATTAAAGCAATTGGGAAACATCCTCAGGAAAGCATAAAATTATTTTCTTACAAGGAAATGAATGCTCTGGCCTAATAAGCATGGTTAAGCATGTCCAAACCCCTAAAGATATGAAAGCCTCTGTGCTATCAGCTAATGGAATATTATAATTCCACAGGAAAAAAAAAAAAACGAAAGAAATATATGAAGGTGATTTAAAAAGAGGCAGTTTTCAGTGGTATAAAAAAAATAATAGATATAGAAAGCTGGTTTCCTGAAATGATTTTGCTACAGAGGTAATTAGAAAAGATATAAAGTGTGCCATTGGGAAAAATTATATTAGAATTATAGTTAAACTCCATAATTACGTGTAACCCAAATAGAAACAATAAAAATCAAGTGAAATTGCCCCCAAATTATCCTAAATATGCATTAAATTTATGATTAATGTAGCATAGTCTATTCAGAAAAGTGTTACTATTTCTATTTTTAATAAAGTTTTTTTAAATTACAGTCCCACTTGTTATGTTTTATTTTCTTAAACTTATTACAGCTTTCTCTTTTAAAAGATTGAAGATTTTACATATTTTTTTCAATATATAAAAGTCTTTAAAACATATTATATAATGTACTTATAGTTGAAGGACATAAAAATGTATTTCTTTTGCCTTATTAAGCATGTTTACTTTCATTGGAGTTACCTAAGAGTATCACTTCTTGGAAAGCATTTATTTTAAAGCTTTGGTCTTTATAAACACACATTTTGCTTTAAAATCATAAAAGACTTTGGAAATGGCCATCAACATCTAATTAGCATTTGTATAAATGCATAGGATTATGTATCATTTAGTATCATTCTACGTCAAGCAAATATCCCATATTGGATTAATTTAAAAAAATACTAATACAAAATAGTGATTGACATTAAATTTGAAGTTTATTAGTATAGTTTTATTGTTTTATTAAGTACATGGAATAAAGTTTGTGCTTTTTGACTTGCTTTTTCAATTAAAAAATAGTTAATATCAAAATTATCCTAATTAGGACAGTGGTTAGATTTCAAAGTATTAAGTTTCTTCCCTTTTTTCCCCTCCTGCTGCTACTGCTGGAATTAGAATGGAACTGCTATGAGGCATAGGAATAGAGTAAGAGCCCTTAAAAACGGAAATTTCAACGTGACTGTTTTTGTCAGATGACTTTAGTTTGGGATTCCGAAAAGTAAACTGAGTAAGTGATGTATTATCAATGTCATGCCAGGAGAAACTGCTAAGACTGGTAAAGAGAAAGAAGCCAAACAAGATGCCTAGCAGGCAATATTCTTTTCAAGGTAGCAAACCTACCCCAGAATGTCTTACATGAGAACTACTGAAAACATAATGATATCTGCAGTGGGAGAGAGGTAGTCAAGAAGGATTTCCAGAAAGAAAAAAAAAAATCTTAGAGAGGCTTTAGGCAATACTCTGGCCATGTCCACCATACAATGTTTCTGAGAACAGTTTATCTGTGAAGAGTTTAAAAGCAACACACAGATGAACTATCTTGTATAAACCAGCATTATATGAAGAAATTGTTTGCAGGTTCAGGATCCACCTTTAAGCTAGTGTAAATTTTGAATTTACAACAACAACAAAAATTTTGAATTGGAACCTGAAGATGATATATCTGTGTCTGTGCATGGGCTTGAAAAAAGAAAGCTCTGAAAGAGGAAGTGACATTTAAAATGGAAAGAAATGAAAGAAAATTAGAGAATTACACTAATTATCAGTAAACTGTGCAGGGATAAATTACACTGACAGATTGAGACTGAAAGGCTTGAAAGATAAATTACTGAAAGATTAGAAAATGAATAAATCTTTCACTCTGAAAACTGAGGGTTTTGTATAAATTTCTATCAACTACAAATTAAAATACTATCAATGTTATATACTACCCAGCTAAGTCAATATGACATCTAAAGTTTGGAAATAGCCTCAAAGAGATGTCCCCTTAGAGAATAAAAAACACATGAGCATGGTTATAGATCTCTGTAGAAAAAGTGGATGTAGAGAATATCATGCAATATTTTTCAGCCAAGTAGATATGATGACATCTGGCTATATCACTGTGCATGAATTAGATAACAACAGTCATTAAGGACATAACAACTCATGCAAATTGCAGGTTTGTTATTTTATTTTCAAGTCATACAAGCAAAGAAGCACTATGGATTCAAAGAGAAATTGTCTTGCAAGCACCTAGGGAAGCTTCTCCAATACAGGCACAGAAATTACATGTATCTAGTCTATCTCAAGAGGCAGTGATAAGCAATATTAGGTGAGATGATTGATATGTCCTGACTTAAACATTTTAGACAAAATATTTCAAATTGTGTCTTAGACTGGCAGTGTATTGTTGCTGCCCTTAAATTACCTTGTGCTGTATGTAAGTAATACTAGCAAATATGTATAATTTAAGTGTTTTACTCCAATTGTGCTTTTCTTTAGTTTTTACAGCAATTTTAACATTATTGTTGCAGCAGAGAGCTGCTTGGGTAAGAAACCTTTTAAGACTATCCTATCAGGGGCCCTCCCTGGTGGCGCAATGGGTTAAAGCACTGCACTAAGAACCTTAAGCCACTTCAGCATGACTTGGATCCTCACCCCGGAGGTGACCCACATGGCGCAGAAGACCTCTCCTGACCCACCCACTGTCTCCCTCAACAGTGTACTTCATAGATCTGCCTGTTCTGCTCCCCACTCTGTCTCTGGTGAATCCTCTCGCTGTCCCTTCACCTCTGGCCTGTACCCCAGTTCTGTATGCACAAATAAATAAATCTTAAAAAATAAATCATATGAACTCTGGCTTTGGTTTTGAAATATACCATCTTATTAAGAAATTGAAATTTATTTAATGCTTGGCCTTCACTGGATTATGTAAACACAACTTTGTCATTACCAAATAATGTGCTGTTTTTAGTTTTCTAAATACCCAGACCTCATAGTCATCTTTAAATGGAAAATTAAAAGAAAAGCAATGTGAACCATCCCATTCTTAGCTATGAATTAAATAAATCCAACCTGTTATTGGTATCTTTTCATTTGTTTTTCCTGGTTTTGCTCATAGTTTAGTAACATTGAGGATAAAGAGTTACATAGTTGCTAATACGATATAGAAGACCTATTTCTTATGCTGCCAAATTTACCAGAAAAGAAAAACTATCTCATATTTAGAGATTTTTTTAAAAATTCAAATAAACAAATATAGCATAGGTTGTTTTAATGTCTGGTCATCAGTTCTAGTACTCATCAGCTTAATGAAAATGAAATAGTTATTTAAAATATGAACAGCTCACAAATAAAATAATTTTTAATTGCAAAACTACAAGTCCTTCCAAATCTATGGACTCCCACCACCAAAAAATAACCCCAAATCTCCATAACAGTCATACAGGCCTTAACATTTTTTATGGATGAACAATGGAATCCATGTTCACCAAAGATGTATGGGAATTTGAGTTGTTCTTTTTTTTTTTTTTTTAAGATTTATTTATTCATACAGAAGTTGAGTGCTAGAGGGGCAGTGAGAAGATTCACCAGAAACAGAGTGGGTAGCAGAACAGGCTGACTGACAAAGTGTACTGCTGAGGGAAACAGCAGGTGGGTCAGGAGAGGTCTGCTCAGCCATGTGGGTCACTTAAGCGGCTGCAGCCAGCGGCAGTGCAGCATCCTAAAGGGTTGTGCCACCAGGGAAGGTCTGGGAATTTGAGTTTTAATTGTAATAGCCTATGTGAACTTTTTAAGGTTCTGAAGTAATTTTTTTTTTAAAGATTTATTTATTTGTGCATACAGAACTGGGGTACAGGCCAGAGGCTCAGGGGCGGTGAGAGGCTTCACCAGAGACAGAGTGGGGAACAGAACAGGCAGATCGACGAAGTACACTGCTGAGGGGAGCAGCAGGCGGGTCAGGAGAGGTCTGCTGTGCCATGTGGATCTCCTCCGGGGCAGGAGGGGATCAAACTCATGCGGAAGTGGCTTAAGGTTCTTAGTGCAGTGCTTTAACCCATTGTGCCACCAGGGAGGGCCAGTCAAAATATTTTAATACTGTACCTCATGTAGTGTTAACAATGTAAATTTCTAAAATAATTTTTAAAAAACTGTACACTTACAACAAAATTGAGAGGAAGATACAGAGATTTTTCATCCTTATCCTTATCCTTACATATGTACAATCTCCCCTATTAATATCACTCACCAGTAAGGTATACTTTTTTTAGCAAGGGTGAAACTACACTGACATAATAATCATTTGAAGTCTATAGTTTACCTTAAGATTCACTCTTGGTAGGCCCTTCCTGGTGACCCAAGGGGTTAAAGCACAGCCCTATGCTGCTATTGCAGCCACTGCAGCAAGAATTCAATCCCCAGCCAAGGGGGTGGCCCACAGGGAGAGGCAGACCCTTGTCTGACCTGCTCCCCTCAGCAGTGTATACCAGTATTTCAGCCTGTTCTGTTCCCCAATCTGTCTCTGGTGAATCCTCTCAACTCCCCACACTTCTGGCTTGTACCCCAGTTATGTATGTATAAATAAAAGAATATTAAAAAAAAGTCCATTCTTTGTTTCAATTCTACAAATTGGGGCAAATATATAATGACTTATACCCATACAGAATATTTTTCAATGCACTAAGTATCTGCTGTATTCTGTCGATTCACCTTTTCCCCAATACCCTTGCATAACTTTGACAAACACTGACCTTTTTTATTATCTCCATAGACATTTCTATAAGGACATATAATCAAATACATCATTGCTATTAGTATTTCGAGCAAATTATATGTTAGATTAAGAAAAGAAAAATGAGCTATTTTACCTTTACTTGTTCCTTTTTTGATATTCTTCCTTACTTTATGCAGATCCAAGTTTGTGATCTATGTTGTTTTTCTTCTCTCTAGAGAACTTCTTTTAACATTACACAAGGCAGGTGTACTGACAACAAATTCCCTTAATTTTTCTGAAAAAAAAATCTTGTTTTCTCTTTCATTTGTGAAGTGTTATTTTACAGCATACAAAAATCTAGGTTGGGGGGTACTTTTTCTCTCAACAACTCACTCTACTCTTTCTGCTTGCATGGTTTCTGAGGAGAAGAAATATGTAATTTATATCTGGAGGTAAATCTCAATTATACTTCCTATCCCGCCCATGACTGGTTTCCCATGGCATTATTTTTTTTATGAATTTGGGTTTTTTTTAAAGATTTATTTATTTATTTAGACATACAGAACTGGGGAACAGGCCAGAGGTACAGGGCGGTGAGAGAATTTACTAGAGACAGAATGGGGAACAGCACAGGAGGATCAAGAAGTGCACTGGTGAGGGAAGCAGAGGGCAGGTCAGGAGCTGAGCCCTGTGGATCACCTCAGGGCTGGGGTTCGAACTCGCACTGAAGCGACTATGCCCAACTTGCTGTGCTGCGTCCTAACCTGTTGTGCCACCAGGGAGAGCCTCCCATGGAATATTTAACTCTCAAAGTTGTCTACACCGAACTTTAAAAATTCATTAATTTCAGTTCAGGTTTTCCTGTCCTGATACTGGTTCCCATGGTGATTTCTACATATGGATCTCTCGTTATTGGCAACTCCCTGTGTTTACCTGTCTCTTATTCTGGGAACAGCAGTTTGAGGGATCCAAGAAGAGTTTTCCTTTTTTTTTTTTCCTTGTATTTTCAGTTTTTAGGTTTGTTTTTTTTTTTTTTTTAATTTATTTATATGTACAGAACTGGGGTTATTTATATGTACAGAACTGGGGTACAGGCCAGAGATGTGAAGGGTGAGAGGATTCACCAGAGACAGAGTACAGAACAGGCAGATCGACGAAGTACACTGCTGAGGGGAGCAGTGGGCCGGTCAGGAGAGGTCTGCCTCGCCATGTGGATCACCTCCGGGGCAGGCGGGAATCAAACTCATGAGGAAGTGGTTTAAGCTTCTTTATGCTATGCTTTAACCCGCTGCACCACCAGGGAGGGCCCTCAGCTTTTAGTTTTTTTTTTTTAGATTTATTTATTTATTCATACAGAACCAGGGTACAGGCCAGAGATGCGGAGGGTGAGAGGATTCACCAGAGACAGAGTGGGGAGCAGAACAGGCAGATCGACGAAGTACACTGCTGAGGGGAGCAGCGGGCGGGTCAGGAGAGGTCTGCCACGCCATGTGGTCACCTCCGGGGCAGGCGGGAATCGAACTCATGAGGAAGCGGCTTTAGATTCTCAGTGCTGTGCTTTAACCCGCTGCGCCACCAGGGAGGGCCAGCTTTTAGTTTTTTATTAGGATTTTCAAGTGTCTTACACAGGGAACTTGTATTTTTTCAAATTAAAATCTCTAATTTTTATTAAACTCACATTATAATCTTTTGATATAAAAGGATTGATTAAATTTTATAAAGACTAATTTACAATAAAATTGAGACAACCTACTTATCATTTCTTGCAGTGCTGTTACCAAAAGAATAGGGCTTTGAATTTTAATTCTGCCTTACACAAGATATATAATTAGGTTTTAGGCAAATTATTTAATCTGTAAAAGTCTCACTTTTCCCATCTATAAATCAGGGATAATTATATATACCTTAAACCATATTCTGACACATTAAATAAAATAAGTAAATTACCAACTATGGCATAACATAGCTGTGTATTATTCCACTGTTATTAATATCGTTATTTTTTATTTGTAGTGGAAAATACCATGATCAATCAAGTGCCTGGAAGTTACTTTACCTTCACTTATTTCTTCTTTTGATGCTCTTCCTTTCTTTATGGAGATCTAAGTTGCTGATCTATATTGGTTTAGTATTCTCTAAACAACTTCTTTGAGCATTAAGCAAGGCAGCTAGCATGTAGCAGAGAACAAGTAGATCACTTCTTTCACCATGATTGTGCCTGAGATGGTCAATCTGACTAACCAGAATGTGTTACCTGGTTATTTTCACAGTTGAGATATGGCTTTCTTGATGGTGGACAATGATACAGTAACACATTTTTAGAGTTATGAAACTAGACCTCCAAAATATATATGAAGTTACAACTTAATTTGGCCTCAATAAATAAAATTTAAATAAAAAAATAGATGTGAATATTTCTACATCAGTTATATTTTTCCCAATAAGTTTACTTGTAGTAATATTTTGATATGTTTATGGGCCTTTTTCTTCCCTCTACTTCTTTATTCTGTACTAGTTATCCTTTGCCCTGATCATTTAGGTAATAGAAACTAGCAGGCTGATATACTGATTAGATATAACACAGTATTTCATCAGTTTTGAACACCTCATTAGGCTTTTTAAAAGTCCAAAGAAGAAATAATATTTTTGAAATCATAGGTTTTCTTTGTCAAAGGTTGAGCATTTTGAGAGCTAAAAAATTTGCTATGCCCCAAACTACCAAGAATCCTGAAAACTCATTTTATGTCAGAAGTCGGAGTGTGCTAGAATAACTAAATAGAAAATAGAGATCTTAGCAAGGTAAAATTTTACTAATATATAGAAAGAGAAGATAAAATAGGACCAGAAGAGGTACTGTGCTTGGATAAATGAGTTGACTAGAGAAAACAACTGCAGATATATAGCTTGGACAGAAGAATTTGCTCAAGAACAGGAATAATGGATTTGTTACCTCTACAGCAGCCAGACCAGAGAGTTTCCTCTCATGACAAACCTATTAGAGTTTCTCAGGAACTTATACCACTTCTAAGAAGAAAAGGCAGAGAAGAATGAGAATTCTGCAGTGAGTGGTTACCCAAAAGAAAGGTCATTATGCAGAAGAGCTCAGAGTTAAGTTAGGGTCAGTTAACCTATAATTATTTTCTTTTTTCCCTTAAGTGTTTTATTTACTTATGCATACAGAACTGGGGTACAGGCCAGAGGTGCAGGAGCAGTGAGAGGATTCACTATAGAAAGAGTGGAGAGCAGAAGAGGCATATCAACAAAGTACACTCCTGAGGGGAGCAGTTGGGTGAGACAGGAGAGGTCTACAGCTTCATGCAGGGCAGGGATCAAACTCTCTCTGAAGTCGCCAAGGCTTGACTTAACTTCACAGTGCAGTGCTCCAACCTTCTGCACCACGAAGGGCCAAAATCTATAATTATTTTCTAACTTTATGCTGAAGTGTCATATCCCCTATCAGGCTATGGATACCTCAAGTTTTAATTCTTTGTTAATCTGAAAACTCCCATCACCTGAAATGATTTTCAAGACTATAAAAGGCAAAAAATGAAAAATAATTTCAAATTATTCTTTCGACTATCATGAAATTAAAAATAGGTACATGTTTTGCATCATGGATATTTCAGGAAACTACACTGAAAATTACTCAGTGAACACTAGCTTAAGCAGGTTAAACTTATTTGTATCTTAATTTGAAATAAAACTTCAAAAATATAAATATTTTGAAATGTACATAATCTCTAGAAGAATTTAAAAAACTAGAATTTTTTCTTTTATAAGATGTTAATGAAATTATGAAGTATAAGTATAGTCATTTAAGTGTGAAAACTACATTTAAATATTTTTATACAATCAGCATTTGATTCAGTCTTATCATCTGAGCACAGTGGGTTCTTTTTACAATATGAGGCTCATCTGTTTTTATTCTTTGCTGCATTTCTGAGTAATGGACTAAAGCTTACTGTGTTACAGCAAAAGCCATTTGAAGTATTAGCCATAAGTCATAATTTGTAATAAGACAATTAATGTTAAACACAGTAAGATTATTAATATCAATTTTATATCAGCTAAACTCTTACTGAGCTTCAGATACATATAAAAAGTGAGGAGAAAAATGTACTTGTGATACCTTTTTGATGTTGTGCTGAAGTACTTAAATCCTAAAAGTGCATGTTTTAAAACCACATCTTCCATAGATGATATTTTATCTCTGCTTTTAAAGTTTACTCAGTTTAGTGATGAGATGAATCCCTTTTACCATAAAAGGGACAAATTAAATTTTGATAGTTGTCATAAACTTTTTAATTAAAAAAGTCTATACTAATAAACATTATTCTTTTGAGAGTTTATCTATTTGCCTCACATGGTATTTTAACTTTAGCTACAGATTATTACTATTTTGTATTGTTCTTAACACTAAAGAACTTACAAGAGAAAAGTGAACAAAAGTTTTATGCTGTATACTCTAAAAAGGTTATCTAGTAACAAAGACTAATGAACGCTACCTTCTGGATAAAAGAAAGAAACGGAATAGAATATCTGGATTTGAACATATGTAAGCATTACTGTAAAATGTCAATATTTGATGGGCCCTCCCTGGTGGCACAGGGGGTGAATGCACTGCAAAAGAAGCCTAAGCCACTTCCACACGAGTTCGATTCCCGCCTGCCCCGGAGGAGATCCACATGGCCTGGCAGACCTCTCCTGACCCGCCCGCTGCTCCTCTCAGCAGTGTACTTCGTCGATCTGCCTGTTCTGCTCCCCACTCTTGTCTCTGGTGAATCCTCTCACCCTCCACATCTCTGGCTTGTACCCCAGTTCTGTTAAAAAAAAAAAGTCAACATTTGACAGTACTATGAAGGTGGTGGTAAAAAATAAGCTTGGAATAGACAAACTTAAATCTTAATAATTTAAATATTATAATTTCAAGTGTTTATTTTTCACTAATTTTTTGCTTCATGTAATAATACTGAAGGCACATGTGATAAATAGGTAGTCATACTAAGTATATGCTACACATTCAAAATATTCATCCAATGTCTTCCACTATTCTTCTATTAGCATTTCTATTGTCTATCTATTACTATCAATTACAGGAAGGAATATCACTATCAATTTTATATCAGGTAAACTCTTACCAAATTTCAGATACAGTAAGAATACATGACTGATTCAAAAAAAAAGAGAAATTTGTCACTATGGTAGATCTTTGATAATGATGGTAGTTGTTAAGAGTCCAAAGAATTTTCTCAACATTCTTTGGCACAACTCTTGTTGACATAGACTGTACTGTACGTTACTCCTTGACCATGGTTAATCTTTCATTCCAATGTGTTTTCTTAGTTCAGCTGCAGTTTTTTCCAGTTGTTGAATGTTCCATTGCCACTGTCTTCTATTTGACTGAAGCTTGTTCACTTGACAATGCAAACGCTTAAGAATCGCACCATATCTCTTATGTTGTACCTATTAAAAGGAGAGTACATATTAACAGGGCTTGATACTAAACAGCCTAAAGGATCTTTTGACAACACTAAAGAGAAAAGCAGTTGATTAGAAATTATTCATTATAAATAATGGTGATAATAAAAACAAATAGTAATTATACTTATTACTCAATACATTACACATTAGATATTGTGCTGAGAGTTTTGTACATATAATTATGTTCTTATAACATCTTAGGATGTGGCCATCTCCCTATTTTTGTATAAATAAACTTTAAGACATTTAATCAGTCAAGTTTCAATTCAGCAAGTGATGATGGTGTTTTGACATTTGAATTCTAGTGAAACAACTGTGAAGGAGTGCCTTTTCTTATCAAAACAATCACCAGTTAAGAAAATGATTTCATGTCCTGTATTATGCCATTCACTAAAACACAGACCCATAGATATAAAAAGATTTTGGGATCACGTAAGCGATTTCCCTACCATTAAGTAGATTAATATTTATGTTGAGCAAAAAAAAAAAAAAGTTCCACTGTGGAAAATGCAAGGATTTTGGTGTTAGGCCTAAATAAGTAAAAAATAAAAAAGAAATAAAAGCTAAAATTCCTTAGTGCCTTAGTGCTGTTTATTCAAAGAACACTCAATTTTTAAAGTAGCTTTATTGTGATATTTCACACACCAATTTAAAACTCAGTAAGGTATGCAATTCAATGGTTTTAGTATATTTACAGAGTTGTGAAAATACTTAAAACTTAGAATATTTCCATAATCTCCCGCAAAACCTCGTACCTCATAGTAGTGATTCCTCATTCTTTCATTCTGATGCTTAGCAGTAGGCAATCGCTAATCTACTTCCTCTTTATGTAGACTTGACTATTTTTGAGATGTCATATAAGTGAAATCACACAGTTTGTGGGGTTTGCTACTGGTTAATTTCACTTAGCATAATATGTTTAGGGGCCATTCATGTGTTAGCATATATTAATGCTTCATTCTTTTTTGTTGCCACATAAAATGGTATGATATTACACATTCTATTTGATTCATCAATTGATGCATATTTGAATTATTTTTATGTTTTGGCCTTTATGAGTAAGGCTCCTATGAACACTAATGTACAAGATTTTGTGAGGACTTGTTTTCACTTCTCTGGGGTATATATACCTAGGAATTACTGGGTTACAGGTATCTTTATGATTAACCATTTGAGGAACTGCCTACTGTTTTCCAAGGTGATTGCACTATTTTTGCATCCTTGATCAAGGTTCAATTTCCTCACATTTGTACAGATACTTATTACTTGTATTTACGATCACAGCCACCCTAATGGGTGTGAAACATGTTTATCTTTGTGTTTAAACACATAATTTTAAATGAATTTCTAAATTAGTAGAATAGGTTTGGGAAAGTTACCTATTAAAATTTTTAAGTTTTCTTTTTATTTTGTTTTAAAAAATGTTTGTGGTGGCACAGCAGGTTAAAGCACAGCACTGAGAAGCTAAAGCCGCTTCCGCATAAGTTTGACCCCCGCCCTGGAGGTGATCCACATGGTGTGGCAGACCTCTCTTGACCTGCCCACTGTTCCCCTCAGCAGTGTATTTAGTCAGCCTGTTCTGCTCCCCACTCTGTCTCTGGTTAATCCTCTCACTGCCCTTGCATCTCTGGTCTGTATCCCAGTTCTGTATGCATCAGTAAATAAAAACTTTTAAAAAATGTTTGTGGTAAAATATGTATTATATGACATTTACCATCTTAACCATTTTAAAATATAGTGTTCAATGGTATTCAGTACAGTCACATTGTTAGCAACCATGATCACCATCCATTTCCAGAACTCATCTTGAAAAACCGACACCATAATCATTAAACAGTATCTCTAATCATCACATTGCCCAACCCCTGACAACAACCATTCTACTTTTTATCTCTATTATATATCTTTCATAAGTAGAATCATAGTATTTGTATTTCTGTGATTAACCTATTTCATATAACATAATGTTTTCAAAGTTCATTCATGGTGTAGAATGTACCAGAGTTCCCTGACCCTTCTTGAGGTAGAATAATGTTCCCTTGTAAATATATACCACATTCTGTTTTTCCATTCATCCACTGAAGGACACTTGAGTTGCTTCTATGGTTTGTCCATTGTGACTGATGTGCCGTGAACATGGGTATGCAGAGACCTCTTTTAGACTGCTTTCAGCTCATCTGGTTATGTATTGAGGAGAACTGCTAGATCATATGATAATTCTATTTTTAATGTCGTGAGGAACTTCAATACTGTTTTTCACTATGGTTGCACAAATTTATAGTCTTACCAGAAATTTGTGAAGGTTCTGATTGCTTCACATACTTGCTATTATCTTTTTTTTTTTTTTTTAAATCATAGCTATCTTAGTGGGCATGAAGTATATAAAACACTCATTTTTAAACAAACTGATAGTTGCCTGACTATAAAATTGACTTCTTCACTCCTGGTAGCTACACAAAAAAGTGCTCCAACAAGTCAACAAAGTGGTTGTAGGTCAATTCAAGAGAATCAATTTGTCAAAACACCAATTCACAAATTTATCAAAGTAACCCATTTGCCAAATATAAGTTAATAGCTATAGAGGGGCACAGGGAGATAAAACTTTGGGTTTTATCTGCCCTTGATTCCCTTTATCTTTGCCCTTCAGCTTTCCGTTTACTGGGATTCGAATTGTTTTATAAGCTGAATCTTGTCTCTATTTTTGCCCTAGCAAAGATTTTCTTTTCCTTTTCCTTTTCCATCTCCTCTCTTATTTAAAGTTTCTTAACCTTTATTATGCCATGGATTCTGTGATAATGTGGCAGAAACTATGAACTCCTTTTTATAATATATTTAAGTTCATAAAATGAACAGAATATTGCAAAGGAAGACAGTTATACTGGAACACAATTCTACAGCAGAAACAGGGAAATTAGGGCAGAGACACTAAGCAGTCTAAATTATTGCTATAAAAACAAAATAGATGCCCTCCTTGGTGGTGCAACAGGTGAAAATGCAGCACTGCAAGCTAGCCACAGCCGCCTCAGTGTGAGTTTGATCCCAAACCCCAGAGGTGACCCACATGGCACAGCAGATCTCTCCTGTCTTTCCCGCTGCTCCCCTCAGCAGTGTACTTCATTAATCTGCCTGTTCTGCTCTCTACTCTGTTCCTAGTGAATCCTCTCACCTCCCCTGCACTTCTGGGCTGTATCCTAATTCTGTATGCATAAATAAATAATCTTAAAAAAAAATAAGAAAAAATGTTGATGAGATTCATATGGAACAACAAAAAACCTCGAATAGCCAAAACCCTCATGTCTAAGAAAAATCAAAATG